>NC_056736.1:201544639-201662139 GCF_019279795.1 Protopterus annectens | reverse complement strand
ATTTTCTAAGAAAAACAGAGAACAGTAACAGTGACTGTCAGCAAAAGGCTTTGGGTAGCCTGACTATAAAAATAAAATATCAGTTGTTTTAGTCAGGAGATTGTAAACCACAAAGTTTATGGCAGATTATTTGTTTGATAATAATGCTATTTTCATTCTGTATTGATAAATATATATATATACATATATATATATATATATATATATATATATATATATATATATATATATATAACTGACATTTTAGAGTTTCAGCATTCTAACTCATCATGCTACAATGTTAAGAATTTGTAAATATTGATGAATGTTTTTCATGCTTGAGTATGATCATGAGCTTCTTAAATGCATGCAGTATGTACACAAGCTCCCAAGCATAACTGCACTATCTAGATGAGTCGAGAAGCATCTTCTGTGTAGGAAGCTATGTATATATGCATGAAAACAGAAAATATATATGCATGTTGCATAAGCAGTTGTTTCTTTTAGGTGCATTAAGTGAGTAATGGTGCATAATATGGTGTGCATTTCTGAAACATAATGGACTGCCTAGTGAGATTGTGAGGCCTGCAGCCTTAGAAGGAGAGTAGGGAGTCTTCCCACACCTGGAAGGTCTATTATTTCCTAGCAATGCCTGCTATGGTTGATATTGCTGCATTTAGAAAATGGACAAACTTCAAATATGATTTTTTTTAAATAAATATCATGTTTATTACTTTGATGTAAGATAGTTCCTTTACTACAATCCTTTTATTACAGATTGTATCTTAACAGATACTTATGAAATTTTGGTAGCATATTTGGTTTGCCATATTATCCTATCGCTTGTTTTACACAGGCTGTCTCACACACAAACACACTCATGCATGCATGAATGCAAATGTTCACACAAACACATACATACACGGAAGAAGAAAATATTGTGTTTTTAAATGTTTTCTTGGTTTTTAGTGCCTTAAAAGGTAGTTTTTTGTATTAGATACTAAATTAAGCTCATGTGCTTAAAATGTATTCTGGCTTTTTTATTTCTGAATGAAGTAAGAAATAATGTTCCCAAACCCAAAGTGCATTCAAATGCCTTTTTCATTTTAATGCAAACTATTTCTACTGAGGAGGTAAGATGGTGGCATTTCTGTAAACACCATGTCAGTGTGGATCTGATGAAAATGGCAGAGACACAGCAATTAAATTAGCTCAAACACAGTCAACTAAGCTCCAAAATTACTTTAAAGGTTAGTTAAACCCGTTGCTAATCAGAAGGCAAATGCAAATAAAAAAAAAAAAAAAGAAAAAAAAAGATAACCATGTAGAGTCTTACCTCTGAGGTGTGGATGACTCCCAGATGCAACTCATATGCAACTGTCTGTGAAACATAGGAGACAGGATGGCAAATGAAACTGTAACCATGGACTTCCAAATATCTAAATCTAAATTCTCAGTTATATACACTACAGAAAAGGTCATTATTTCCAAACAACCGAGAACTACCAGACAACTGGAAGACCAAAAAGTCATAAGTAATCTGAAATAGGAACAAACATTTGGTAACACAATGAAACATACAGCGCACATATTAGAAAAAAAAAACAGAAGCTAAAATATTAGAAAACAAAATAATCAATCAGACATTAGAAACATCACGATCTAATACTAAAACTATTCAGGAGCTATAACAAAAAAGTCCTAGGTCTTGATGCAAGAAGAAGAAACAACATTTTGGTACGAAGAATACCTGAAAAGTATGAGCAGTCAAAGTTAACTGAAGTTTTACACCAAATAATTGTCTGCCTCCTAGAAAACCAGGCCAGATCCAACCAGATCATTATTGAGAGAGCACATCATGCACCACAGTCACAAGATAAACCAAGGCAGGTATACAAGAGAGTCTTAGATTACCAAGATGCCTTTAAAAATCTTATTGGCTGCCAAATCGAAAAAAGCACTAACATGGAATGGGAACAAAATTACTTTCACCCAGGATTTACCATACCAACTCAAACAGGAGTGGTAGAGATTGTCACCATTGTTTGCATTTTTGATTGCAAGGGGGATCAAATTTCAGATGAGATACCTCACAGTATTCCAGGAGAAGGGAAATAAATACTCTGTGGAGTCACTTAAAGATGCAAAACATGCCTTCATAAATGCTTTCAGCTAGATACCAGAATGAAGTTTGACTGCTGAACCATTATAAGAAGACCTCTAAACAAATGCTAACAGACATACTGGTAATGCTGGAAACCAAACTGTGTTAACCAAAGAACTTTAAGTTTGGGACAAAATAATACACATTAAGTGTTTTGTATTTTGATGTTATTTGGACTGGTTTTACACTCTTAAAGACCTTGTAGTCATTGATGTTCTGTCTCTCTCTCTCTCTCTCTCTCCATATATATATATATATATATATATATATATATATATATATATATATATATATATATACATATATTTATATAAAAGTTATTTTTCAGTACACTTTATTTCATTTTTCATAGGAGGGTCACTGTGAAAGTACTCTCTTGTATTTCTTGTATCATAGCTATTCTTTCTATGTGAAAGTTAGCATTAAGTTGCTCTTGAATGATGTAAGGTCAATGGACTCAAGAGCTGGGTAAAAAGTGGATAGGGACTATAGTTGAATCAGGTAGTAAATCAAATAGCACTGGGGTTGCAATTATTCTCAAAAAATCATTAAAGGATAATACATTACAGTATAACGCAGATAAGGAAGGGAGATGGTGTTATGTAGTCTTAAAGAACTCATTTCTTGAGAAACCTGTACTATTACTGAACTTACATGCACCCTGTGATAAACAGCATGAGTTTATAATGCCAATGTATAACATTCTAGGCCTCTGAATGGTGCAGGGCTGCACCCGTCCCTCTCCATACGTGAGGAGTGATTACAGACCCTGGAAATTATTGCCCCATTAGCCTGATGACTCTGATATGTAAGGCTATGGAGCACATCATCATGGACCTAATTAACAAGGATACAGGGAATCTCCAAACTCTGGATCCCATGCAATTTGGTTTTGTGAAAGGTAGATCATGCATGCTCAACCTGGTTGACTTCTTTGAGTCAGTCACCAGAGCTTTGGATGAAATTAAGGCAGTTCATACAGCCTACCTTGATCTGGCCAAGGCCTTTGATACCATTCCTCACTCAAGAATTATTGATAAACTCACCAAACTAGGCATCAAGCCCTATATCACTAGGTGGGTGGCAAATTGGCTCACAGATAGAACCCACAGCATGAAAGAAGTGGACTCCAAGTCAGACTGCTGACCAGTCACGAGTGGAATCCCACAGGTATCGGTCCTGGGTCCTCTTCTGTTTGGCATCTACTTCTGAGAATTCCAGGCCAACACGGAGGGACTCTGGCTGACAAAGTTCACAGATGACTGCAAGCCTGGAGCCATTATTAACTCCCAAAGTGATGCAGACATCCTACAGAAAGGCCTCAGTAATTGGTGTTGAAACCATGGCCTTACGCTTAATGCCAAAAAATGTGTTGTCATCCCCTTTTGGAAAAACTCAGTTCCCTCTAATTACTACATCAATGGGAGCCCACTGGGGACACAGGTTGACAGCTACCTCTCCTTCGACCACCACTTTGCCACTTTGGTCAGAAAGTCTTTCTATGTGGCACATCTCATTACCGAGGGTTTTTCATCCAGGAAGAAAGAAGTCATCATTTCTCTCTACACTTCCCTCATTAAACCACTCATAGAGTATAATGCCCCATTTGGCATATACCTAACTAGACACATGCAACACCTGGAGAGGCCACAAAAGTACCTCACAAAGAGGATCCTAGGCCTTAAACACATGTCCTACATGGACAGACTCAAAAAACTCCAGCTATTCTCTGTCTCATATCGTCTACTAAGAGGTGATCACTGCTTGACTTACAAAGCCATGTCTAGCCCAGCTCTGTTCGAAATGCTACATCTAAAGAAATCCTAATCTCTTCACAGCACACTCTCCAGAGATATCAACCTCATTACCACAATCAACAGAACATGCTGGAGGGACAAGTTCATAACCCAGAGACTGCCCGTGCTCTGAAATAGACTTCCCATACATGCCACGCAGAGCACCTCACTGGCCCTCTTCAAGAGAAATCTTGATGAGTGGATGGGGAATAGAAAGTTCACCATGGGGATCACTCCAGTGGCTCTAATTGATAGAGGGGAACTAACATCAGGTGCACAGTGCCAGGGAACTTCTATGGTCTAGGCTTGTAAAGGCTCCAGGGCCGTTAGCTTAGTACACACCTATCAACCTACGAACTCCTTAACTATTATATTTTAGGGGGAGATTGGAATGCAGTTGGTGATCCTACATCTGATAGGACTATTACAAGTAAATTGTATAATATGCATGCTTCAACAATAATTTCTGACTTAAAAATAGATTTTAACTTATTTGACCTATTTAACTTTCAGAAGAGAAATGAAGTATAGGAGAAATTTACTTCCTACTCACATTAACTTCTATGTTGAACCACATTTTTTTTCAGACCATTCTAGAATTACACTTACTGTTAATTGGTCCAGTGCAACAAATACCATTGTGAAAGGTTATAACTGGACTCTTAACCCTTCATTGCTCCAGAAAGATGAAACTACTAAGACAGTTCATGAGGTACTTGATGAGATTATGAACATCCCTCCTAGTTCTCATACTCCTTTTGATATACATTGGACTGCTGCTAAGGCCCAAATTAGGGGCATACTTATCAATAAAGCAACTTATTATAGAAAAGGTATAGATCAAAGGAAGTAACATTGAAGAGAAGAATCAATGATCTTGAAGAGGAACTTGGTAGAAACTATAGCTTTACTATAGAAAAAAATTTATCTTCAGAAAGAACTTCACCTTCTTTAAACAAAGCAAGTATCATTCAATGAAATGAAAATGCTGGCTAGATATTCAAAATGGACACAAGTTCCATCAAAAATACTAGCAAGAATGGTTAATATTAACAAAGCCTCACCATTAATAATCAAAATCATATATCAAAATAAGACTTACAACTCAAATACTGAGAGTATTCAGATTTTTGAACAAATCTATTCTCAAGCATATAGAGAACAAAACTTATCATCTAATTCTCAAGAAAAAGATCAATTTCTAAACCAGATAGTTTTTCCCAAACTTAACCAAAGTCAACAGGATCCTCTTATGGCTCCATTCATTTTACAATTTACAATAAGTACTTTACATAATAAATAATCTTAAGGCAGGTAAAGTGCCTTGACCTGATGAATATACAACAGTTTTTTATATAAATTTTAGTAAAAAAAAATTCAAAAATCCTATTGCATCTATTCAATTACATTATAGAAAATAGTATAACTGACCTGTATTTAAATAATTCGAAAACAATCTTTATTCCAAAGAAAATACTGACACAAAAGACCCATCAAATTATAGACAAATTTCCCTTATAAAACTTAGACATTAAAATATTTGCCTCATTATTTTCAAACAGATTGAAACCATTACTACAAAGTATAATTTCACCTGAACAATCAGGTTTTCTTCAGGGTTGACAACACTATTAACCATACATTAACTCTGGATACCTTGATTTCTCTATCTAGTTGAAATAATAATTCAATATTCAAACTTGCTGTTGATGCTTCCAAAGCTTTTGGTAGACTCAACCTAGATTTTCTTAGACTTTCAATAATGCTGCATGTTGGTCTTCTGCAAATTTTTATTAACTCAATTAAAATACTTTATTGCAAATGCACACATGAATTTACAAATTAACAAAACTGCTTCTCTTCCAATAAAAATTATTAATGGAACACACCAAGGTTGCTCATTATCCCCATATTTATTTAATATCTATATGGAACTGCTCTTCTTTCTTATAATTCAAAGTACTTTTTCTATCTTCCTACAATAAATAATATAAAACACAAACTAATGGCCTTTGCTGATGACTTAAACCTTTACTTTATCTAATACTGAGCTCCACAAAATTCAACTTCTATTGAAACATTTTCAAAATATTTTAATTACAAACTTAACCTGAACAAATCATCTATTTTTTTTTCCTTTAAACCCAAAATATAACTTAATTAATTTCTTTCCAGAGCCTGGAATTACGTTAAACGACACTTTGAAATATCTGGCTATATTTTTTTGTCATGATCCAAGAATGTTTTACCAGATAAACTTAACAAAACTTTGGACAATGATTGAACAGGATATCCCTTCCCTTTATTTTTCAAATGTGGCTATTATTAAAATGAATATACTGCCTAGATTACTGTTTTAATGTAATGCAACTATTATAATAACACCTAAAAATTTTCAAAACCTTAAATGTAAATCTTTCTAAATTTCATTGAGAACCCAAATCAATCCATATTAGCTATCAAAAATTGATTTATCACAAAAAGCTTGGAGGTTTGGGTCTCACAGATTTTAAACTCTGTTACAACATAGTAAATGCTAGCAGAGTTTTAGAAATCTATGATTATTCTCTCAGATTCAGCAAGCCCTGCACGGGATGCAGGACTAGTGCAGGAGCTCCAGAAGGCAATATGTCTGCCATGCAATCCAGGAATAAGCCTTAGGGATGTGCATGAGCGCTCTTGCACTAGTCCTGCACAGACTCAGCTCCTGTATGCAAATTACCCCATTTGCAGGTGAAATCGATGCAAATGAGGTGAATTTGTGATCCAGGAAGCTGGAAGCCGGCCATGCAGGACTAGTGTAATCTGCAGAAATGTACTCGGTTAGTAACTGAATACATTTCTGCAAACTACAAAACGGAGCCATGACAGCTCCAAATAAAGGGTGGATATTATGTAGAAAGCATGCCAATGGCCAAATATATGACCATTGGTATGAAAAACAGTTGCAAATTTTTTTTTTAGCTGATCTTGGCTGTTTAAGCATAGGGCAGTGGCGTGCAAACGGGATCGGGTGAAAAATAAAATAAAAAACCTAAAATAAACATTCTAACCAAAATCACTATTTTGCCATTATACTCAATGACAGGCAGAAGACAACATGGGAAGTGAATAATGGTTGCTAAGAAGGGAGGCTCAGTGTGGGATCTCTAACTATGCATCAGCAGGCAATCCTATGCAAATGACGGGAATGATACTGAATCCCAGATTTCCCCTGCATGCTAGTCAGCACCCAACAGTGTAAGAGCAGGAATAGCTTGGTGCAAGCCTAGGAGTTAGCTGACATCATGGGGGGGTGTGTCAGTCATACTGTAAGCGGATTGGAGCCCTGTGGTTTGGGTTTGCCCTTAGCTTAGCAGAGTTAAGCAAGGGGGTGTGTCTGAGGCTGCCTAGCACTCTTTACATTGCCTAAGCAGGTATGCATGCTGCGCACTGGGTTTTAAAGGAAAAAAAAAAGTAAACCAAGAAATAGCAGCTCTGTGCACATTTGAGCACTGTGTTTGCATGGCCAGCCCTGGGCTTAAACAGGAAGGCAATGGGAATGGAAAACAGTAGAAGGAAGCTTATCTAGGAGAACTAGCATAGCTGGCAGGTGAAATGTATCAGAATCAGCCAATTAAACAGGCAGTAGCCCAGCCCAACCAAGAACACTACTATAACTAATTAAAACACCTTTCCCTCTGTTTTTTTTCCCACATACTATACACCACTAGTCTATACAAGCAGGGAAATTTCAACAAACAAAAACCAACAAAATGATAGGGGCTGCAGTAGCTATCAAACATAAACATGTGGAAGAGACTGAAGGTGTTGAGGATGAGAATACTGTCAACCAACCCACAGTGAGGAGATGGAGAAGAGTGTACAGACCTAGGGAAACATACCAGGGGCTACATGAGCTAGAGATAGTGGAGTGCTATAGGGTGGACAGGGATCTCCTACAGAAAATTGTTGAGCTGTGCCGGCCACACCTCACACACAGAACTAACAGAGGGGAACCCATCCCAGTGGATACCAAGTTATGTGTAAACCTAAGAATACTAGCTACAGGTACATTCCAAAGGCCAACTGGGGGATATCATGGGGATCTCACAGGCATCAGCATCCAGGGTACTCCACCATTTCCTGGATGCCATGTCAGCACATGCCTGTGAGCACGTATATTTCCCCAACACCCATGAGGCATTGGCCAGTAATATGCATCTTTTCCACCAAATAGCAGAATACCCTGAGGTCGTGGGTGCTATAGACTGCACACACATATGCATCAAACTACCATCTGATGAGCAGGGTAGGGTCTACATCAATCGAGAGGGCTTCCCCTCCATCAACTGCCAGGTAATGTGTGATGCCCAGGGCATTATAATGAGTATTTGTGCTCGCTGTCCTGGAAGCTATCACAATTCCCACATCTGGCATCTGACGCAGCTGTACCAGAGATTTGCCAGTGGGGACATCCCTTAGAGTCATCTTGTGGGGGGTGCTGGTTATGCACTGGAGCCATGGCTGATGACACCCATCACAAATGCACACACATGAACAAGAACTCCATAATGAGGCACACGCACAGACCAGAGTTTTAATAGAGCATGTGTTTGGGATGCTCAAGTCATGGTTCTGGTGCCTGGACAAATCTGGTGGAGCCTTGCAGTACTCCTCAGCTGGATGTGCACAAATTGTAATTGTATTTGCCATGCTAAACAATTTGATACTGTGGCAACAGCTGCAGCAGGAACAGCATGAGGCAGAGCCACACAGCCCCCTACCATTGCCGAGGCCAGCACAGGGACAGAGTGACTCAGAGGAGGAACAACCTAAGCCTCCCCAGTAGGCAGAAGGAGGAGTGTCCAGTATGCCATGGCCTTGGCAAAGAGGCAATGCATAGCACATGCACTGACACAAGAGGGACCCAGGAAATGACACCAATCTCTGACTTGCACATACAGTAAAAGGGATGCCAATCATGACACTACCTGTGCTCAACCATGTACAGGGAATGTACTATATGCATCTGACATAAGCAGTCCTCCAGCACTATCCTTAATACTGACACACCCACAAGGTAAGTCCCTCTCCTTGCCATTTGCCGAATGGAGTAGTATGTCTTGTTACTTGTATCTATGGTATGGATGTGAGCATGCAAGGGAATTGGGTGGCTGAATGAGATGCCAGCAGATAGTAGACACCTATAGTGGCACCATGAGATCTGTAACAAATACTGGTGTCATCATAGTAGCCAGTACTACACATGGTGACAAAACCCACTGCAGGAAATGTGCTGGGCCACATATGTGTCTATATGACTCACACATGCCAGTCACGGAGGTTCACATACACAACAGCAGTCTTAGCCAGCAGGACAGGTGTAGACAAACACAAACAAAGGCTGTGCTAAGGCCTCTGAATGATGGCTATGGGTAACCCCCCCAGTCCTACACAGACAGACTACAGCAGGTCAGGCAGTGGGATGTTAGTTCTGAAGGGTAGGAAGTCAGAAACTGATATGTAGGTCAATCAAACCTAAGAGCTGTAGTACAATGATATGCCTCTAGTCAGCATGATAGGTTAGAATACAAAATGGAGTACCTGACATATCAGTACAGTCACAGCAAATGTGTACAAGTATCAGGTGTGCCCCACCCAATCCTAAGTAGAAATGTAGAAAGAGTCAGGTGTGCCCCCCAATCCTGCCTAGAAATGTAGAAAGAGTCAGGTGTGCCCCTCCCCATTGCCGTGTAGAAAAGTAGAAACAGTCAGGTGTGCCGCCCAATCCTGTGTAGAAACGTAGAAAAAGTCAGGTGTGACCCCAATCCTGTGTAGAAACAGTCAGGTGTGCCCCCTCCCCCAATCCGTGTAGAAATGTAGAAACAGTCAAGTGTGCTCCCAATCCTGTGTAGAAATTTAGAAACAGTCAGGTGTGTCCCCTCCCCCAATCCTGTGTAGAAATGTAGAAACAGTCAGATGTGCCCCCCAATCCTATGTAGAAATGTAGGAACAGTCAGTTGTGCTCCCCAATCCTATGCAGAAATGTAGAAACAGTCAGGTGTGCCCCCCAATCCTAAGTAGAAATGTAGTAGCAGTCAGGTATGCCCCCCAATCCTATTTAGAAATGTAGTAACAGTCTGGTGTGCCCCCCTCAATCCAATGTGCACACGTTGTAACAGTCAGGTATGCCCTCCCCAATCCTATGCAGAAATGTAGTAACAGTCAGGTGTGCCCCCTCCAATCTTATGTAGGCATGTAGTAACATGTATGTGTAGGTATAATACCAGTGGAGCACATATGACCTGAGGTGGCCAAGGTAGCAGAATAGATTGTAGCATTTGTATAATATGAATATGCAGATATGCATGTGTTAGGTTGGTGTGTTTCATATTTTGTGCAAGTGGTCAGTATGTATGCATGTTGAGGTTTGACCTGGCAGTCATTGCCAACTACTACCAATGACAGGGCCAAGTCCTCACAACTGCAGTGCCAAAGACAATTCTCCCCAGTATAACACATGCTAGCAGTAAGCTATCATAAATGTATGGTGGTAATATGTGTCACCATCTGAAAGATGGACGGACATGGCATGATTGTTGGGCTAGATATACAAGCAGTACATAGGGAAAAGTATCCCAGACATACAGTATATAATGTGTAACCATGACATGGACACATCCTTGGAATTGTACATACAGGTATGCATCACATTATCTGGGCTTGTAGTAGGAAATACCAATGTTGTCTGGCCGAACACTTGCAGATCACAAAGGTGATAGGACTGATGTATTGGGAAATGGCTGATATCCCTGCACAAGCCAGTATAATTGGAATGCCTCATGCATATCTGTGAGTCAGATGCAAGTAGTGTCCATAGCACACGTGTCCATCTCACCCAAACACCACCCACAGGTACCTCTCTGGTTGTATCCCTGCTGCTGGGAGTGGGTACAATATGACCCCCACCTGTGTATGGCAATAGCAAAAGAATGCAGCAGGCAGTGCAGGTGTCCAATGCAGATGTGTCCCTAGCTGTAAGTAGCACCCTGCCAGCATCCACACCACCTGATCAATACTGATAGAAATTATTGGCATGAACACCTAGCACAACTAACCTGTCACCCCCGGGGAATATACTGTATGGCAGTCTGGGACTGTAGGACTGACAGAATGCAATGGCCTGCTACAGCTGGCCTGCATCACCAGCAAATGGCCTACAGGCCTCTGCCAAAGTCCTGTGCCTCACCCGTACTGCCAATGTATGTTATGTTATGGATACCCAAATAACAACATAATACACTACACATAAGCCATATGCAAGGCCATGTGGGCAAACCACAGTAACATGTCCACCATGTCCCACTGCATGAACTGTGGACCAACACCAAAACACAGCTTTGATGAGGTGATAACTAAAGGGAAAGTATGAGATAATGCATAATGCACAGAAGAGGTTATAATAATAGAGGGGGAGTGGGATCATGGGCAGCATTGAATGTGCAAGATCCGACACACACAGCCATGTGGACATACTACCCCTGGCTGCAAACACAAAAATGGGTGGCTGTAAACCTGTCCATACACCAGATTAGGGGTAATGTCCTGATTTTTGACCCCTGCCTCTGGGTAGCCTATGTGAATCTGTGCAGCTATGAGGTATTGCCACAGTAAGATAAGGCCATACTGTCATGTTGATGGATGTACAAGTATGGGATCCTCTGCCAGCACTGTACCAAGGTGCTGAACTGGATACACATATCCAGCAGCAAGTGTCTGCAGCTCCCCCTCCAGAATGGCATAACTTTTCATGAACATGTAGGTGTTTGACCACAATACTGGACACAACTGTATTCACCCTGTGTTCCCCAGTGCAACACTGTGAGCAAAAATGTCCACCTGACAGTACTTAAGGATATAAAACATCACAGTGTAGAACAGTACACATGTCTGAATATCTCTGCTAACACCAGTACCATGTAGCAGAAGCAGCACAGACACAATCATCTACAGTACACACTATCCCTTGTACAGTTCGACCCCATATTGACAACTGATCTACAGATATCCTGCAGAAACAGTTTGCTACCTGTAGGTGTAGAGCACAAAGGTCTGCACTGGAGTGTAAACTACCTGGAATGGATCCAAACATTCAATACAGAAGGGCATACTGGGCATGCTCACACACTTAAAGAAACATAGGCAATGTCAGACAACAACATACTGAATGGTCATACTGGGCATGTACACACACTTAAAAAATGAAGCCCATGTCTGACAACAGTGGACCATGCATATCTGACAGTTGCAGATGTTAGTGCATACACTCCTCAGTATGCACAAATCATACTTTGCACGCACATTGGATAAGAATACACACATATATCCAAGGACACACACTATAATATGTCAAAACTACACATATAGATGTGTGGAAGAGAGTGACAGTGACAAAGTGCCTTCCATCATGAGGCATGTCCCACCCAGCACACAGCCAAATGGCTACAACCACATGCTGTTTTAATGTCATGCACTGTAGAAATTAGCCACTGGTATCCCTCAGCATTACAGACTCTGTAGTGCAAGTGCAACATGACTGTACAAGGCAGTAGACATCTAGCAGTTGTATACACTTACCTGCAGAATAGAAACCTGTGTGTGCCTGAGTGTGGTGGGTCTACCTCTAGATGAATGGGTTATGGCCCATGCACACAAACTGCCCTCCCCATAGCCCTACTATGAGAAGCCTGCTGATGTCATTCACTTTGAAATACACCTTTGGGAAAAGAGTAACCCAGTAATCTTTATGGTGCATGCTATAACTGTTTGATGCTGTAGTATTATAAACATGTTAGGTAGGAGTTCTAATCCCAGACATGGCAACTGTGTTTGTGCGTGTCTCTGTCTGTGTAAGGAGCAATGCTTTTTATGCTAGTCACGCTCACTACAATTCAAATACCCTACTTTGGCAATGCTGCTGCTGTCATTCACTTTGAAATACACCTTTGGGAAAGGAGTAGTCCAGTAATCTCTGTGGTGCATCCAATAACTGCATAATGCTGTTGTGTGATAAACTAGTTAGATAGGAGTTCTAATTCCAAACAAAGCAACTTTGTGTGTGTCTCTGTCTGTGTAGGGAGCAATACTTTTTAGGCTAGTCACACTCACTACAATTCACATGCCCTACTTTGTCAAGGCTGTTGATGTCATTCACTTTGAAATAAACCTTTTGGAAAGGAGTGGCCTAGTAATCTCCATGGTGCATCCTATATCTGCATAATGTTGTAGTATGATAAACTAGTTAGGTAGTAGTTCTAATCCCAGACATGGCAAGTATGTGTGCTGGCATTTGTGTGTGGGTGTCTTTGCCTGTGCAGGGAGCCATGCTTGTTAGGCTAGTCACACTTACTACAATTCAAATGCCCTACTTTGGCAAGGCTGCTGATGTCATTCACTTTGAAATACACCTTTGGGAAAAGAGTAGCCCCGTAACCACCATGGTGCATCCTATAACTGCATACTGCTGTAGTGTGATATAGTCGTTTGGTAGGGGTTCTATTCCCAGACATGGCAAGTGTGGATGATTGTGTGCGTGTTTCTTTGTCTGTGTAGGGTGCAATGCTTTTGAGGCCATAAACAGTCACTAAAACCTCCATTGACCTACTTTGGCAAGCATGCCAATGTCATTCACAATGAAATACACCTTGTAATCTCTGTGGTGCATCCTATAACAGCGTAATGCTATAGTACTTTGGTAAGGGTTCTATTCCCACGCATGGCAAGTGTGGATGTTTGCGTGTGTGTTTCCTTGTCTGTGTAGGGAGCAATGCTTTTTAGGCTAGTCACATTCACTACAGTTCAAATGCCCTAATTTGGCAAGCCTGCTGATGTCATTCACTGTGAAATACACCTTTGGGAAAGGAGTAGTACAGTAATCTCCAAGGTGCATCTTATAACAGTGTAATGTTATAGTGTGATATAGTACTTTGGTAGGGGTTTTATTCCCACCATGGCAAATGTGGATGCCTGTGTTTGTGTTTCTTTGTCTGTGTAGGGTGCAATGCTTTTGAGGACATTTACAGTCACTACAACCTCTATTGCCCTACCTTGGCAAGCCTGCCGATATTATTCCCAGTGTCCGTGGTGCGTCCTATAACAGCCTAATGCTGCAGTGTGATATTGTAATTTGGTAGCAGTTCTATTCCCAGACATGGCAAGTGTGGATGTTTGTGTGTGTGCTTCTTTGTCTGTGTAAGGAGCAATGCTTTTTAGGCTAGTGACACTCACTACAATTCAAATGCCCTACTTTGGCAAGCCTACTGATGTCATTCACTGTGAAATACACCTTTGGGAAAGGAGTAGACCAGTAATCTCCTTGTTGTGTCCTATAACAGCTTAATGCTATAGCATGATATAGTACTTTGGTAGGGGTTCTATTCCCACACATGGCAAGTGTGGATGTCTGTGTAGGCTGCAATGCTTTTGAGGCCATACACAGTCACTACAACCTCCTGTGCACTTTTTTGGCAAGCCTGCCGATGTCATTCCCAGTGAAATACACCCTTGAGGATGGAGTACCTCAGTCATCTCCATGGCGAGTCCTATAACTGCATAATTCTGTAATGTAATAAACTATTTAGGTAAGAGCTCTAATCACAGACATGGTAAGTGTGTCTGTGTTTGTCATTCGTATGCTGTGTGGAGGTGGCTGTGAGTGTCTAACAACTGGGCTCATTGTGGAGCGGGTTTTGCAAATTTTTTATGAGGTGGCCCTATTATATGTCACAATGTCCACCTTACAAGGATAACAGATGTGAAATAGCTGAGAGGCTGGGGTGCCAATCCTTAAACCTACATGTAACATCAAGGCCTGGTGAACAAAGTTAGCAACCCTTGTTTTACCCAGAAAACACTCTAAACCCATGTCTCATACACAAACACACTTGCCTAGGCACCAACCACTATGTTGGTAGCACCCTGCATATTGCCCACAGATAGTAACCATGGTGTGATTGCAGTGGACTACAGAGGACATGGCACCCTGTCCATCAGTACAATAAGCACTTACATGCAGACAGTGCACCTTCACTATATTCCCCACTGGAAGCCTGAAACACCTGTGGTGCCATCAAATGTGACCCACAAAAGGACATACCATGCCTTAAACACATGCCCTGTATGGATAGATGCCACTGACACCAGGGAATACCTGTATCATGCTATCAATGTAGGTGCAGGGTCAACCTGCTGACCATTATCAGTTCCCACCACATGAGGCCAGTTCTGGACCATCTGATGATAATCTGTGTACACAACATGGGTCAGACACCCCAGGTACAGTTCCACATGTCACTGTACATGCATGTGGGATGTGTACACATCCCAGAAAGCATCTATGTCAGGGACTAAAGAACACATACATGGCAAGCATTGCACAGCAATGGCCACACACAATAGTTACCCAGGTGACTGGATGATGAATATAATACCCACCTGTGTGGGCCAATCCAGACACTACACCTCTAAGCCACACTGCAGACCATTGTCATGTGGCCTGATGCCAAGGTATACCCTTCACCTAGCCTTGTAAAGCCTTCTGGCACAGTCAACCACTACACACCCATGAAGCAATGCATGCATGCATGTCAGTACTGGCACCCTGTGTCTGTGTGTGTGTGTGGTGTGTGATGCTTTTGACAACATTTACACTCATTGCAACTCCCATTGGCATACTGAAGACTGCTCTCTGATGTCAGACACCTTCACATACCCTTTGCCCATATAACCTCCGGATAACCACTGTTGTGCATGTGATACCTGCACATTACTGTATTGTGGCAAACTAACTAGTTAGGAAGTGTTGCCCTGACCCTGCCAAGTGTGTCAAAGTGTGTGAGTCCCTGAGAGAGTGTGGCTGTGTTGACACTGACACCTGTTCATGTGGACAGGTACATGTACTACATCTACCGTATCGCTACCATATCACTGTTGCAGATGTCATTCACCATCACATATATGTTTGGACACCTCCTCAATATGAAAGCTATGTGGCACATGCAATAACTGCATAGACATGTGATAGTAATACATAGTCAGTCAGGGGTTTGAAACCCTGTACTGGTAAATGTGTGATACAAACATGCTTAGGTTTTACTCTTCCACCCCCTCCCTGACTTACTTTGTCACAGTCTGTCTCTCTCACTCTCTCTCTGGTGGATGTGCAGAACTATACCTGTTTTGCTTAGGCAGCAGCTTGTGTTTTGTAAGTGATGCCCATGATCATCTGATGGCCTCTGCATGAATTGCAGACCTCCTCTAGCTGACTGCATGTGGAACAGTTGTGGTAATATGCCCATAGCCAATTGTATGGAAACATATTCCAATATCTACGAACATCATGTTGGTGTTGGACCTTTTCATTCACTGTGAGCAGAGCCTAGATCTGGTGTTTGGCAAATAGCATCACAGTTGGATTTGGGATTTACTTCTAACACGATACACTGTGGAACAGGCCAACACACATGAGGGGGATGTGCCTGACATGACTACAGAATGTAAGTGTTGCTATTCTGCATTTGGAATAATGTTGGTTTAACAGGGTGTGTGTGAATATGGCTGGTCTACATGTTTTAATACCTGTCATGGCAGTGCTAAGTTTTTTGAGGAAACCCCCATCTGTAGGGTCATCTGCAGACTGGGCAGTGTGTGTAGCCTTTTGTTTCTTGTGTTACTCACAGAAAACCTATCTGAGAACTGCAGAAGCATTGTGTGAGGATTGCAGTCAGTACATGGTGACAGCCATGAGACTGGCTTCATATCCCTCATAGGACATATGTCACAACAAACCCTGGTATGACAGTAAATGTATGAGGTTATCACTGCAACATGTGGATATTGGGGCAGTGTTCACTTCTCCAGCCATAATTCTGTCAACCTTTGTCGATATATCCTGCAGTAAGAGTATATGTCCTGTACACCATTATTTATTCACATCACATCTGATAACAAGCCAGTCAGATATCAGACTGCTAGACATGTTATGTATAGTAGGGGTTATTTCTGAGGACATAGCTTGGCCATTCTGTGGTTGTGTGTACAGTACTGGGGTCTGTGTACCTAGGGTGATTGTTGACAGTATGTGTATTGCACATACATACCTTGGGCTGTGCACAGACTGTGGTAGATGCCATTGCTGTCGGTCCTGTTCTATCTGATGTGACATGCTGCTCCAGTGAATGGTACCCTATTGGCTCACATGTCTGTAGGGCCAGACACGCACGTGTCCCATACCACAGACAGCCATCAGACTACACTGTGCCATGACCGAGTGTATATAGGGTCAGTGTGTGAGTGGCACATATGAGGATGGTGTTTATCAGACAGTCCATATAGTGTCATATTAAGTGTGTGTACCATGTGGGGCTGTGGCTGTGTTTACATTGGTTGTTGGTGTGACGACCATGCCCTGGCACAGCAATCAAGAAGCCTCAATCCTCACCACTAACACCAGGGAGGTCATCTCCTAGAAGAGAGGAAAGGATAACTAATACACACAGTAAAATACAATTCCCCTTAAGTGCACACAGAGATCACAGTCAGTCTGAGGCTGGTTGCTCCCTTGCTCACCAGGTCCCCAGTAAGACTCCCCACTGGCAGAGCTATAGGGTCCAGATCTCAGCCTAGTTGGGCAAGCTAAAACCTCCAATACCCTCTCTGTCCAACCAGTGCTTTGTGTCCCTGCCAAGTAGCTGACACACCACACACACACTTTGAGATAAGTATTTATACAACTTCACAGACACTCCTGGGAAAGGCTAACACAGATTCTCTAGCTGTGCCCCTTTACCCAGACCATGCAGTAGTAATCCCTGCCACCACCCAGCTAATAATATCAGCTACTAAAAGGCCCTTAAAAGGGTGTCCAATTATTACTGTGCAATATTATTATCCAATGGTAATGTGACTATTTAGTCTAGGCTTATTGCAAGGGCTTAGACAGTAAACTCTATAAATATATAATGTACTCTAAAGCATAATTTATCTCTACATAAACCAACCACAGGTAGTAGGTTTTAAAAATACTTAATAATAAATAATTAAAACACAAGACAAAACTACTACACCACAGAGATATCTAAGAGTTCGGAGATCAAACAGAAACTTAAAATAATACAGTAGGACACATCTGATTTCAAAGGAAAATACCTAATTAAACTTTACTAGCTTTAACTATTCCTACAAGAACTCACAGTGCTAGAAACTTGCATGTGAGCTTAGGCAGAGTGCTGAGTTAGATATCCAAGAAAAAAATGCCCTCAATCTCTTGTGAGAAATAGTATTTAAACATTGCTAACAAACATGTTTGCTGGGTCCCTCCCAAATTACATCATCTTGACACTTAGGTTTTCCCAGGCAAACAAACTGAATTATTTAGCAATCTAACACCTGCTCAGAAACCTACAAGAATATAAGTCATTTCACATGTATATTATAACAGAACTCAAAGCAATAAAGCACATTCCACATCTAATGTCTGGTCATAAACCTTAGCCGTAAAACAATGGGCATGAAACCTTCATCCAGATGCACTGGAGCCAAATTCTAACAAGAAAGGGTCACAACATGCTTCACTGGGCCAGTAGAATGCAATGTTGTCACATATTTTGCAGTTCCACATTTCACAATATTCTTTTACACTCAAGAAAGCATGCCTGTATTTTACATTTATTTACAAATGCCAGAATTATATATCAAATTTTATTTGGCTAGGCTGGCAGCCTTTGCCCATCTCTCCCCAATCGTCACAGTGGGTATGCACTTTCACACAGGTGTCTGTTACTCTGTGCTGTGACATGCGTGTAGAACCCACTATAATCGCAGGTAAATGTGTAGTCCCCCATACAAAATGTAGTCCAGTGTTGTGGCAGTCTGCCTGTAGTTTGAACAGTGCTTTGTGACATGCCTAGCAGCCTAGTGTAATTACCCAGTGTGCTGATATGTCCATTTATTTGCAAGACATACTGCTGCCAGGCCACCATAACTGTTATGTATTTCTGACAAAGCAGTGGGATTCTGTACATATGTATGTCACTAACTATGGGTAGTATGTGGCCATGTGACCCCTGCACTACCAGGTATTATGTGTCAGGACAGACTGGTGTGTGCACATGCATAAACTGTGTGGGCATATGTAGTCCAGTATTTACGTGATATACCCATGTACATGGCTATTAACATCCACATTAGGAGGTGTGGTCCACATGTCTCACATGAAAGGGATATGTGTACACCTCTGGACTAACCACAGAGTGCCAGACTGTCCACATATATTGGTCATATCTCTGCTGTAGTCCACAGGATCATTACTGTGCTGGCAGTGGTACTGTACTATGATGTCCTTGGAATGTTTGTCACTAGCCAATGGCACACATGTTAAAAGCAGATGTGAACTCCCACATACATGCCTGTTAAGACAATCCCTATTACATTAGCAACAGTCTACATATATATCTGCAATGCATACCTGACATACTCCTGCACTAAGAGGTTGGGACTATTGGGGCTGAGGTAGGACTCCTCTCAATGTTCTGGACATATGGTGAATGTGTATGTTTATATATTTATCCATATATCTATATAGATATATACACATATATATATCGACATACATCGATGGATATGTATATGTATATATATATATATATATATATATATATATATATATATATATATATACATATAAATGCTCAAATATATAATAAAGACAGCAATATATGTCTATGCATATAAAGATATAGATACATATGCACATATACTTATGGATATCTACATATATATCGACAGTAATAGGTATATCAGAATAGATATGTATATATATATATATATATATATATATATATATATATATATACATAAATAGGCATATCTGTATATAAAGATATATATATATATATATATATATATATATATATATATATATATATATATATATATATATATATATATATATATATATATACAAAGAGATCTGCACATGGCCATATGTATGATGCACTATACAGATGTGTATACAGACATATGTATGACTATACACATGTATGTACATGTAAACATATATCAACATATGTATATTTATATATCCATATTCCTGTCATGTGTAAACATCACGGTTATGTATACCTTCCCAGATGTATCTCACCATATGAATTTATGTGTACATTATTATATAACAACATATGTGATGCTAAGTACTACACAATTTGGGAAGTAAAGGCCGTTGTTTAATACTAATCAATATGTGTACTGACAGATATATTGGAAAAACAACAGCTGTCTTCACAGTGGTCATGGTGTAGTGGTTAAGTGTTGTGACTATAGTGTACAGGGTCCTGGGTTAAAGACCTGCAAGGGCTATATATTTTGTTGCTGGACAGAACAAGAGCTGTCAGATATAGAGTGCTTAAGGCAGTTTAGAGCAGCTTTAAGCATGTTTGCATGGGTTGGCGTGAAGCTATGTGGTGCTAAGCTACGGTTAAATGTACAGGAATTTACACCATGTAGGCTTCTCTTACTAGTGCGCAAATCAGCTTAGCTGTTATAGTGGTGCAATGTTGAGACCTGCTAAGCATGGCTTAGCCCTGGTAACCAGTCCTCCCCACCCAGTCCAATAACATAGCAGGGTAATGACATCTGTAATAAGAGTATGTAATGCGATGTACAATACATGCACCTATGTGCTGTCATTACAGTAGCAAGGGGTGTGAGTGTCATGTCTGGGACCCACAAGTATAAGAGGCCTGTACAGCACTGTTATCCATGTGAATGTGTTACATACAGGGGTAGTAGCCCAGGGTACACACTGTCATACTGGCGTATAGTGTATCATGGCGGTAATACTGTTGACAGGGCTTTCCCAGGCATGAGTAGAGTGCTAAATGTAGTACTGACAACAAGCTCACCTGCAGGCATAGCTAGACTCTGAGGCCTCTCTGCTGTATCCCTGGTGTGTGAGCTGTGTCACAGTATAATTCCCCTACTGGATAATGATCTGAAATGTGGAATGTAACTGTAGACTACCATCTGTACAGCACATGTTAGTGAGGGCTTCCAACATGTAGTTACGGCATATATATTGTTGTCAAACGTCTGTCTGTCAACACATTCATCCTACTGCATATCTACTTGCCAAGCGGATGACTGTCAGTCCCTGTACCAATGTGCAGATGGCAGGTATCCAGCTGGGATATGTACAGGCAACCTATACTTGATTGACACTGACATGTCTGCCCAGCTGTGCAAGAAATGGCACATATAGGAGACAACACCCTGTACGTACCACATGCCACGGCTACCTCTACTACGCTACCACAGTCAACAGAACATGCTTGGGTACAGGTCTCCATCACAGACACTAACCATGTGTTGTAATGCATGTTGCATACATGTCAACTTGATCACCTCAGTGGCCATGTGCAGGAGGCACCCAGAGGATTGGCTGATGCATGTCACTCTCACCCTGAGGGTCACCACAGTGGTGTCTGTCGATAGATTGCCCTCTGCCACATGGCAGATGGCAGGATACCACTGTGCACACATCCCCTACACAACCCACCTCTCCATGGACAATAGCTAGGTACACAGCTATGACCACCTGCAGCGATGCACCCCAGTACTGACACATGTGAACACGTGCATTACTGAGGATAGCAGTTTCTGTGTGTTAGTACACCTGTACTTAAGAATTCCATGAGGGCCTTCACAACCACGGCCACACCCATTGCCATAGTCAGTTGTGGCTGCTGCTGTATGTGACATTACATGTACCCTGTAATGCTCCTCTCCCTACTGGCTACCTGAGCCTTGCAGTACCAGCACAACAGTGTTGTACAAATGGGTCAATAGGCATGGGATACCCATTGAGTTCTGGCAAGTGTGTGCATGCATGTCCATATATCTGTAGGGTACAGCATTCTGAGGCCACATACTCCCATTACAATACCCATTGCCACACACTAGTAAATATAGCGTTGTTGCTCCCCATAGGTGAGGCATGACAATGCAACACTCTACTATGCCTGTGGCATGTGCATTAGATGCATATCCCTGTAGTACCACTGTTGGGATATTCAGTGGGTTGTATTGCAGTCATGGGCAATGTGTGATGATGGGTATGTCAGAGTGTCATCATGGGTTTCAGGGAGTATAATATCCACTGGGGGATGTGGGTGCTGTGTAAACTGTCATTACACCAAGGTACATCCAGTATATGGCCCATGTACCCCATTATGGTGTCTACTGTCACCATCAACCATACAGGTAACTGATACAACAATCCAGCCCAGTTATGCATGTGCTGTGTGCAACCTACCTGTAACACATTGGACACATGGTCAAGTTAGTTAGCAGTGATAGGCCTAGGTCTCTCAGACATGTGTCTGCCTGTTATGTGTCTGTTAATGTGTATATGATGATATGTCACACTATGTATTGTCCATATACAAACATTACATCCCCCATTCACATAATGTACATGTCTGATGATGTTCTGCATGTAACATGTAACCTGGTACACACCTCACCCTAAATGCTGTGTGGTGTGTACAATGAAAGCCACACACTTCAGTAGCACTACGTAACTAGGTAGGGGTCCAGTCCCACTGTTGCCAAGTAAGAGGTTGTGTGTATGTGGATGGATCTACATCAGTTTGCAGATTATACATGTCCCAGTGGGTCACCTGTCCATGTGGCACAGGCAATAACTGTTATACAAACCTATGACATGTGTTCAACTGTACCACAGATATGTCACAGTTATGGTGCCACCACAGTGCCATACCCCTTGTGGAATATGACTGCAGACCATTCTACTTCTGACACATGTACAACTACAACACAAATGGGTAACATTATGGAGAGCACAATCAAACAGTGTTACCAACAGCTATAATGCATCATTGCTGGATGGCTACACTACCAGACATGTATGCATTAAACTTTACTCCTGACAACATGTTACACTGCAGTACTTTGGTACACTGTAGTACAGTAACCGTGTGCATCAGAACCATATTAGCCTGTCCCTGCATCAATGTTATGCATGACAAGGATGTGGCACAGGTATCATCATATGCACAGGGTGTGTTGTTGGTTTGCCAGAGGCCGTGGGTGGGCCATACATTTGATACCATGTGTGTGGGTGAGGGCTGTAATGAGTTGATCTGGGCATGGTGATGTGGAATGTGTAGGTATGGGGTTCCTATAGGTGTGTTCATATAGTGTGTGGGTATGCATGCACACAGTTCTGCCATGTGGCTGCCCTATGCAGGTGTTTATGGACAGCTGCAGACCATACCTGACAGGGTGTGCAGTTCACTGCCTCCAGCCAAGAACACATGGACTGAGCCTGACATGGGTTCCATGGGCATGTCCAGGTGCAGGCTTCGATGTGCTACTCTCCCCTGATGATGACAGATGACTGCTGGAACCAGGACCCTACTGGGACTGGCCAGGATGATGTGCTTGTGGCCTTCTGTGGTGTGGTGTGGACAATGTCCTACTGCAGTGCCGGGGCTGGTACTGCCACTGCGGGACCACCTAGGCATCATAGCATGTCCACGTCGACCGCCAGCTGTTGATGTTGCTGGCCTACGTCCACACAGCTATCACTGCACTCCCACCACTTGTTCAAGCATGGACAAACCACAGTCAATCAGGCCCATCTTCTCACCAAACCATCTATCCATGAGCTCGGTATAAGCACGGATAGCACCAGACAGTTTATGGAAGTTGTCGCTTGAAGATATGAGAGCAGCCCTCTGCAGCCTCAGGCCCTGTCTGGTGTACAATTCCATATGTGCCTGCACTGCCATGACAGCCTGAAACATGCGCCTGATGGTACCAGTTGTGGTGCGTCTGCCAGGGTCATGATGACCAGCGACCCTACCACAAGCACCCTGGGACATCTGCCTATGTGGTGCCCAGCCAGACATCCAGCTATGCCTGCTGTGACCAGATGCAGTAGACATGGATACCACAGTCTCCTGTGCACTGCCACCAACAGCCAGCTGTCTCTCTGCTATGGCCACTGCTGATGGGGTATGTATAGGCACTGAAACTGTGTGTGGGGTTGGGGTGGCTAAAAGGGGGATGTCAAATGATGGTGCTATTTCGGCCCCTGACAACCCAACCTATGCCTCAACAGTACTATTATCATCTCCGGTGTCTGTATGGACACCAACATCAGACTGAATGCAGGAGGGACCCTGACCCACCTCAAAACCTGTGGGGGAAAACAAGAAACAGACTTTAAGACCTGTACAACATTGCATAAGAGAACACACACACACACACACACACACACACACACACACACACACACACACACACACACACACACACACACACACCAACTTAATACCTACCTGTCCATGACTTTACAGACAGTCCCACATTTATTCCCATGCGTTCTTCATTCTGCATCACACTTGGTAACATACACTCATTAATACCACTCATTAACATATCATTCCTCTAAATGCTTAGACAAGTGATCACAACACAAGACCTGTTACTCCATTACCTCCTCGACCTGAGTGTAGTGGTTTTACATGGCCTCACTGCTGTCATTCAGTGTGCCCCCTATGTATGCCTGGACATCGTGAGCATGGACCCTATATGTGAGGGGCTACTATGTTCACTCCATAATTTCATGCACTGGAGTGTCATTTGTAAGTATTGCTCAGTACATGCCAGATATTCTGCACAATCAACCTATCATGTGGCAACTGCAATATATGGATACACTCCCTGGTGTTGTCTAGTAATTCCCCAATGCATCTGTAGTGCTGCATACGTGGGTTGTCAGTCACCTCTCTGCTGAATGCGATATTAAGGGTATACCTGGTGTCTACCTTCCCTCCTAATGCACGTTCTATGCTACAGACCTTATTATACTATCAATTGTCCTGTGATTACATACATGACAAGTATTCCTGGTGTGTCATGGGTCAGTGAATGTCCATGTACTGCATGATCCCAAAGGGAAGTACTGCTGCATGAACAACCCCACAATCACACATGTGCATACATGGACACCCACACAAACACACACACATGCACACACTCATCCTACATGCATCAACCTCCCTCCACTTCACCAGATTGACCCTACAGACAATATAGCTACTCACTGACACACACACACACACACACACACACACACACACACACACACACACACACACACACACACACAAACACACAAACACACGCACACAAACACACGCACACACACAGGTGAGGTTGCACAAAAGTAGTACACATAGTCCTCCTATTACCCATCTGTCAACACGCATAACATATGGTACACAACAGCATGCAGTACATCTGTAGTCAATCCATGCTAGCAGCAGTATACATGTGTGTGATGAATGGGCTGTGTTAGTAGGTGATGCCACTTCACCTGGATACCACTGGACCCATGTACACAGTATTGCTGTGCACTTGTTCTGCACCCTGCCATGTATTGTGCACCAAACCTCACAGGTGTACAACCCATTGCTGAATGTGTAATACTGTGTCAGTTATGTTAGCTGTAATGCTCACAGACCCTATGTTTTTCAGCAACACATGCCTGGGATGATATGTGGATAGATGTCATTTGTGAATGCCCGATGTCTGGTTTACAGATCTCAACATCGGATGACCATGTATGACCAATCCAATACTATTACACTGACAACCATCAGACCATACCATGGCTATGGGGAGTGTACACACCCTTATTGATATGATGTACGCTTCCTTGATATGCCATGGGACCACATCACCACATATATTAACAGTACATGAGCCCGATATGTGACATATGTCCTGTAGATTCACATGCAGTGTCTATGGAATGTGTTAGGTGTCTGGCTGCTGATGGCAATACATACACTCCATGTGTGCATATGTGTGCATACCCTTATCATGACGGTTTGCTGCACCTATTGTTATGTATACTACTACAGTCACTACTCCTGTCAAAGGTATACTAGCATGGACCATCTGCATTTGCCAGTGTATGTTCAGTCTGCCCTTCATATGTGCCCCAAATCTGCATGATTGCAAGGTGTACTCATGTGCACATCCCTTGGTGTTCACACACTGCCATCACTATTGCTGTGGGGGAAGGGTTACATCTGCCACAGTTCCTAAACCTGACTTTGTGCAGATATAGCCATTCTTAGCATCCTTAGGATCCCTGCTGCAGTGCACTGGGGTGTCATACTGACACCCCCTCACCACCTGCTGCCTTTTTGCAGATGCCTGACAAGTAAGGACTACATATGTGTGTCAGTTTGCAGTGTCTGATACACTGAACACCACGTGTTACAGCCTAGTCCCAGCTAATAATGTGGACCACAGTAATACGTTATGCCATAGTGTAAATCTGTAACAGTTGCCTTTGTACTACTGGCATATACACTGTTGTTGCACTGTATATGGGTGATGTTTCACATGTCCCTACTGTAGGCCATGTCTAGGCTATTGGCCCTTGGGTCTATATAAGCCTATCCAAATGGTACCCTGGCTTTTGCCACCCAAGAAAATTACTTTCCTGTGCCCCTGTCAATCAGAGCCAGAAAAGTAATCCCTGGGGTAAATTTCCTATCTCCCATCCAATCATCAGGATTTTTCTTGAAGAGTGCTAATGAGAAGCTTTGTTTGATACAGATAGGTAGTTTGTTCCAGATTATGGGAAGTCTCTGGGACAGTAATCTATCCCTCCAGCATGTTATGTTTATTGTGGTGACAAGGTTTATGTTCCTAGAGTGTGTAGCTCAGAGGGATTGGGATTTAGTTAAGTGGAGCATGTCCAACAGCTCTGGGTTTGACATAGCTTTTTATGTTAGGCAGAGATCGCCTCTGAGTAGGCGATATGCGACAGAGTAAAGCTGGAGTTTTTTGAGACAGTCTGTGTAGGGCATCTGTTTGAGGCCAGTAATCCTTTTTGTGAGGTATTTCTGCGGCCTTTCCAGTTGTTGTAGATGTCTTGTGGGGTACATACCAAAAGGGGCATTGTACTCTATAATGGGTCTAATGAGTGATGAGTAGAGGGTAACAATGACCCTTTTTTCCTGGATGAGAAACCTTTTGTGATGAGGTGTGCCACATAGAAGGATTTCCTGACTACTGTGGTGATGTTATTATCAAAGGAGAGACTACTGTCCACCTGTGTCCCAAGGTCTCTTATTACACTTTCAGTGTTAAGTAGACTACCGCCTATGTGGCAGTTCATGGGTACA
This sequence comes from Protopterus annectens, assembly GCF_019279795.1. NCBI lineage: Eukaryota > Metazoa > Chordata > Ceratodontiformes > Protopteridae > Protopterus > Protopterus annectens. Next base: position 201,634,930 of record NC_056736.1, on the reverse strand, counting down.
GAGTTTTTACCAAAAGAGATGACAATGCACTTTTTGGCATTGAGCTTGAGGCCATGGCTTTGACACCAGGCATCTGTCTCAGTGAGGCCGTTTTGTAGGATGTCCACATCGTTAGGAGTTTTGATTATGGCTCCTAGTTTGCAGTCATCTGTAAACTTTGTTAGCCAAAGACCTTCTGTGTTAGCCTGTACTTCAAAGAAGTAGATACCAAACAGGAGAGGACCTAGGACTGAACCCTGTGGTACTCCACTTGTCACTGGTCTGAAGTTGGATTTAGTGTCTGCTACTTTCACAGTGTGGGTTCTGTCAGTGAGCCAGTTGGCAACCCATCTTGTGACATAGGCATTTATACCTAGTTTAGTGAGTTTATCTATAATTCCAGAGTGGGGGATGGCATCAAAAGCCTTGGCGAGATCTAGATAGTCTGTGTGAACCACCTTACCCTCATCTACGGCTTTGTTGACCACTTCAAAGAAGTCTATATGGTTTAGGAAACATGATCTGCCTTTTACAAACCTGAACTGGGTAGGGTCCAGAGTTTGGAGATTACCAATGTCATTGTTTATAAGTTCCATGATGATACGTTCCATAGCCTTGCATACCAGGCTCATCAGGCTAATGGGGCAGTAGTTCCTGGGGTCCATGGTAGCTCCTCCTTTGCGGAATAGGATAACTGCTGCTGTGCACCATTCAGTGGGCACAAAGCCTGAGGTGAGGCTATGATTGAACATGGTACTTAGGTGGGGTGCCAGTTCGATCTGTAGTTCATGTAGAACGCAGCTTGGGATGTTGTCAGGTCCCATGGATACTGTGTTCTTGGCTTTGGAGATTGTGTTTTTTACCTGTGCAGCTATGATTACAGGAACTTTGCATTCTTCGGGCATAGAGATGAGCCCTTTAGGGGTTGAGAAAGGGGTAAAGTTAGCAATTAACCTATCTGCCAGGATGTTGGCAATATCAGTTGGTTCTGTATATTTAGTGTAATTGTGCTGTAACTCAGAGCAGATCTAAGTGTTGCCATTGAGATTCTTGACATAGCTATACAATGCTTTGTGGTTATCTTTAGAATCAGTGGCGAATTTGTTTTCGTAACTAGCTTTGGAGGATTTCATGAGGGATCTCAGCTTTTTACAGAGGCTGACCACGAAATTCCTCCACTCGTGGGTGGGAGGCGTGTTCCCATTGTGTCCATATTGGGGCCCATGGGGCTTCCACATTGCAGACCACACACACCATCCAGAGTGTTTACCCACCACATGTGTCATATATCACCCCTGTAGGCTGTCCTCTATATCTAACAACCTGGACCACCTCCACAAATATACCTGCCATACTTCCCCATATTCCCATTCCCTAGTTCACAGACAAGGGCAATGTTGTCCCAGCAAGGGGTTCACATGTGACATACCCATCCATGTTGCACATTGACAGCTGTATATATCTGTGTGTATTGCTATGTTTGCTGTTCCCTTGCACATAGCATGCAACACTGTGGTGGTAATATATGGGACATGTATTTACATACATGTGTGTATGTGTGTGTGTGTGTGTGTGTGTGTGTGTGTGTGTGAGTCTGTGTGTGTGTTTGTATATATGTAGACATGTGCATATAGATATATATGATGTTATATATATGTCTACATATGGGTATCTACATCTGTGGACATACATGTAGGTATATATCTATATCTGTATATATATATATATATATATATATATATATATATATATATATATATATATATATATACCTATATATGGGGTACATTCTGACATCAGGTCCACAATCTCAATACTCCTTCCTGCACAGTTGCACTGTTATGCCTTGCTATAACATTGACAGTTGTCACATATGGACACAGCCAAACATTAGTAGGGTATATGTATGGCCAACCCTATTACATACCTGTGACATTTCAGCATGCTACAATACAGGTTAACCTGACTGTCCTACTAATGGTGGGCTGTGGAACCCATGTGTCCATCATTATGGCATTACTTCCACCACCAGCTATTGGCGACAGTAATATACATCCCTTCTATTACACACCACACACTATATTGGCATACATCTTGTCAGTCGGTGCTACTCTACACAGTTGATGGGTATGGCCCACTATGCACAGGGACAGACTGTAATGTCCATAGCAGTTGTTCAGCCAAAGAGCATTACAACAGCAACACCTGTTGGCCCATGTATATCATTCAATATCATCTACCCCAGTATTATGGACCGGGAACTACAGTCAATTACATGCATATATTCTTCACATATCTGTTGTGGGGATGAGGTCTGTTGTGGATCATATCCTTGTAGGTGGTAGTTTTTTTTTCACTCCTTCTCCTGCTTCTTTTGCTGTATTTTCTGCTGTTGTTGCAGTTCAGTATCTGTTGTATGTTTATGGTTATTTTTCTCTTTCACTTTATTTCTCTGCATATCTCTCTCTCTCTCTCTCTCTCTCTCTCTCTCTCCCTCCAGTAAATATTTTGAGCTGCCTCAAATAGATTGCAGCATGGCTCTTGTGGGTGATGCACATGATCAGGTGATGGCCTCTGCACCAATCAATATCCTCCACTTGCTACCTGCATGCAGTCAGCGGTGTAGTACTTCCAATTACCATTTACAGGGCAACCCACTACTATAAATCCCTACATCCTTTTTTGTATGGTGGACATCCTTCCTGTGTGTGGGCAGCAATGTTACAGACAGCAGGTAGCAATACCTCTTACAAGAGACCTTGCACAATCAGGCTAGCTACTTATTTGTATGAGGTTCCGGAACTACAAACAGAGAGTGTGAGTACTGTTGTTGTATGCATTGTATAGCACCAGTGTTACAGGGTCTGTGTGTACATACTAGTTTAACATAGACTGCAGTCTGTCTGCATAGCTCTCAATTGTGTGACTATCCACTTGATGGCCAGAGCTGTGCATGTTATGTTTTGCCTGTACACCACACAGGTCTTGTGTCAGATATATCACTGTCTGTGTGTGTGCTGAGTGCTATCTCTACATGGCTACATCCATTTGTGTTTCTGACTTCATATTCCTGACTAAGGGTATGTTGCAGACTATCCTGTAACACCAGCAACTTGCTTAGTGTATGGCAACACTGTTTCACATATGGTCCTGTGTTCCAGCCTCTGTCCTCCACCAACATACCAGACTTTGTCCATATGACATGCTGTCAGGAGTTGTTATGTAGGGTCCTGTGAGTATGTCATGCTACCATTTCTGCCATCACAACACTGCTGTTGTGGCCACCACAGATATTGTGGGGTTTGGTCCATATATGTGTGGTCTTCATCTGCACAATGCATGTGTGCCCTTATGCAGTCCAGAGGCCAGTGTATGTAACAGTGGTATATGGCCCTGTATGTCAGTCTATGGTGGGGGGATGCACCATAACTAACCTAGGCTGTTACAACATGTGGGGGTATCAGGGGTATGCTGCCTTAAGGTATCTGGATGTACATTACCATACAATTCACCTTGGGTAAATGCAGGCCTACTGCTTCCTGCCATACAGACTGTTCTGTTTGTCAGTGTGATTGTGATGGTTTCAGTTATGCCTTGTTATGTAACAGATGTATCCCATTGTGTCAACTGAGGTCTTTACCCCCTATGGATTGAGTACAGAGTGTAGATAGATGCTGCTGGACTGTACATCTGCATTACTTACTGTTGATTGATTGTTATCCTGTGACCCAGTCTGTCTTTATTGTTGTACTACCTGAAGACCTTGGCCTGGACAGCAACATATGTAATCCTTTCCAGAATACTGTATTACTTTATCTGTTTGACAGTTGCATTAGTCAGTTTATATGTATTTCAGAGTCTAAACAGCTATATGACATGGCATACACAAGTGTAATAGTACACAAATACAGATTTCTCATGTATACAAACCTGTGTGTGGTGTTATATCCTTTGACCTCTCTGTGGGTATATGTAGGAGGCAGCAATTGTCATTTGTATGGGCGGCTCATACAGTGTCCAGTTGGTAAGGTGGCAATTGCAGACATACTGGCTGTTACATATTGCGTGCACCCTCTATATATGTATCTTCCTATACATATCTCTATGTGTGTATATGTGTAGTTACATATATATATATATATATATATATATATATATATATATATATATATATATGTGTATCTGCATATATGTGTCTATGTATATGTATCTTAGGAATGTTGATTGCTTCCACATTGTACATTCCCTATGGTAGCCAGACCGTACTGCATGATATGTTACTGATACCAGCCTGACATCATACAGGTGGGATGGAGTACTGTTAACATCTTGTGCCCATGTTGTGTCAGGTCCTAGTTATGGGACTTGCAACAGTTGGTATTGTATTGCATGGCAGATGTGTTTGGCTATGGGGGGGTATCTATGCATACAAGATGTATGCTGCTTGGGCCCCCTCACCCCCATTAACGTTGCTTGTGATGATATATGTTTTTGTTATGTTCTCTTTTATATCTATAGATATATGTCTGTATATACATATATAGATATATATATATATTGCTGTATATATATATATATATATATATATATATATATATATATATATATATATATATATATATATATATATATATATATATATATATATATATATATGACTTGGTTCATATTATATTTGGTCGACAGTTCATTTGATCGACAAGCATTTGCCCCTTCCCCAATGTTGTGTGACCCTGGAGTTGATATATATAGTTAGGGGGTGGGGCACAGCCCCCACCTAAAATGCTGGTCGATCAAATGAACTGTCGACCAAATAAACAGTCGACCATATCAACTCTCCACCAAGTCATATAGACCTATATATATATATATCTATATATATATATATATATATATATATATATATATATATATATAGATATATATATATATATATGTATATATATATATATATATATATATATATATATATATATATATATATATACACATACATATATATGTAGACATATATATCTAGAGATGTATGCATGTATGTATGTATATATATATATATATATATATATATATATATATATATACATATATATATATATATATATATATATATATATATATATATATATGTAGACATATATATTTATAGATGTATGCATGTATATATATATATATATATATATATATATATATATATATATATACATATACATATAGATATGTATGTATCTATTTAGATATAACTATATAGACAAACATACATGCATCTACATGTTTAAATACATTTCCTGTACTATTGAATGACTGTGCTGGATGATATGTTTGTGAAAACATCAAGGTTATGTATATGTGATATGGCTTAGGGGTAAATCCCTTTGGCAATGCTGGGTTTGAGCATTGCAGAGGCTCTTTATTTTGTTGCTGGGCAGAACAAGGGCTGTTGGATACAGAGTGATTAAGGCACATTTAAGCAGTTGTAATCAGGTTTGGGCAGTTTTTAATGGAGGTAAGCACTGCTAACTTCCAGTTACAGTTTTTTATACTCAGCTTCTAAACTGCTTAACCTGTGTAGGCATTGCTTACTGCCATGCAAACAGGCTTAAGCACGCTTACTGCTCCTTAAAAGTGCTTACTCTGGCTTATCTCTGCGCTAATTTCTTTAAAAGAAACGAAAAAAGTGTTGATAGGAAAGTGGTGTAAAAGGGGCACAAAGAGGGAAAGACAGTATGGAAAATAGCTAGGGATGTACAGGAAGGGTGTAGGGAAGGTCCATATCTGCCCATTTCTTCTGCAGCAACAACAGTGCATAAACACTGAATTTGGAGGTAGATTTGGACATTTAAACCCATGAGAGGAGGTGAGGACAACAATAATTTGTTGTGATGCCAATTAGACCGGATTACATGTGTCCTGTGGACATGTGTGCAAAATGGACAGCTATGTATGGGGCACGTTTTTTTTGGGAACAGATTGCCCTTTTTTGTTTTCAGGTGAGAGAGGGATGTTGGGAGGGATAATAGGTATATTTGGGGAGGTAGGTTGGGTAAGTTAACAAACAAGACAAATAAGACACATACAGGGGCTGGATATGACACATGTGGGGGGTAAACACCTTGATGGGGAGGGGTGTTGGGAAATCGGAAGCCCATGAGCCCCCTAGTGGAAACAGTGGGACTGAGGTCCCCACCCATGGGCAGTCACCATTGCACCTTCACAGCCCAGAGAGCCAGGCCAACCCTTTAGCTGCGACATGCAGCCCTTGAGTTGGCATAGCAGATCTCTAAACTCTCGGTTGAGCTCACTATTCACCAAGACATGGACCTGGCAATGAGTGACAGATTCCTGTCTGCGCTCACTTCCAGTGGGAGGCGAGCCCCATGCCCTGAGGCAGTTCCACCCACAGGTGGTGCAGGACCAATAGACGAGGAGGCCCCCGGGTTGGGCCCTAGACATGCTGGTGCCTGGTGCCACAGCCAGCTGAGGTGAGACAGGTGGGTCCGCTGGGATCCGCATTCCCATATGTGCTATGGTGTTTATGTTTTATCAACATATGTGGGTTAGTAATAGTCAACACATTCCAGGATTAGGTATAACAGCATGCATAGATATTCCCATTAACCCAGATACCAGATATGGAACAGTTGCGTAGCAAACAGAACACATGCATATATGGGACCACAGTGGTAATTACAACAACATGCAGGTACATTGATGGCACCATGCCACCAATGTTGGAGTATTTCAAGATAACGCATGCATAGAAACAAATTTAAATAATTATCAAATAATAAGACATATGTCCCAACATTACAGTTAAGTCCATAATACCAGTTGAGTTGGGAATTTAGTTTGTTGTTGTAGATATGGGACGGGGGAGAGAAAAATGTCAATTAACAACTTGTATATTACTGTAGTTCACATTACTTTCCAAGTCAGTGCTGTTATCTGTACCTTACAAGTATTAGTACACTACCCTATTGCCTTAGTTTGGACAGTGGTATGGCTGTCGACAACTATATACATGAACTGGTTTTACCTGCAGTATACACCTCTTACCTGGTAGACATGTGGAGGATTTGTTTGTTAACACTAACTATTTCTACATCTACTCTCAGATTCCAGGTTGATGTTCTGCCCATACCTGTCCATCTGTTTTTGCACAGACTCTGGTCATGTCTTGACAACATGCAGGTGAACCAGGACATATTTATACTATTGCCCTCTTAAACCTTTAGTGACTTACAACACTCTTATACAGGATTTTCTAGACAGTTATATTATGTAGCACAATGTGGGTGACAGTGATCAGTGATATCTTATTATTCAGAGCAACTGCAACAATAACAGTGCCATACAATACCAAAGTAAACAGTACCAGTACAGGGTATCAATCTTTTATTGATGGGCACAGTGTTTGTATCTGACGGACCTATGGGAGCAATGTTTGTTAGCGCTACCCGAATATTGCCACAAAATTACCAGATTCAACATTAGTATTATGCACATACATCTCACTCTGTTACTGTACACACTCTGGTCACAGCTTGACAACATGGTGGTGTAGATGGGACATACTTGGCTTATTACTCTCATAACAGTTTCAGGAGTTGTAAGAGTGACAAGTTTGTTCGTATAGATTTGTGACAATCGGTTGTTTTTCTTGTTTGTTGCCTATATGTCTGGGATCATCCCACTGATTTCCCAGGGGGACAGAGTGACAGGTAGCAGATATGGGCCAATTTACTGGACATTCTGGACATATCTGTACAGTTGCGGGGTATGATTCTGTATGCAGACTACTACCACTCCCAGGATTCGAACCATGGTTGTGTGTGCTAAAAATACAACAGTTTACTTTGCAGTTGTGTGTGGTATTTGGAGTTTGCTGTCTGTCTTTTCACTGTTTTCTGTCTATGCCTGTCTTTTCGCTGTTTTCTGTCTATGTCTCTCTCTACTATATGACCTCTTGGGATTACACCAGTCTTATACAGACATTCCTATACATTTTATTTATGTTGCACAGTGTGGGTAACAGTGTTTAATACAACAGTACTATTAAGTGATTGCAAATTTTATTTATTTTTTTATTTATTTTACATTTGTTGACCAGGATAGTCCAACTGGATGCATGTCCATTTTCAGCAGAGGCCCGGGGAGAAAAGCTCCAAGGGTAAGCAGATACAGCATTACATAATACCAGCATTACATATTAAAAACAGACTATTTACAGTGATTACATAAGTAAGCAAGTTAAACAAGTTCCACAGGTTAGAATTAATCCCGAGCGTAAGTCAGGATTAAATTAAATTACACAGTAAGCTGGTTAACAGATTTTTACACATTCTAGAGAGAGTTAGCCAGGCTTGATACATTGACATAGCCAGTTAAGTGCCAAATGTTGTTTGAGTCTAGTTTTAAATTGACCTAAGGTAGAAAGTAAGGTAATATCAGCTGGATGAAATTTCCAGGGTCTACTTACAGAGTTTGCAAAGAGAGAGTCACTGGCTGTGTTATTAATTTTGCTAGTCTGAATTAGTAGTTTGTTAGAGGATTGAAGCGGTCTAGGATTGTTATAGGGGGTGATAATATTTTTAAGTGCAGGAGTATTGTCCGGATTATAGAGGATTTTATAGGCCATAATCAGTTGGTTATACTGGATTAGGCTGGGTAGTTCAAGCCACCCAAGCTGATTTAGATTGATGCAATGATGTGTCCTAAAAGGCAGCCCAGTGGCAAACCTGGCAATGTGGTTGTAGCAAATTGAGAGTTTGTTAAGGACAGTCTTGTTTAAATTCGAGAGTAGAGGGGATGCATACAGAAGGGCTGAAAGAAGGTGAGAGTGAGCTATGGCAATTTTATCTGGAGGGGTTAGGAAGGCTTTTATTCTGTAAAGTGACCCTAGTTTTTTATTGATGGTTTTGATAGTTTGGTTAACATGTAGGTCGAATTTTAGATTATTATCTATGATGACACCTAATAGTTTTGTAGAGGGGTCAGGGGAGATTATTGTGCCATCGTTTGAATTTATGGTAAAGGTGAAAGCAGTAGACCTACGTGTTGGTGAAAATAACAGCATTTTAGTTTTTTTGGGATTTAGGATCAGATGACATTCAGAAAGCCAGTTTTCTATTGTATTAAAGGTGGTCTGGGTAGCTGACCATAACTCAATTGGAGATGTGGCCGAGCAAATTAGAGTAGAGTCATCATCATATTGGATACAGCTGACTTTTGGGATGACAGTATAAAGGTCATTAATGAAGATGGGGAACAGCAAGGGCCCTAGTATGGAGCCTTGTGGTACTCCAAGGATGTTAGGTAGAAGATTAGAGAGTTTGTTCTGCCAGAGGACAACCTGCTGTCAACCATTCAGGTAGGACTGAAACCATTGAAGGGCTCTAGTATCTAGACAGAATGTTTGCAGGGTGTGGATTAAAAGTTGGTGATCAACGATATCGAATGCCTTGGAAAGATCCAAGAAGAGGGCTGAGGATATATAATTATTGTTGTGATTATGGTTTATGATGTTGGTAAAGGCTAGGAGGGCTGAAGTAGTGCTGTTATGAGGACTGAAGCCATGCTGAGTGTCTGCCATAAGGTGATTCTGGATTAGGTGGTGCATGAGTTGTATATGAATACATTTTTTCATAATCTTTGCAAGTGGAGTGAGTATAGCTATTGGCCTATAACTGGAGAATTCAGTAGAGCTGCCTCCTTTGTGAAGTGGGATTACATAGGATATTTTCTAGATGGTGGGAATTTTAGCTTCTACTATGGTTCAATTGATTAGTATTGCGATGGGGTAAGCAATAGCATCAGCTGATTTTTGTAGGTACTCGGCAGGGAGTTGATCAGCAGAAAGTGTAGTGGGTTTTAATTTTTTGATCAAGGTACGGATAAGTGAAGTGGTGACTGGTTGGAAGCTGAACGCGAGTAGGTTTCTAGGGGTAGTACTTTCAGGACCAGAGGAGCTAGGAGGTAGTTGGCTAGCTAGGGTTTGAATTGTCTCAGTAAAGAATCGGTTAAAACTGTAAGAAACATCTTCAGGGGTTTTATCAACAGTAGCAGTAGGGACAGGGGTTGACGTTTATCCAGGATGTAGTAGATTATTTAAACCTGCCCAAAATGTCTGAGGGTTATTTTGATTTACTGTCTGTAAATTACAGTAGTATTGTTTTTTGTCTTGTAAAATGGATTTTTTAGTTTCGTTCCTGGATTGCCTGGATTTAATGTGATCTTTGGGGTCTTTAGAAGAATGCCATAAAGCCCATGCTTTGTTTCTAAGGGTAATTTTGAGTTACAATGCATGCAAGGCCCTAGGAGGAGTGAAAGGCTGGCCCAGAAAACCAATCATGAACAAAAACAGGTTTTTCAGTATCCACCAGGGAGGCAAAGGAACAAAGAGTTCACTCCCCAACCACAGAGGTGGAACAGAACCAGAAACTAGTAGCTCCCTCTGGAGATATAGTGATTACTAAAATGGATAATTGTAATATTTGGAGACAGCACAATTTTAGTATTTACAACTATACAGATTTAGAATTAAATATCCAATATTTTGAGTTATTTACAAAAGGACTACATTTTGTTCCTGCTTACTCTGTTAACACAACCAACATAATTTTAGATCTTAAGTTGTTTATGAGGCAACTTAATTTAAACCTGTATTTTAAAGACTGTAGTTTCAAGCCAGCGTTATTTCAGAGACCAAGTACCTTCAATCCCCCACTTCATTCAGTGTTAAAAATTTTTGAAGAATTAGTTGAAACTGATCTTAGGAGTATTAATGAGAACAAAGGTCTAGGATACCCTGACAATCTATCTAGTGAGGCATTTGACCTAATTAAGTTATTGAGAACTGAAGGGATCAGGGTCATGAAAACTGATAAAGGGGGAGGGGTGGTACTTATGTACAGACATGAATATGAGGCCATTTTACACACATTATTACATGACATCCAGCAATATAGTGAGGTTTCACTTAATGAAAGAAACATCGCTTATGCCAGAATTAAGTATATGCTAGAAGACCATCTCATGCAAGGGGCAATCAACGAAGAGCTATACAACTACCTATTAGTACCGAAACCATTAACACCAGTTATGTTTGGAATCCCGAAAGTTCACAAAGGACTAAATCCACTAAACTTTAGATCTATAGTGGCTGGGGCCAAAGGCATTACTGAACCACTTGGGAAATTTATAGACACCACAATGAAAAAACTGGTGTCATCATTCCCATTTCTATGTAAAGACTCATGGGAATTTTTGAGAAATATAAAAAAAGATGATTTCACAGAAACAAGGGTTATGGTAACAATAGATATAGTTGAATTGTTCCCTAGCATCCCACATGATAAAGGTCTGGAATGGTTCAATGAAGTAATTACGCAGGCAAAGATGTTCAGTGCTAATACGGTAGGGTTGTTAACTGAATTTATGGAAATAATATTGACAAATAACTTTATTTCCTTTAATGGAGAGCTTTTTAAGCAGAAAAAAGGAGTGGCAATGGGCACTCCATGTGCATCAGCGTATGCTAATACAGTTCTCCATTACTGGGAATCTAAATATGTGTTTGCCTCTGAATGGGCGAGCTACATTATCCACTATCAACGATATCTAGATGATATCTGTATTTTGTGGAGAGGTAACACCAGGGAATTAGAGAAATTTATTGAATATATTGGCTCAACAACTGATTTTTTGAAATTTACGTACTCAGAAAATCCACATTTTTTGAATTACTTGGATGTGAAGTTGGAAAAGAATCTAGAAAAGAACAAATTTCAGAGTAGTATATTCAGAAAAGAAAGTTACTCTAACATGTTCCTACATTTTACAAGTAATCACCCATTGTCCCAAAAGAAAGGAATTGTTAAGGGCCAAATTATTAGGGCTGCTCGGATGTGTAGCGAAGACAGTTTATTATTTAAAGAATTAGAAGTTCTAAAAACATTATTTCTTGAAAAAGATTACCCATTGGAATTATTTAATACTTTAAGGGAAGAGATACTGCTCAAAAGAGAAGACCAATACGCTCCACTGTTAGGAGAAGGTCCCTGTAAGAAAATAGATAACAACAAAAGTAATCAGTATGGAGATAAAGGAGGTGCTTTTCTCTACACATACAATTTGAATAGTAGAGAGATAGAAACTATTATAAGTAAATATTGGCCGGTGTTAGCGAAAAACGAAGAAATTAATAAAATAATACCGGTGAAACCGAATTTTGTTAAGAAAAGAGACAAAAATTTAAAAGACTTATTAGAAATGAATCAAGTTAGGAAAATGAACAATTCACAATTGAGGTTAGGGACATTTGGATGTAACTCTTGTAAGCAATGCCCCTTAATGGTCAACAAGAAAGGTGTTTTTTTGAAAGCAAGAAATATCAACATCATTTCACCGGGACATTTTAATTGTAATACTAGAGGAGTAGTCTATTTGGGGTTTTGCCAACATTGTTACAGTTTTTATGTTGGCAAAACCGAAAGGACACTCAGGAAACGGGTTTATGAACATCTATACGATATAAGTAAGAGCAAACCCACTAATGCCTTTTACAAACATTCCCTAACTTGTACGCAGATGTCGTTAAAGTTCTTAGTTTTAGAACAAGTAATGATGAGTCCTAGGGGAGGAGACTGGGAAACATCTTTAGAATATAGGGAATTGTTATGGCAAGTAAGGCTGAATGCTTCTAGAGCCCCGGGATTGAATGATACCATCAGTATAAGCAGTGTGCTTAAATTAAGGAAGGCTAAGCTTTAATATAACAACACACTAAAACACTATTTAAGTTAAAAGATATTTTAGGGCATAGGTACAAGTAGTGGTTAGGTTTTAGTATATACAAGGTTGTTTTATTAGTAAACAGTTAATAGAGGTATTAATCATATTTATTAACAGTTACACACATAATTAGAACATAGACAGTAATGAAAACATATATGTATGTGTATATATGTACATATATGCACATATATATATATATATATATATATATATATATATATATATATATACATAATCTATAGAAGTTTTATAACATTAAATGTTTTTTAGTAAGTTACATATGGTAAATTTAATAGAAATGTAAGATGTGTTCTAATCCTTAGGTATGGAGGAACATAGCATTTTACTAGACAAAAATGAAATTAAGATGCAAGAATAAGTAAGTGCCAAACAACTGGTTTTAAAAGAAAACAGTATACACATAAGTAGTTTTAGAGAGTAAGTTTTTTAAAGGTTGGTAACTGTGAGATAGGAACAGTTTCAAAAATAAAAGTGTAACGTCATATTCAGCATTATTTTAAAAAAGATGTTGAAATAATATGTAGCAATTGATTTTAACATTGATTAATGAATGCTGTGATTACATAATTAATTGAATGATTAAGCAATCTGTAACCAGTATAAAATAAGTGGTTAGAAGTACACAAAGTATCTTGACAAAGCCTGGGAGGTCCCGGGTGAAAGCGCTTGAGGAAACTTTGTTGTCTTGGATTTATCTGGTGCTTATGGTGCTTATGTTCTTTGTTTCGTGAAAAGTGCAGTTTCGTATGTGAAGAAGGCACAATAAACTTTTTATACCCAAGCTGCTGGACCATTCAGAACTTTATTTTACCTGGTTGGTAAAGTTTTCGTTGTTTTTGAGAAAGATTATTTTAATTTTGAGTTTAGACTTTTTAGAAAGCCATGGTGCAGTTTTTGCCTTTGTTCTCTTTGAACGAACAGGTGCATGCAAATCAAGGTTCTCAAGGAATTTGTTGTTAAAGTATGTTACTGCTTCTTCTAAAGGGAGGTGTTTTAGAACAGACCAATTACATGAATTTAGTTCTTGTTGGAATTTGGCAGGGTCAACGTTTTTATTGTTTCTAACCTTTCTGAGTAAGGGTTGTTGGGAATTAATGGCTTTGTGCTTAATTACATATGTGAGAAGGTGATCGCTTAGGCCATCAGGGAGGGTACCAGAGGTGTACAGTTGGTGGTGACTATTTATGAGTACCTAGTCAAGTATGCTTTATTTTTGGTTGGGTTTACCTATCCTGGTAGGGGTGGATATGATTTGTTTAAATGCATGCACGTCAATATGGGTGGGTGGGGATTCTGAGGAACAGGTGCCCCAGTCTATGTTAAAGTCTCCAAGTAGTAGTGTTTCTTGGGGGTAGTGACATGATAGACAGTGCAGGATATCTTCAGGAGTAGATATATTGTTACCTGGGGGAATGTACATACAGATGATATTAATGCATTTATTTTTATTAAGTTGCAATATTGTAGCAATAATCTCTGAGATATTAATCTGAGGTGGTTGTATTACATCTATGGTGACATTCAACTCAGATTTATAGAGTACAGCTACCCCACCCCCCTTCCTGGAAGCACAATCCAGGCTGTGTATGTTGTACCCAGGTGGTAACACTTCATTGTCTGTAGTGTTAGGTTTTAACCAGGTATCAGATAAACAGAGAATCTCAGGGGAGTGGACATCCAGAAGTGCATGCAATTCATGTACCTTGTTATTAATGCTTCTAATGTTGAGATGACAGACTAGGAGATGGTTAGTTGGCCTATTAATTGTAGGTTTGTAGCTTAGATTGCAAGTAGAGGGGGTATGTGTATCTGAAGTGGGTGGGCCAGGGTTGGGGTGAATATCACCACCAAGTATTAGGTTAAGTCTATACTTGGTGATGAACTTCAGGAATTTGTTTATTAGTTTGTGGTAGTGTTTGGATCTAGAGCTAATGTGCCTGGGCTGAGATGTTGATACACTGAACAAGATGTTGGATAGGACCTGGTACTGTAAGTATGGTTGAAGGTGGGAGGATATACAGCTGGGGTGATAGTATGGCCTTTTGGGACCTGAAATCTCATGAGAAACTGGTTTTCATACAAGGTTAGGAGGTATGGTGCAAGCAAGAGGGGTAGTATAGAGCAGTATATCATTATTTGTGATTCAGCTAGTGAGTTAAGGAACTGTTTTACCTGGTGATGCAACACCAGAAGATAGAGTGGTGAGGTAAAGTTACTGGAAGGGGGATGGGAGAATGCCAGATGAAAGCTAATAGGTGCCATTACAATGTAGGTAGAAGAATGGGGGTGGGAGGAATTATCCCAGATGAAAGCAGATAGGATCTAGAAAGTGGGGGCGTGGCTATAGTACTTTAAATTTAGAGGTACTGGGGGTGGGAGGGAATTGGGGCAGGGAGGGGAGCGAAGAGAGCCCGAGCACAGCAAGGGTGAACATAGCAGGGCTATTGCAGTTTACAAGGTTTCTAAGGTGTCCTTAAGCTATAAGGTAAGTATTATAGCTCTTAATGTAAGAGCCAGTTTACTTAAGTTACAGGGGAAGGAGACAAACACTCAAGCAGAAAAAAGAGCCCTGTAGCTGACCAAAACGGTGGCCTGCTTAATTACACAGCACTGTAAGTGAAAGCTTAACAAATGCTTTTTGTGTGCAACCTACTCTGCTTAAATGCTGAGAGAAATTGATTTTGTTATGGTGACCAATTGCAGCCCTGTAGACTCCGTTTTGTAGGTAAATGTAGAGTTCAACTAGGAAAAGAGAAAAGTAGAGATTCTAGGGTAAGCATGAAGGCAACAACAGGCAGTTATTTTATAATTATACATTCAGAAAGGTTTGAGGGTGGGGGGTAAAGTAGCACACTTCAGAATGAACTAAGATTTATAGATAAGAAACCTAAGCAAGAGAGGAATGCAGTAAATAAACACTTGCCATATTTTAAAGATATACCAGAAAAACTAAATCAATTGTTCACAATTGTACAACTGGAAAATTGCCAGTAAAATCACTTCAGGTATAGCTAGCCCAAGTTATTCAGGTCATAAAAGCACTTCTTCAATGTGTGTGTGCAATTTAAACATTAAAGCACATGCAGCAGGTAGGAGCTGTGATTATACACTTTCTCTAGGTACAGGTTCAGTTTAAACACAAATATTACCACAGAAATTCAGTAAAGTCACTAGCTACTTATAGAGCCTCTACAAAAAAAAAAATAGAGCAGTCTGTGCAGAATCAGAATTGAGCAGCAGGTCATTCAGTTACACAAAAAACAGTTAAAGATCCATACAATGAAGAAACTTACATGTAGCGGGGCTATTGCAGTTTACAAGGTTTCCTAAGGTGTCCTAAAGCTATAAGGTAAGTATTAGAGCTCTTAATGTAAGAGTCAGTTTATTTAAGTTACAGGGGAAGGAGGCAAACACTCAAGTAGAAAAAAGATCCCTATGGCTGACCAAAATGGTGACCTGCTTAATTACACAGCACTGTAAGTGAAAGCTTAACAAATGCTTTTTGTGTGCAACCTACTCTACTTAAATGCTGAGAGAAACAGTTTTTGTTATGGTGACCAATTGTAGTCCTGTAGACTCCGTTTTGTAGGTAAATGTAGAGTTCAATCTGCTTAAATGCTGAGAGAAACTGATTTTGTTATGGTGACCAATTGCAGTCCTGTAGACTCAGTTTTGTAGGTAAATGTAGAGTTCAAACTAAGTCACACCAGGTCAGCCAAGGGAGGAAGAGACTGCTGGAAGGCCAGTATCAGGGGTCCCAATATAAAGCGGAAACCTGGGACCGTCTCGCCCATGACCTCACCAGTGCACTGGCATACACCAAACTGGTGAGCAGGTCAGGCACCATTATGCTGATCTGAACCTGAACAAATCTACATTACCATATGATACCAGAGTAAACACATGCAGTCCAGCAGTTAGACCTTTCTTGTCAGGCTATTATCCTTTTATTTACATACAACCTATATGAGACTCTTCCTGCCATATTCTCTGGTGTATGCAGTACTTGACTTAAACAATATAGATTTTATACAGACAATTAACTTAAATTACTAATAATTTTACATTTATTTCCTATGACAGTACATGCATAAATATTACTAACCTGCCTCGCATTGCAACCACTCCATGCAACATCCATGTGCCTCCTGGTTCATAGCCTGCTCACTTGCCACTGTGAAGGACATAAGTGGAATATTTAGCCATACCGATCCATAATATACATGAGCTGGCAATTATTAAACAGGTAGTGGAGTGATACACACAGCTGGGACCTCCCCTGTCATCCTAGCCTCTTGGATCCACTGATCCAAGCGATCCCCCTTTCACTGCTTCAGGTTGGCATAATGGTGCCTGACCTGCTCACCAGTTTGGTGTATGCCAGTGGCACTGGTGAGGTAATGGGCAAGATGGTCCCAGGCTTCCGCTTTATATCGGGAACCCTAGTACTGGCCCTCCAGCATTCTCTGCTCATGGTCTTTAACAAGGAGTCCTGCCATGACTCTGGACTCCTGAATGCCCCAGTGCTGCACCCAAAAGTGCACACCCTCTCCCATTCCAGACATAGTGCCTGCAAGTGTAAGCTACAACCATTTATGAGATGTATTCCCATCTGTTGCATTTAAACAGAGCCAATGTCTCGCACTTTGCCATGACTGGACAGTTTTGAAAAGGCTAAGCTATGGGCAAACCTCCTTACCTAAGGTTGGCATTGTTTAAAGGGGTATACCAATGGGCAAATTGAGTTAGCTGGCCTACACATTGCTTACACCTACTAAGCTGAGGTGTGCAATGCTTAGCATTGCTTATTATTTAATTTGCATTATATTTGCATTTTGGCATTGATTTATTATTCATTACACATTATATATATATATATATATATATATATATATATATATATATATATATATATATATATATGTCTAGTATCTATGATTCTTGTGTACATACACTGTATGGGGTCCTTGTGTTTATTAGGGGACTTCAACACTTTATTACAATGACACCTCACATCTGGGCTTACTGCAGTACTCCAGTTCACATATTTATGTTATGTAGTAGGTTATACAACATAAGACTGTATATGGATTCCTTTCACATGTTCAGTTTGATTTTCCTATAGTGAGGATTGGTTTGGTGCTGCTGTGATGGCTTAGTGGTTAACTACTGTGACTATGGTGTACAGGGTCCTTGGTTCAAGACCTGCAAAGGCTATTTTGTTTCTGGCCAGAAGAGTGGCTGTTGCATACAGAGTGATTAAGGTACTTTTAAGCAATTGTAAGCAGGTTTGCGTGGGTTTGTGCAAAGGTAAGTAATGCTAACCTCCGGTTATATATGCTTCCAGTAAGTTAGCTTCAATATTACTTAACCTTTCGGCGCATTGCTTACCCCCACACAAACAGGCTTAAACCCACTTACTACTGCTTAAATATGCTTACTCCTGCTTACTACTGCTTAATAGTGCTTACACTTGCTTACTAGTGCTTACTCCTGCTTACCACTGCACTGATCTAGACAGTAATGTCTAATGGTTCTTGGGAACGTGGGAGATTTGGAAGCTGTATGGAGTTATCATTCATTACACATTTTACCTTCCATTTGTATCCCTGATTCCTGTGTACATATACTGTATGGGGCACGTGTGATTATCTGTGAACTTTGCAACATTATGACACTGACACCTCACATCTGTATTTAACGCAGTACTCCAGTTCACAAATATATGTTATTTAGTAGGGTATGCAACTAAAAATATTGATCATGATGTGATTTGACATGGAAAATGAACTGTACTTCAGTGGGACTCGAACCAGGAATGACTGCTTGCAGGGTGAATGCTCTGCCTACTACACTATTGCTGTACAACTTCATTTGCATATATTTTCATTTTTATCCTCTTCTGCCATTTAAGCTGCATTAACTGTAGATAAGCAATGGGCAAACCCGTGCACCTATGGTTAAATTTAATCTGTTTCATAAAAAAAAAAAATAGCTTTATATTTGTTGTTTTAACTATTGCTCTTGTACACATGAAGGGATGTTGCTGGGGATATGCGTACACCTATGAGTGGTCTTGCTCATTCTTTTATGACTTGTCTGCTGTTTTTCATTGCAGGGGTGTGAATATTCTTGAGAGCCCTGCTCTCAGACACACCCCCTGCAATCTTACACGCGCCATGCAAGATTTGGAGCTCAGGCAGCGTGCCTTCATTAATATGCATGGAGTGCTACCATCCTGCTCCTAAACAGCTGCTTCCATGCAGGACTAAGCTAATCCTGCATGGAAGGATAGTGAATCTGGGGGATTGTCCATCTAAAACAAACTGGAGCCCTACTTGGGTAAAAATATGGTATAATCAAGCAACTGGTTCCAATATCAACCCTAAGGCCCTACCCTTCCTCAGTAAAGAAAATATGGATAGAATCAAACTAAATAACTACCTAAAATATGACAATTATCTTGCAAAATATTATCAAATTACTAAATCTAACAAAGCCTTTTAACATTTTCCAACCATACACCTCAATCCAAATCTTAAATTAAATAACTTTATGTTAAACCTGAATAGTTACCCTTTAATCAGATAAGTGAAAATACTAGATATTTATTATTATAAAAAAAACTTTCTACTAATTTCCACAGAATTACATTAAACCTTCCTAAAAATGTATCTAGTTATACTAAGGCAGATTAAAGGAATGATGTCCCTATTACAAAATCCAAAAATAGACAATAACAATATAAATTTTTGCAAGGAGTTATGGATATGTTCTCACTTAAAAAGACAATGCTACCAAATAAGTATAAATTAATGACAGCTATTAAGTATCAAGATAATAACTTGTACTACTCAGACTATTAATCCAAGATGCAACCAGCAATTCAATATAACTAGACATCTCAATCAATTCAGCTTTCTTTAAAATGAATCCCTTTTTAAAAAGCTCATGTGTACCTAATTCATGATAGTTAATAACACCTATTTAATGCCTGTCAACCTCGATAAATATTATTCAACATCTTGTCCTAACTGTTTATACTGTCAAAACCAAAACGCTGACATTTTGCATACATTGTGGAGCTGTAAATATTCATATACGTTTTGGAGCTCACTAAGGGCTAGTCTGGAAAAGCTGGGGTATGAAAAGACTACGGTGTCTTGGGAATTTGCTGTTTTACACATTCCCCCTAGTCTATTTAAACAAAAACTACATACCCTAATTACCCTTTTCCATGGATGAAGGTATATATCTCACAAAACTGGCTTGGCAGATCAAGTGTATCATGGGATGGTTTTAAACATGTAGTGATTAACTATACAATGGCTCATAAATTAATAGCTAGCAACCAAAGTAAATGCTCTTATTACTCACAGCTGTGGAAAACACCTTTTGGCCACATACTCCAATAATTTCAACTAGACATATCTCCATGTTAAGCTGAGTTAACAAAGAGAAGTTTTATTACTAAAGTCTTGTTTTTTTTTTTTTTTTTTTCATTTTTATCTCTGACACCATACTGTTATGAACTTTTGTTATTGTATTAAATGAAAAACAACTACAGGTGGCAAGACAAATCCAAGGAACAAATTATAATTCACTGAGGCAAGTTATAATCCACAGAGACAAGTTTTAATTTCTAAAAAACAAGTTGTGTAAGTGCTTTCATCTTGCTTCTATGAGCAAGGCTTCATCAGACAAACAGAACTAATATAAAATGCAGCTATTTAAAGTGTAGCTGTTTGAAATGTCACATGCTAAACATCAATTAGCTTCTAAACGCAAAAGTACAGATATTTAAAAAACATTTTAATATAACTACAAATACAAAATAGATAAGCTTGAATAAATAAGCAAGTATGAATAAAACTGACCAAGAATAAACATGCACACTGAGGATGACCTGATTTTAAGAAAATGATATAAAAACATTTGTTTAAAATCTGTACTAAATAATTAATGTGCAAAATGAGCAATTCATTTAAAAGAACTAACTAGTAGTAAAATCATATATCCCATATTACCCAGCCTGTCAATTAACTAATATTATACGAAAAAATAAAAAATTACAGAGAATGTAAGTATTTCTACTAAGGTTCAGTGATGTAAACAAACAACAAATGTACAGAAGAAATGTAAAATTATCTCTGCAGACTATTCAGTTTTAAAACACAAGACAAAGAACATAAATCATTTAGCCCTGGTACATTATAGGCATTCAGTTTTATTTGCCATAATAATTCAGACAGTTGTAGCTTAAGGTTGAGGGGTCTCCCCCAGGGTCTTGTTCAATCTGCTCAATCACCCTAAACTTGAAACCATGCTGAAGGTGTTTGTGCACATGCTTAGCCAGTACATTCTCCAATTTTAACTTCCTGATGCTGTAAATATGTTCATAAACCCTGTCCTTGAATCTATGATCAGTTTTACTGATGTAGAAACAAGGGTAGAGGTTACAGGTTGCTAAATACACCACTCCCTTGGTGGCACAATCTTTTATTTATGTAGTATTTTCTCCCTCTAATGTAGAAGGTATTACCCACCTCCATAAATCTACATTGGGAGCAACTCTCGCATTTATACATGCCTGTGGCTCTGGCAACTGGAATCCTACCCCTCTCCAACAAACTTTTAAGGTTCTGCCCTCTTCTATAGACAATTCTGGGTCTGGGTTCAAGGATAGAAGTCAAATTTGTATCAGAACAAAGAAAGTAAAGTCCAATTTTTATATAAAATTTGTCGCACTAACTTATTATCGATACTGAATGATGTGATAAAAGTCACCTTGAATGGGTTTGCTTTATATGACTGGCACTGCTCAACTAAAGATGTCAAAGTGTTGTGGGCTGCATGCCTAGTTGGAAGTAGTGGACTAAATACTCCATTATTTCTCTTGTATTGGACCTTAAATATCTCTTCTAAAAGTTGGCTAGGGTACCCCCTTTTCAGAAACATTCCCCTCAAGGTTTGACATTTCACAAAATAATTCATCGTCATCAGAAACCATGTGGGATGCCCTCACCAACTAGCCCTTAACAACAGATTTCTTTTGTTGATAAGGGTAACGGATAAGAGCAGTTCAGTAAGAGAAATTGAGCTAGTACAGGTATTTTTGGATTTAATTTTGACAAACAATTATTTCATGTTTGAAGGGGGATATTATTTACAAAAGACGGGTGTTGCAATGGGCTCTCCATGTGGGGCTAAGTTTGTCAACCTCGTGATGGCCCATTATGAGCAACACTTCATCTTTAACAACAAGATAAGTGCCAACATCTACTACTATACCAGATATTTGGAAGATGTGTTTATTATGTTTGATGGCACTATCAAAGATATTCTAACGTTTATTGATTATTTAAATGCCTCTACAAATTTTTTGTCCTTTACATATAGTTCAAGTACAGAGAACATAGCATATTTGGATGTAGTTTTATATAAAGACAGAGGGAACCAAGTGTTCAAAGCTAAGATTCACAGAAAATCGACCTACTCCAATTCCTTTCTTCATTACACCAGTAGTCACCCTTATCAACAAAATAAATCTGGTGTTAAGGGCCAGTTGGTGAGGGCGGCCTGCATGGTTTCTGATGACAATTAAATATTTGTGGAATGTCAAACCATGAGTGGAATGTTTCTGAAATGGGGGTACCCTAGCCAACTTTTAGAAGAGATGATATTTGAGGTCCAATACAAGGGAAATAATGGAGTATTTAGTCCAATACTTTCAACTAGGCATGCAGCCCCCAACACTTTGACATTTTTAATTGAGCAGAGCCAGTCATATAAAGCAAACGCACTCACATCATTCAGTATTGATGCTAAGTTAGTATGACAAATTTTATATAAAAATTGGATTTTACTTTTTACTTAGTTCTGATACAAATTTGACTTCTATCCTCGACCCCAGACTCAGAATTGTCTATAGAAGATGGCAGAACCTTAAACATTTGTTGGAGAGGTGTAGGATTCCAATTGCCAGAGCCCCAGGCATGTATAAATGCGAGAGTTGCTCCAAGTGTAGATTTATGGAGGTGGGTAATACCTTCTCCATTAGAGGGAGAAAATACTACATAAATAAAAGATTTAATTGTGCCACCAAGGGAGTGGCCTATTTATCAACCTGTAATCTCTGCCCTTGTTTCTACATTGGTAAGACTGATCGTAGATTTAAGGACAGGGTCTATGAACATATTTGCAGTATCAGGAAGTTAAAATTGGAGAATGCACTGGCTAAGCATGTGCACGAACACCCTCAGCATGGTTTCAAGTTTAGGGTGATTGATCAGATTGAACAATACCCTTGGAGGGACCCCTCACCCTTAAGCTACAACTGTCCAAATTATTATGGCAAATAAAATTGAATGCCTATAATGTACCAGGACTAAATGATTTATGTTCTTTGTCTTGTGTTTTTAAACTGAAGAGTCTGCAGAGGTAATTGAACATTTCTTCTGTACATGTGTTGTTTGTTTACATCACTGAACCTTAGTAGAAATACTTACATTATCTGTATTTTTTTTTATTTTTTTGTAATATATTAGTTAACTGACAGGCTGGTAATAGGGGATATATGATTTTACTAGTGTTTAGTTCTTTTAAATGAATTGCACTTTTAAATGAATTGCTCATGTTGCACATTTATTATTTAGTACAGTTTTTAAACAAAGTTTTTTATATAATTTTCTTAAAATCAGGTCATCCTCAGTGTGCATACTTATTCTTGGTCAGTTTTATTCATGCTTGCTTATTTATTCAAGCTTACTTATTTAGTATTTGCATTTATATTAAAATGTTTTTAAATATCTGTGCTTCTGCTTTTAGAAGCTAATTGATGTTTAGCATGTGACATTTCAAACTGCTGCATTTTACATTAGTTCTGTTTGTCTGATGAAGTCTTGCTCATAGAAGCAAGACGATAGCGCTTACACAACTTTTTTTTAGGAATTAAAACTTGTCTCAGTGGATTATAATTTGTTCCTTGGATTTGTTTTACCACCTGTGGTTGTTTTTCAGCATTTGTTGCAGTTATTTTTACAAGTTTGTTAATTGTATTAATTGAACTTATGACTATTGTCACTCATTGTACATAGTTGTTATGCTATTATTTTCTGTTTTCTGTTAATTTTTCAAAGTGTTATAAACAAACCTTTCTATATGTACTTATGCTTATCACATACTGAAGACGTTTTTTTAATATTTATTCATGGAAATCCAAAAAAAAAAAAAAAAAGATACTGGGAAAAAATGTTGCTCCTGATGCTCAGTCACCAAGTAAAAGAAATGGTGATGAAGGATTTTGTTTTCACTTTTTGACATTTTGGGTAAGTAATTTTCAATCAGTGTTTTCATTTTTTACCAGGATCTACATTTACTCTAGTTCCTGACTTTGGTACTTTTGAGTTACTAACTGGATTGTAATATTTCATAAGCCTATTTTCTATGCTGTTAGTGTATTAATGATAAACTGTAAGAACCTACATATGACTGGTGGTTGAAATGGGTCAGCCAATATCAGCCCACTACCCTAGTCAACAAGCATCAAAACATAAAATCAATGTAGGGTTTACTCACATGTTGGTCCATACTGATGTACATTTACAGACAATACAATTATTGCTGCAGACAAAGAGGGTACAATAGATGTCAATGCATGATAGTGTTTTGATGTTTTTACTGATTAGTAAATATAACAATAGACAAAAATACTCTTACCTGTGATACTATCTGCTGTAAAATCTACATGTTCTGCTTTATGTCAGATGATCTTCATATCTCTGCACTAATTTTATAAGATAAGAGAAAGCATATTTTATTTGCTAAATGCAAGCAAACCCTTAGCCAGCTTCTCACAGCTCTAAAGCTTCTCTTCATGCCGGGTTAATCCCAGTGCCATACTTAGAAATAAGAGTGATCTGCACAGTGAACTGCATTAAATTAAGATAATATAGAGATTCTGCACACAAACCAGATATTTCTACAGTTTCATGCTGATTAAAGCTTACTGTTGTATGTAAAATATCTAAGTAAAGATAAGATACAGTGCCAGAAGCATGACTGGGTGAGCAAGAGACTGAATGACTTTCTGACAGCTCTCCATACCTCAAGTTGTATCACACACACACACACACAGACTTCATTACTCAACCTGTGTAGGTGTTTTTAAGACTGCACCCTGATGTCTACTACTTCACAATAAAACTGATATGGTTGGGTAGTCACGGCTATAACAGAGCGAATTACAGATTGTGAAAGAGATCTGAAAATCCTAGGTAGAAAAACAACCTAAATGAAAAGTAAATATCATTGCATTAATTAAAATTATAACAGTAGTCTACCTAGTGCCTCTTTTCACATGTCTCACCCAGCTGTCATTAAATGTTGAAGTTACTAAATGTTGAAATACAAAATATGGAAAATGGAATATGCCCTTTTAACAGTGTTGTTTGACTCAGGAGTTGGTATATATAATTAAAGGAATTGTGGGGGTTGCAGGAGGGCTTTCCCCATATATATATATATATATATAGAGAGAGAGAGAGAGAGAGAGACATGCACACACACACACACACATATATATATATATATATATATATATATATATATAGAGAGAGAGAGAGACATGCACACACACGTGTGTGTGTGTGTGTGTGTGTGTGTGTGTGTGTGTGTGTGTGTGTGTGTGTGTGTGTGTGTGTGTGTGTGTGTGTGTGTGTGTGTGTGTGTGTGTGTGTGTGTGTGTGTGGCTTTATATAGATATATATATACATATATATAATGTCAAAAAAGAGAGTAGGGAAGATATGTCTCACATCAGTAATTGTACCAAATGAACTTTATAGAAAAGGAAAAAAATGAAGGCCTATTATCTGTATACAGTATAACTTTACATGTACAGATATATATAAAATCTCAAAAAAGAAAGTGGAGAAGATACTTCTCACATCAGTAATTGTACCAAATGAACTTTATAGACAAGGAAAAATGCAGGCCTATTGTCTGTATACAGTCCAGCAGTCTCAAAATTAGTCCAGTACTTTTCTCCTTTTTAATTCAGGCAGGAACTAACTCCATGTAGATACATCCAAAAAGGATTTTTTTTTCTGCTGCTTCATCCATTTCTTTTGGATTCTTCTGCAGGAAAATGTTAATGTATCCTTCATAAACACTCCAAAACAATTATTTTTGAAGTAGCTGAATACTCAGATGCAATGTTCCAGGCAACAATCCTACCACTAAACGAGACAAACTTCTGCCTGGTGTAGTTACAGCTATGGTGTTTTACATCCCTAATTAGATGATATTGGAGGGCATTCAATAAAGCCTACACTGTCATTTTTTAGCAGGTGCACGTCATGGCCCAATGCGTACATGTCCACAAATATATTTAGATTCAGTAAACTCCATGTAGCAGAGCGCACTCACGTGCTGACACAGAAACTTTTCTGGCATGCTAATTACAGCATAAGCACCTGAATTGTATGCTAATGAAGCAAATCAACATGGTGGAGTGATTCTACAAGCTGTAAAGCAACCATGTAGACTCCGTGGTCAAGTTGCCCATGTATTCAAAAACTTTCCAAATACAGCCACAGAAGGGAGTGTTCACAGAAACAATAACAAGTAAAAGTTCCTAGGTTTGTACAGAACTGACCATAACATGTAACACAACACACATTATGACATTATTAGACATGCTGGTTGCTAGAAAATTAGATTAACAATAGGAACAATTCCTTGTTTAGTGCCATGACATAAATGCAGCTTCGCTCCCCCACCTCCAAATGAAGAATATAGTTGTAACTAATGTAGACAGGTAAAAATGTAAACTTCATGAAACAGGCTAATCATACTGACATGCAAGTATATACAGTCTGTAGCTGATGGAATAAAGGGCAGGATTCATGAAGGCTTGCATGGAGTGTAAGAGATGTGTAAGACTCCATGCAAGCTTCACGATCCAGGAACAGCCCGAAACTCAGTGTAAGAGACCAGCTAAAATATCTCTTACATGGACTGGGCGTGGATATGCTAAATACCTCACTTGCAGCTGAAAGACATGCAAATGAGGTAGAGTAGCAATCCACGAAGCAGAAAGCAGCCTGTGTAAGAGCCGTTTTAGCTGCAGAAATGTACTCAGTTGACAACTGAGTACGTTTCTGCAAAAATCACAATGGAGCCATGTCAGCTCCAAATAAAGGGTGCATATGTGTCAGGCAGCATGCCAATGGCAAAATATGTAGCCACTGGCAAGATACCCCGATGCAAGTATGAAAAATAATTATTATTTTTTTTTCGGCGATCGCTGATGTTTAAACGCAGCGCAGCCCCGCACAAAGGCGCAAACGGGTTGCACTGTATAACACAGAAAAATTAAGATTATAAACCCACAAATGTGGGTTTTATGCAATACATGGATTTACAATACAGGGACCAGCAGACCAAAAACAACATGGCCACCGTGTAGTGGTTGCTAAGGGGGGAAGCTGAGTCTAAGAGATGTAACTAAGCATTAGTAGGCAATCTGATGTAAATGAGTGTTAGGATACTGAATTCCACTGTCACATAGCAAATGACCACATTCTGAGTAGTGTAAGAGATACATAAGGGGGACGAATAGAGTAGGAGATAGGTGACATCACAGGGGGGAATGGTAGAAAGAAATGCAGTTCATTGGAGGTCAGTGTTACATGACAGATGTCAGACACATATCATGGAAAGAGGAGTGCCACAAGATAAATATGGGAAAGTCAAGAAATGGAAGGTGTACACTGTTACTTACACCAAAGTTTCTTGTTGGGCGTGCATGCGCACGTGTGCACGCCATGAGGTGCGGGTAGGACAGTGTGCGCACGTGTAAGGCAGACTGAGCATGTGGGAGCCTGTTGGTAGACTTTTAAGACTGTTTGCGCTAGTGTGCGCGCGTGTGGGGCAGACTGAGCATGTGGGAGCCTGTTGGCAGACTTGTAAGACTGTTTGCACTGGTGTGAGCGCATTTTAACCCGAATAAGCAGATTCCGAACCGTGTAAGCATGTGTGCGCACGTGTAACCCACTGTGAGCCTGTTTCTGCTGGTATGCATGTTGCTCCCCCCTGAGGAAACAGAAAGGAAAAAGGAAGCAACAGAATTAGTAGGAAGCTAGCAGGGAATACTGCTGGAGCTAGCAGGTGAAAACAATTAGAAGCAGGCAATTACACAGGCAGAATAGTAGCTCAGCCAAGCACTTAAAACTCTGCAAACAGCAGTGCAGGATGTTTCTCTCAAGAGACACTGCAAGACAGGAGCAAGCTATTAGAAGTGAAAACTGAAAAAGCTGAACTCAAAGCAGAAATGCTAGGGGCTGCCATAGCTGTCATAAGGAGACATAGGCGACTTGCTGAGGGTGGTGACAATGCAGATGGTGCCAGACAACCCACAGTGAGGAGATGGAGAAGAGTGTACAGGCCCAGGGTCACCTACCACGGGTTACATGAGCTGGAGATAGTAGAGAGCTATAGAGTGGACAGAGACCTCCTGCAGCAAATTGTTGAGCTGTGCAAGCCACGCCTCACACACAGAACCAACAGAGGGGAACCCATCCCAGTGGAAACCAAGGTATGTGTTGGCCTAAGAATACTAGCAACAGGTACCTTCCAGAGACCAACTGGTGATATGATGGGGATATCACAGGCATCAGCCTCCAGGGTACTGCACCAGTTCCTGGATGCCATGTCAGCACATGTCGGTGATCATGTATATTACCCCAATGCCCGTGAGGTATTGGCCAGCAATATGCGTCTCTTCCAGCAAATAGCAGAATACCCTGAGGTAGTGGGTGCAATAGCCTGCACGCACATACGCATCAAAGCACCAGCCAGTGAGCAGAGTAGGGCCTACATTAACCGCAAGGGCTTCCCCTCCATCAACTGCCAGGTCGTGTGTGATGACCAGGGCATAATAATGAATGTGTGTGCTGGCTGTCCTGGGAGCTACCATGATTCCCATATCTGGCATTTGATGCAGCTGTGCCAGCCATTTGCCAATGGGGACATCCCACATGGACACCTAGTGGGGGATGCAGGTTATGCACTGAAGCCGTGGCTGATGACACCCATCAGAAACGCACACATACCTGAACAGGAACGCCATAATGAAGCACACGCACAAACACATAATGTAATAGAGCGTGTGTTTGGGCTGCTCAAGTCATGGTTCCGGTGTCTGGACACATCTGGTGGAGCCTTGCAGTACTCACCAACTACATGTACCCAAATTGTCATGGTATGTGCTATGCTACATAATATGATCTTGTGAAAACAGCTGCAGCAGGTCCAGCATAGGGCCTGGCCAAACAGCCCCCCACCATTGCCAAGGCCATCACAGGCAGAGCGTGACTCGGAGGAGGAACAACCTGAGCCTGCCCCAGTAGGCAGAAGGAGGCGTGCCCAGTATTCCCTGGCCTTGGCAAAGAGGCAATGCATTGCACATACACTGGCTCAGTAGGAACCCTGGGAATGATACCCCTCTCTGACTCACTCATATAATAACATGGATGCCTAAAATGACATAACCTGCTCTCAAACATGTACAGTGAGTGTAATATGTGCATCCGACAGAGGCAGCCCTGCAGCACCACCTGAGGCATGAATGCCATGTGTTAAGTAATGTAACACCATGTAGTATATGCACACTTGAGGACCCTGACTAACATCCTACCCTCACTCACCGAGCATGATGCCACAATATGACGATGGGATGATCAATTGCAATAATTGGCTGAAGTATTGCAGTTAGTCAAAGGGGATCCAATGTGTGCCCGCTTGGGATGACATGCTGAGCATGACATGATGCTCCACCTGCTAGGGGTGGCGTGCACCTATCAGTCCAGGCCTCATGGATACTGGCAGAGGCTGTCATTACCCACAGCATGCCCTGAATAGGTAAGGCTCAAAACACAAACCCACCTCCATAGGTACCACAAGGGATAAGAACCTAGATGTAATGCTACCCAATGCTAGAAGTCTAAACAGCAAGATGCGTGCAGTGTAAACTCACCCAGTATGGAGAATGTTGATATCTGTCCTGTAACAGGAAACTGGGTCAAGCCTCACAACAGCACCCTAACACTACCAGGTTACAGCTCATACTGTGCTGTAAAGCCTCAAAACATGGAACAAGCTACAAAAGGAGGGTGACTAGCAATAATTGTCAAGGATAACCACACCCCCATGTTGGTACCACAACAAGAAGCAGCATGGACTAGCCATGGTCAAGTAACAGTGGCTAAAACTGCTTCCCAGTTTATAGCCTGCTACAGACTACCATCCTAACACCAGGAACTGCACCTGGCCTATCTTGGAATACATGAATATATCAAGCCCCCCAAACCACATTATATTGGTTGACTGAAAATACCCAGAACATAGACTGGGAGCATTATACTGACTCCAATACTGTAGGAGAAAAGTTCCTAGAATCCATAAACCAAAATTCCCAGGAACAATGTACCACTCCCACAAGAGGGGTAAGCATACTGGATGTGATAATCAGCAACATGGGTACTGGATGGCAAGATGAGACGTGTATCCCTCACTGGTAAGACCAGAACATAGAATAATCACACTGGATATACACATCCTGACCACAGTCCCTGGCCAGAAAACCAAAGTGAAAAACATGTGTAAAGCATAAGTTGCACCCCTCCAAACTGATGTGGAATCCATTAAAGGCCCTGTGCAGGTGCAAAATATGGGCCACACCTCAGAACCTGTTATACAGGCATTCCACGAACACAGCCAGGAATGCTTGGATTATGCAACCACAAATAACAACAAGACACTATGCCATACACGCAGGCATCTGGCATGCTGGACTCCAGCCATTACCAAACCATGCAAGAGAATGAGGAAGCTACTACATGATAGAGCAAACATAAAAAGGGAAGTAATCACTGATCAGTAGTATGGCAATAAAATATGTCCACACATACAATCCACTAAGGCCAGCTACAACAAGTTGAATCTGTGAATCCTGAGGCAATGTTACACCTGGCCCAAGTACACAGACAACCCTCAACTCCCCCCAAGAAATACAAATATATGTGAGAGATGCAACCATTTATCCAAACCGGAGGCTGAGCTCCCTCAACTCAGTACTGTCAAAACTAGTCAGGAGGAGAAGGTAACCACACACACACCACAAACCCAGTCCCACATAGACCTATCACAACTGCAAACCAAACACATAAACACAGAAAAACATTCCCGGAGGCCCTAATTACAAACACACCACACCAACAGAGGCCTCCAAAGCAGACCCCCAAGCAACCACAACCTCCAAACATAGCACATGCAACACATAGTACACAAAGCTGGTGTGCCAAACAGTCACAGACCAGAAGGAGAAACAACATGCCTGATACAGTTGTAATAGGTGACTCTATAGGCAGACACACTGCTGTCCCACTCACCAGACTGAACAAGGGAAAGGGTACAGTAAGCTGCCTGTAGGCTGCTACAATACGCCACATAACACAAGTATGCAGGTCACCCCAAAGCAAGTAGAAATATGATGCAGTCATTGTCCATGCTGGTGTGAATGACCTGAGATGTACCTCCCTGGACTACATGAAAAGAGACATAGATGAGCTCTCTGAGTATGTACTCCAGGCCGGTATGACACTGCCCATTTGCAGCATCCTACCCTCACCAAGAATGATGCCACAGTACAAACACAGATGATCAGCTTTAACAGGTGGCACAATTACTGCTGTCATCCCAAGAGGATCTAATGTCTGTCTGCTTGGGATGTCATGCATGACAAGCCATGCTGCTGTTCCAGGGATGGCTTGCACCTTTTACCCCTGGGCATCTGGATATTGGATAAGGCTTTTGCCACCTCCATAGAGCCTTACGTAGGCAAGGATAAAAAGACTAACCCACCACCCTAGAAAACATAACTGGTAAGAAACATAAGGGTAATGCTGACCAATGCCAGACGTGTAAACCGCAATATGCATGCTCCTGAGGCCCTCCCCAGTATGGAGAACCTCTATGTCTGTGCAGTGACAGAAACCTGCTGCAAGCCTACTGACAGCACACCAGCACTACCAGGTTATACCTCATATGTGTTATGGCCCCAAAACCTGGACCAAAACATAAAAGGAGGGGGAGTATCCATATTCAGCACAGACACCCATATGTCTAGGTAACTGACAATGCACGAAGCATCGGAGACCACCCATGTGCACCTAACCGTAGGCAAAACTGCTGTACAGTTTGTAGCATGCTACAGACCACACTCTCACACACAGGAACCCCACCCAGATGTCCTGAAGACACTGGACAGTATGAATGTCCCACCAAATACCAAACAAGGTACTCACAAATTACCACATAGGTGGTAAACCATTATGTATGGAAGGAGTAATCAGGGACCTAGGGACACAAGTGGACAGTAACCTGTTATGTGACACTCACATTGCCAACGTGGCTAGGAAGACTGACTATATTGGACACCGTATCATGAAAGGATTCACATCTACGTCAACAGAGGTCATTGTGCCCCTGTACTGTTCTCATATCAGACCCATAATCTAGTACAATGCCTCATTTGGGATGTACCTGACCTGACACCTGCAGCAGTTAGAAAGACCTCAAAGGTACCTCACCAAGAGGATAAAGGGTCTGAAATATATGTCATATGCTGCCTGGCTGTAGACACCCCAGCTGAATGCAGTTACATTCTGCCTACACAGAGGCATTGTATGTCTGTTGTACAAGGCCATGTCCAACACAGGGTAATGGACATGCTCCACCCCAGAAAACTCAAAGCCATTGGAGCTGTGAGAGTGAGAGATGTCAACCTCAAGACATAATGAAATAGGATGTGCTGGAGGGACAGATACATAACCCAGAGGCTCCCCACACCATGGAACAGAATCCCACTCCATGTTAGGCAGAGCCCCTCACTGACACTCTTCAACAGGAATATTGCCATGTGGATGGATGATCGTAGATGTACACCGGGGGTCTTCACTGTGTCACGTCCAGACAGAGGCACAGTTAAGTAAATCATAAATGGCCATAATATTCACATAGCAAGGGGCGGCGAAAGACACACACACACTCTGGCTAGGCTTACAAATGCCCTAGGGTGGATAGCCTAGTATGAACCTATGAACCTATGAAGATACAAATTGTACAGGACACTAAGGATAATCCCAAGGCTTACTCAACTGATGGTAGGAACCGTGTTGGGAATTCACAGATATGCTCTGAATCACACAAATATTACAAACAACATACCAAACACACACACATATTGCCAACATACAACCTGACAGGTGCAGTGCAAACCCCCACCCAGAATGCAAAATATCTATCCCAGCAGACTGCTGGCCCCCTGACATTGCAAATGCTGAGGTAACAGCCAGCATCTACAAAACAAAACATACAGCAGCAATGGTATGAGATGGCATCCTGGGCTGAGTCCAACATGGACTCCAAGAAGAATGGAATGCCAAATCACACTACTGCTCAATGTCAGCTTTACCACAGGATATGTACCCAAAGAGCAGTGTACAACAACAGTGGTCCTTCTCAACAAAGGTGTTGCTTGAATGGATACTGCAAACTACCACCCCAGAATCCTGACAAGCTTGGTCTGCACAGCTATGGAAAGGATCAGCATGCACCGCAGACATAAAGATATTGGGGACCTACTGACACTGGACCCTACCCAGTGTGGCTTTCTTAAGTGCAGATCCTGCCCCTAAACATGTTTGACTCATTTGAAACAGTCATTAAGGTCATTGATGAGGGCAATGTGGTCCACACAGCGTAGCTGGACCCTGCAAATGCTTCCATACAATACCCTACGTGTTCATTATAGATATGCTCACCAGCTTAAATATAAACCCCTATGTCAGTAGAGGGGTTGCAAACCAGACCAAGGACAGAATTGACATGGTCAGACATGCTGCAGCCATGTCAGACTACAAACCAGATATAAGTGGCATCCCACAAGGCTTGGTCCTGGGACCTCCCTCATTTGGTATATATGTCCCATAGGTACAGGCCAACATGGAAGGACTGCGTCTGAACATGTTTGCAGAGGACTACAAACTGCCCACCATATCTGACACTCCAGCTGACACAAGCATCCCACAAAAGGGCCACATAGAAACAGACAACTGGTGCCATAGCCATGTCAGCAAGCTAATTGCAGAAAAGTGTATAGTCAACCCCCTTGGATATACAGTAAGTGCCCACCAATTACCACATAGGTGTTAACCCATTACGTACCTAACATGTAATGAGAGACCTGGGGACACAAGGTGACAGATATCCTGCATTGGACAAACATGTGGCTGTAGTGTTCACAGAAACATACCATATACCCACCTAATCATGAAGGTTGTCAGATCTAGATAAGGGGAGGTCATTGTGGCTGTGCAGTCATCTTTCATCAGTGTTACAATTGACTACAATAGCCCCTGTGGGATGTACCTCAGCAGACACCTCCATCAACTGTAAAGTCCCCAAAAGTACCTCACCAGGAGTATCAAAGAGCTTGAACAGATGCCATGTGTTGCCTGATTAAACAATCTGCAGTTCCACACACTGCCATACTGCCCACCCAGAGGCAAGCTGTGCCTGATGTATAAAGCCATGTCCAAGCTGGAATCAGTGAACATGCTGCACCTTGTACAATCTGAATGGCAGTGAGCTATGCACATGAGAGGCCTGAACCACAGCACTGACATACATAGGAAAAGCTGTACTGCATGATCCATAACACAGAAGCCACCTCCACTCATGAGTAAACTCCCAGTACAGGTTATCCATAGAGTCACTCATCGATTCTCCTCAAGAGGAATCGTGATAAGTGGATGGGAGATGGTAGGTTTACCCTGGGTATCACTGTTACGTCACAGGTAGATGGAGGCACAGTATACTAACCATGACATATGTTATGGCAAACTCCACTTACAATGTGTGTTGAAGGACAAACACACTCTCCGACTAGCATTAGCAATGGCCTAGAGCACATCGCTACCGTTTGCCAATGTACACCTATGTTGTGGAATACACTACCAATGTTGGACAAGCCTGGTATAAGTAGTTCATATCTAAACATAATGCAACATGGTCAGATGTGCACAACTGGCCCCTAACAGGCTGTTGTGCTCACTATGGAAATGTAAAGCAGTGATAGGACTAAAGCCCAGTATACTGTCCACCACAGTGAAAGTATTGAACCAGTACACTATACGGTACTACTGTGCTAGGTCAGTATGAAAGGATGTTGTTAACTGTATGCAAAGTATCCCATGCAAACCCTGCAGGCACAGTATAATCCCTGTTGTGTTCACACACAAAGCAGTTGGACAGTAACTACACAACATGACACACAACCATAAACAGGAGATATTGTTGAAGTTCACATTCATCCACAAATGTGGTGGGCTGCAGAGTTTAACATATGGAAACACACACTGGGCATGCTCGCACCCTTTGATAAATGAGACATATGTCAGACAACATGCAATGGGAAGGCTGAACTGGGCATGCTCACACACTTAGGCCAAATCACAGTTTAGCAGTTGGCCACATATATCTGGTATGTGTACGTGTTATTCCAGGAACCAACCACATTACAGCAATCTGCCCAGTGCACACAGTTAAATGACTACAGAGACATACGTGATATAGTGGATCCCTCCCATATGCAAACATCTTCCACAGATACACATGTTGTTCATACAAACAGGGAATGCTATGGCAATAAAGACCTGCAAACAGTCTATCAGCAACAAATAATGTGCATCTGCCAATTAAACATATGGGTGTAGAGGTCAACACTAGGCTGTTTGTCCTAGGGAATGACAGCTTAGCCAGAGTGTGCTTGGCGTCTGCCTCCCCAGTACAGTAGGCTACTGTGCCACTGTAAAGTAGGTCACAAAAGGCACCATGTGAGGCTAGTGTGCTGTGCCTCTGTCAAGCAGGGACACAGTGGAGATCCCAGGGTTTGAATGTGCTAAGCCACATCCATGTTGTTGGTGTGTGCTGGAAGAGGGTTGCAGAGGACCTCTAATAGTAAGTGGGCATCAATAACAGACTGAGGGGAGCCATATCTGCATTGTCTGGACAATTTCACTGTCAACACTGTGTCGTGATGATTATGTGGGATTGAAGTGTCGTGCCGGTACTGTTCAGAGATGTCCTCCCTCTGTGGGCTACTGCTCTGCAATGTATTAGCTCACTCTGTCTGTTGGACAGCTCATATATGGCTGGTGTACACCTAACAGGTGTCCTGTTGTGGAGCAGTCATGGGTATATTTGGGATAGCATGATCGATGCAAACCTTCCACATGCTCATAGAATGCAATTGTCAAGGATTATGCAGAGTGGCCAGTATACTCCCCCAGCATGGGTCCTTTGAATTCTTCCACCCCAGTCTTCAAAAGTGTAAAGTCTGCTTGTGATAAATACAGTTTGTTTGCAGTGACAACCTTGCCTTGGGGTGGGGATGGGATATGGATGTCCAGGGAAAGGTGGGTATGGTCAGATATCAACAATGGTGGTCTACCTCTGGTGTGGAACAGTGAGTACCCATGTTGCAGATGGTCAGGTGCAATATGTATTCCCCCATGTGGCTGTGGTGAGTGGTTCTGCCATAGCACATGGCTCACAAATTGTAGTGGCTGTAGGGTAATGTTGTAGAGGCCTGAGTAGTTCCCACACACAATATGCCTGTACCTGACATTAACAACTGGAATGGTGTATGTGAACACCTGCATATTGTGGAACTGTTCCCAGGGAAGCAAAGTGTGTGTCCTGGATGTGGGAGGGGTGTTCTGGACTGGTTGTGTTGTGTGTTACAGGTCCTGTGGTCACGAAGCATGGTAAAGAACATAACCTGCCAGTGCGATGTGCATATCTGACCCTGAAGTAGGTGGCTGCAAATGCATATATATGCTATCCCCCACCTGACAGGTAGTACTAGATGTACATACCTCTGTAGAAATAATGATGTCAGCACCCTATAAATACTGCAGGTGCAGAGCAGATGCCCAGTAATTCGGATAGTGCACTCTGCTAATGCGTCTCCCTCAAGTGTCATAATATAGTTAGGTAGGGGTTTGAACCCTGCAACTTCTCAGTGTGTGTGGGTGAGCGGGGTTGTTGTGTGTGCAAGTCTGTGTGAGGGATATGTCCCTTTTGGAAACTGGGAAAACACACTACATGATGCACATTCCCCTTTCTAAACACTAATGATGTCAGCACCCTATAAGTACAGCAGGGGAAGGAAAACCTCCCACTAATGTGAATAGCGTGCTCTGCTAATGCGTCTTTCTCAAGTGTCATAACATAGTTTGGTAGGGGTTTGAATCCTGCAAATGGCAAGTGTGTGTGTGTGGATGAGGGGAGTTTGTGTGTTTGCAAGTCTGTATGAAAGATATGTGCTTTTTGGCAATTAGGAGAACACACTACATGATGCACATTACCCTTTCCAAACACTGATGATGTCAGCACCCTATAAGTACAGCTGGAGAAGGGGAACCTCCCAGTAATTCAAATAGCACACTCTGCTAATGTGTTTCTCTCAAGTATCATAACATAGTTAGATAGGGGTTTGAATCCTGCAAATGGCAAGTGTGTGTGTTTGGATGAGAAGCGTTTGTGTGTGTGCAATTCTGTACGAAAGATATGTGCTTTTTGGCAATCCCCCAGTAAACACAGGTGATGTCATCACACTATCAGTACAGCCAAACAGGGCTAATCGCC
The DNA here is from genome assembly GCF_019279795.1 of Protopterus annectens. Taxonomy (NCBI): domain Eukaryota; kingdom Metazoa; phylum Chordata; order Ceratodontiformes; family Protopteridae; genus Protopterus; species Protopterus annectens. The sequence goes on along the minus strand of NC_056736.1, from coordinate 201,597,364 downwards.
CAGTAATGCAAATAGTGCACTCCGCTACTGGGTCTATTACTACTGTCAGGGCACAGATAGGTATGTTTTGGAAACCCACAACTGCCACATGTGTTTGTGTCACACAAAATGCCCATGTGTGGGTTGTTGTTCATAACAATGCATGACATTGCTTAAATCAGCAATGGCAATGCACACATGATGTATATGTGACACATACACATATATACCTGTGACCTTCAATAGTTACCATGTCTGACACGTGCCTCAAGTGAATAAATGGTATTTGCACTGCATAACATTATGACTGTGTCTTACATTATGACTGTGTCTTACTGTGCAGGGGCTGCATGCGGTATGTGTATATACAGTGTGAGTTGTATATGGTATCGGGGGGGCGGGGGTAATAGGGGGGGCGGGGGTAATAGGGTGTGTGTGAGAAAACAGTTCCTTTTGGCAATCCCCCAGTAAACACAGGTGATGTCATCACACTATCAGTACAGCCAAACAGGGCTAATCGCCCAGTAATGCAAATAGTGCACTCCGCTACTGGGTCTATTACTACTGTCAGGGCACAGATAGGTATGTTTTGGAAACCCACAACTGCCACATGTGTTTGTGTCACACAAAATGCCCATGTGTGGGTTGTTGTTCATAACAATGCATGACATTGCTTAAATCAGCAATGGCAATGCACACATGATGTATATGTGTGACACATACACATATATACCTGTGACCTTCAATAGTTACCATGTCTGACACGTGCCTCAAGTGAATAAATGGTATTTGCACTGCATAACATTATGACTGTGTCTTACATTATGACTGTGTCTTACTGTGCAGGGGCTGCATGCGGTATGTGTATATACAGTGTGAGTTGTATATGGTATCGGGGGCGGGGGTAATAGGGGGGGCGGGGGTAATAGGGTGTGTGTGAGAAAACAGTTCCTTTTGGCAATCCCCCAGTAAACACAGGTGATGTCATCACACTATCAGTACAGCCAAACAGGGCTAATCGCCCAGTAATGCAAATAGTGCACTCCGCTACTGGGTCTATTACTACTGTCAGGGCACAGATAGGTATGTTTTGGAAACCCACAACTGCCACATGTGTTTGTGTCACACAAAATGCCCATGTGTGGGTTGTTGTTCATAACAATGCATGACATTGCTTAAATCAGCAATGGCAATGCACACATGATGTATATGTGTGACACATACACATATATACCTGTGACCTTCAATAGTTACCATGTCTGACACGTGCCTCAAGTGAATAAATGGTATTTGCACTGCATAACATTATGACTGTGTCTTACATTATGACTGTGTCTTACTGTGCAGGGGCTGCATGCGGTATGTGTATATACAGTGTGAGTTGTATATGGTATCGGGGGGGCGGGGGTAATGGGGGGGGGTAATAGGGTGTGTGTGAGAAAACAGTTCCTTTTGGCAATCCCCCAGTAAACACAGGTGATGTCATCACACTATCAGTACAGCCAAACAGGGCTAATCGCCCAGTAATGCAAATAGTGCACTCCGCTACTGGGTCTATTACTACTGTCAGGGCACAGATAGGTATGTTTTGGAAACCCACAACTGCCACATGTGTTTGTGTCACACAAAATGCCCATGTGTGGGTTGTTGTTCATAACAATGCATGACATTGCTTAAATCAGCAATGGCAATGCACACATGATGTATATGTGTGACACATACACATATATACCTGTGACCTTCAATAGTTACCATGTCTGACACGTGCCTCAAGTGAATAAATGGTATTTGCACTGCATAACATTATGACTGTGTCTTACATTATGACTGTGTCTTACTGTGCAGGGGCTGCATGCGGTATGTGTATATACAGTGTGAGTTGTATATGGTATCGGGGGGCGGGGGTAATAGGGTGTGTGTGAGAAAACAGTTCCTTTTGGCAATCCCCCAGTAAACACAGGTGATGTCATCACACTATCAGTACAGCCAAACAGGGCTAATCGCCCAGTAATGCAAATAGTGCACTCCGCTACTGGGTCTATTACTACTGTCAGGGCACAGATAGGTATGTTTTGGAAACCCACAACTGCCACATGTGTTTGTGTCACACAAAATGCCCATGTGTGGGTTGTTGTTCATAACAATGCATGACATTGCTTAAATCAGCAATGGCAATGCACACATGATGTATATGTGTGACACATACACATATATACCTGTGACCTTCAATAGTTACCATGTCTGACACGTGCCTCAAGTGAATAAATGGTATTTGCACTGCATAACATTATGACTGTGTCTTACATTATGACTGTGTCTTACTGTGCAGGGGCTGCATGCGGTATGTGTATATACAGTGTGAGTTGTATATGGTATCGGGGGGGCGGGGGTAATAGGGTGTGTGTGAGAAAACAGTTCCTTTTGGCAATCCCCCAGTAAACACAGGTGATGTCATCACACTATCAGTACAGCCAAACAGGGCTAATCGCCCAGTAATGCAAATAGTGCACTCCGCTACTGGGTCTATTACTACTGTCAGGGCACAGATAGGTATGTTTTGGAAACCCACAACTGCCACATGTGTTTGTGTCACACAAAATGCCCATGTGTGGGTTGTTGTTCATAACAATGCATGACATTGCTTAAATCAGCAATGGCAATGCACACATGATGTATATGTGTGACACATACACATATATACCTGTGACCTTCAATAGTTACCATGTCTGACACGTGCCTCAAGTGAATAAATGGTATTTGCACTGCATAACATTATGACTGTGTCTTACATTATGACTGTGTCTTACTGTGCAGGGGCTGCATGCGGTATGTGTATATACAGTGTGAGTTGTATATGGTATCGGGGGGGGGCGGGGTAATAGGGTGTGTGTGAGAAAACAGTTCCTTTTGGCAATCCCCCAGTAAACACAGGTGATGTCATCACACTATCAGTACAGCCAAACAGGGCTAATCGCCCAGTAATGCAAATAGTGCACTCCGCTACTGGGTCTATTACTACTGTCAGGGCACAGATAGGTATGTTTTGGAAACCCACAACTGCCACATGTGTTTGTGTCACACAAAATGCCCATGTGTGGGTTGTTGTTCATAACAATGCATGACATTGCTTAAATCAGCAATGGCAATGCACACATGATGTATATGTGTGACACATACACATATATACCTGTGACCTTCAATAGTTACCATGTCTGACACGTGCCTCAAGTGAATAAATGGTATTTGCACTGCATAACATTATGACTGTGTCTTACATTATGACTGTGTCTTACTGTGCAGGGGCTGCATGCGGTATGTGTATATACAGTGTGAGTTGTATATGGTATCGGGGCGGGGGTAATAGGGTGTGTGTGAGAAAACAGTTCCTTTTGGCAATCCCCCAGTAAACACAGGTGATGTCATCACACTATCAGTACAGCCAAACAGGGCTAATCGCCCAGTAATGCAAATAGTGCACTCCGCTACTGGGTCTATTACTACTGTCAGGGCACAGATAGGTATGTTTTGGAAACCCACAACTGCCACATGTGTTTGTGTCACACAAAATGCCCATGTGTGGGTTGTTGTTCATAACAATGCATGACATTGCTTAAATCAGCAATGGCAATGCACACATGATGTATATGTGTGACACATACACATATATACCTGTGACCTTCAATAGTTACCATGTCTGACACGTGCCTCAAGTGAATAAATGGTATTTGCACTGCATAACATTATGACTGTGTCTTACATTATGACTGTGTCTTACTGTGCAGGGGCTGCATGCGGTATGTGTATATACAGTGTGAGTTGTATATGGTATCGGGGGGGGCGGGGGTAATAGGGTGTGTGAGAAAACAGTTCCTTTGGCAATCCCCCAGTAAACACAGGTGATGTCATCACACTATCAGTACAGCCAAACAGGGCTAATCGCCCAGTAATGCAAATAGTGCACTCCGCTACTGGGTCTATTACTACTGTCAGGGCACAGATAGGTATGTTTTGGAAACCCACAACTGCCACATGTGTTTGTGTCACACAAAATGCCCATGTGTGGGTTGTTGTTCATAACAATGCATGACATTGCTTAAATCAGCAATGGCAATGCACACATGATGTATATGTGTGACACATACACATATATACCTGTGACCTTCAATAGTTACCATGTCTGACACGTGCCTCAAGTGAATAAATGGTATTTGCACTGCATAACATTATGACTGTGTCTTACATTATGACTGTGTCTTACTGTGCAGGGGCTGCATGCGGTATGTGTATATACAGTGTGAGTTGTATATGGTATCGGGGGGGTAATAGGGGGGGCGGGGGTAATAGGGTGTGTGTGAGAAAACAGTTCCTTTTGGCAATCCCCCAGTAAACACAGGTGATGTCATCACACTATCAGTACAGCCAAACAGGGCTAATCGCCCAGTAATGCAAATAGTGCACTCCGCTACTGGGTCTATTACTACTGTCAGGGCACAGATAGGTATGTTTTGGAAACCCACAACTGCCACATGTGTTTGTGTCACACAAAATGCCCATGTGTGGGTTGTTGTTCATAACAATGCATGACATTGCTTAAATCAGCAATGGCAATGCACACATGATGTATATGTGTGACACATACACATATATACCTGTGACCTTCAATAGTTACCATGTCTGACACGTGCCTCAAGTGAATAAATGGTATTTGCACTGCATAACATTATGACTGTGTCTTACATTATGACTGTGTCTTACTGTGCAGGGGCTGCATGCGGTATGTGTATATACAGTGTGAGTTGTATATGGTATCATCTAGGGGGGGTAATGGGGGGGGGGGGGGGTAATAGGGTGTGTGTGAGAAAACAGTTCCTTTTGGCAATCCCCCAGTAAACACAGGTGATGTCATCACACTATCAGTACAGCCAAACAGGGCTAATCGCCCAGTAATGCAAATAGTGCACTCCGCTACTGGGTCTATTACTACTGTCAGGGCACAGATAGGTATGTTTTGGAAACCCACAACTGCCACATGTGTTTGTGTCACACAAAATGCCCATGTGTGGGTTGTTGTTCATAACAATGCATGACATTGCTTAAATCAGCAATGGCAATGCACACATGATGTATATGTGTGACACATACACATATATACCTGTGACCTTCAATAGTTACCATGTCTGACACGTGCCTCAAGTGAATAAATGGTATTTGCACTGCATAACATTATGACTGTGTCTTACATTATGACTGTGTCTTACTGTGCAGGGGCTGCATGCGGTATGTGTATATACAGTGTGAGTTGTATATGGTATCGGGGGTGGCAAGGTTAATAGGGGGGGCGGGGGTAATAGGGTGTGTGTGAGAAAACAGTTCCTTTTGGCAATCCCCCAGTAAACACAGGTGATGTCATCACACTATCAGTACAGCCAAACAGGGCTAATCGCCCAGTAATGCAAATAGTGCACTCCGCTACTGGGTCTATTACTACTGTCAGGGCACAGATAGGTATGTTTTGGAAACCCACAACTGCCACATGTGTTTGTGTCACACAAAATGCCCATGTGTGGGTTGTTGTTCATAACAATGCATGACATTGCTTAAATCAGCAATGGCAATGCACACATGATGTATATGTGTGACACATACACATATATACCTGTGACCTTCAATAGTTACCATGTCTGACACGTGCCTCAAGTGAATAAATGGTATTTGCACTGCATAACATTATGACTGTGTCTTACATTATGACTGTGTCTTACTGTGCAGGGGCTGCATGCGGTATGTGTATATACAGTGTGAGTTGTATATGGTATCATCTTAACAGCGGGGGATACACATCTGGTCTGGGCCATATAGTCTACATGTATTCGATGAACAGGTGCTGCATGTTCCCACCTGTTGTGGGAGTGGTAACATGTTGTTACACTGCAGTTCAGTGACTACATGCTGGGAACCTTTCAGCTAGTGTGTTGTAGCTACAGTAATGCTCACACACAATGTTCGGCTGGATGCAGTCCAGCCATATAAAGACATATCTAGAGACCATCATATTCCCAGTATTGTTAGGGAGGACAGGTGGGTTTCCTGTGTATGGGAGGGTTGTGTGTGCTAAGCTATGAACCAGAAGGCAGTCCAACATACTGTTAGCTGCACATGGATAGGCCCTGATGCTTTGTGCTGTGCCAACAACCTGGAGGTGTGTGTATCTGTGGTGCCTTGAGATACCTCCCCCCTGTTCATGTGTGGTACATTTGTAGGGGACGACAGGCATGGTATGAGGTATAACCTGGCAGTGATGGGTTGCACCTGTGAGCCGTGAATCAGGAATCTGTTACTGCACAGATATTGCAGTTTACCGTGCTGAGGACAGTGTCCAGTGCATGCATCTTGTGGTGTACACTGCTGGTGTTGTGTAGCATTACTGTTAGTGTCCTATCCCGTGTGATACCCATGGAGGTGGCTATGTAATCTGTGCCCTGCAGCAAAAGGCACTATATGTGTATCAAGAGGCTTCGCCAATATACAATGACCCATGGGTGACAAGTACAAGCTGCCCCTCGCAAATCATTATGGCTTCCCTAGCATGTAAGCACACGCTGACAGCCATTGGATACCCTATGAAAGACATTGGAGATTGAGCAAAATGTAGACATAGAATACCCTTCCTACATATGTGGTAGCATACCTGGTGAGGGTATGATGGCAACCAAGGTCAGGCTCATACCAGCCCATGCCACATGCTGAGAGAGCCCTCTATGTTCCCTATCATGTAGTCCAGGGAGGTACGTCTCAGGTCATCCATAGTGGCATGGACAATGACTGAGTCATATGTGTCCATGCCTCTGACTGACCTGTATGCATGTGTTATGTGGTGGACCATAGTGCCCCATGGGCATATCACTGTGACCTTCACCATGTACAGCCTGTTGAGCGGGACCCAACTGCACCAGCCAAGAGAGGTACCTGACACATCTGTAGCAGGTGTGTTGTGTAGCCCTACAGGCTGTGTGTGTTTGGCACACAGGATGTATGTGCCATGTGTGGCATGTACTCTGTTCTGACTTAACGTATGCCTGTGTGACAGCTGCGGAGGTGTGTGATGCTCATGCAGGATGCTATTCTGAGGCTCCAAGTATGCCCCAGTGTGTTCATGTGTTTGGATTGCTGTCAGTACAGGTCTATGTCAGACTGGTATTGTAGTCACTGTAGTATGTCATGCCACCTGACAGGGTATGGCAGTACCGGGTTCAGAGTGCTCAATCCCCAGATTGGCTATGTGGTTGCATCTCACACATGTGTTGTACGTTCCTGGCCAGGGGATAGGGTTGACTGCATACATGTGGCAGCTGTGACATTGCCACATGACTCACATATACCACAACTGGACCATAGAGGTGATTCACAGGTTACATTTGCACATGCTACCATAGTAGTGTGATTGCCATGGTGATTACCAACACATAGGGCCAATGGGGAACAACATACTGAAGGTGAGTATGTGTGGGTGTACTGCTACTGATTTCATAGCGCTGGCATTTATGATTGCAAATGCGGGCAAATGCCAGGTAAGTCATATGCAATGTGTCACAGGCAACGTACATGTGAACAGGATAGACAGTGACGTTCTGTCAAGTGAGACATTAACATACGTATAGTACGCTATGCAGATGTCACTAGGAATCCACAGAAGCTCTGTAAATCTGCATTGCAGGTGGAATCAGTGTTCCAGGGAACCTCAAGCAAACATGCATGCAAACAAAGCTACAGTAAGCAGGGCTGGAAGTAGTCCATTGTACAACAAAGAAGGGGTACCACTTCCAGTAGGTAACAGTGCAAATATGCAGGCACTATAAACATGTACCCAGGAATGCACAGCCCAGATGTCCATGGTAAAACTGATATTATTTAATATTTAATTTAATTTAAATTAAATTGGTACTGCACACATATCAACATGCGCAAACATCCACATTGCATAGTCATTGTGGACAACATGCCACCATTAGTGTACATGTCCATCATTGCGTATCACTACTTGCATTACCTTCTCCCCTGTGCGACCTATGTATGTGGCTATCTGTTGACATCCTTACCACCGGTATGCAATAATGTGCAGCTGTTACACTATGGTACTTACTATGGGTGTAGATAACAATTCAGGACAGTCATACAGTTACTGCATCAGGCATGCTAGGATATACACACAGTCATATCAGCACACTGTACTGTTACCAACATGATACTAGTAATACACTTCTATGTAGTCACCCTGTGCATCAGCAACATGTTTACCTGTTCCTGCACTGATGTTGGAGATTGCAGGAGGTGGCACAGTTTCATCATATGCACTGGGTGTGAACTAGGTATGCCTGAGTCTGCCACTGATACCACCAATTGACATGTATGTGTATGTGTGTTGGTGAGGGACAGCAGTACAGGGTGGGGCACTGTTGGTGCAGTGTGTGCGTGTATGTGGTAGCCCTAGGTGTTAACATTTCACATGTGTGTATGCATGCACACAGTTCCACCTCATGGCTGTCATATACTGGAGTTTGTGGACAGCCACAGACTGCACCTGGCAGGTCATACAGATCAGTGTCTGTGGCCACGGACATGGTACCTGTGCCTGGCAGGGGTGCTACGGAGCATATACGGTACTAAGCCAGACTGGGTACTGTCATCAGAAGCGAGTGTTCATTGACTGGACACAGGTCCCAGTTGGGACTGTCCAGAGTCACGTGCACGTGGTCTCCTGGGGCGGTCTGATGACAGCACAGACCCAGCATTGCTGGGGCTGCTGCTGGCACTATGGGGGCGTCTGTGGGCCTGTTGTTATCCGCGCCAACTGCCAGCTGCTGCTGTTACTGGCATACAGCCACGTCGACGCCACAACCGTCCACCATTGCCCTGGCTCATGGACATGTAGTTGTGGAACTGCTATAATATGTCCCCACAACGTCCATCTATGACATTGGTGAAATTACGGATAGCATCCGCGATGTCATGCATACTGTCAGTCATGGATGTGCCACATGCTCTCAGCTCCCTCAGGCTCTGTCTGGTGTACCTTTCCATACGTGACTGTGCCTGCATGACACCCCGAAACATAGCTGAGGTTGACAGACCTCTTTGGGCATGTCTGCCAGAGGCAGTACACACATGGATGCTCCAACGAGAACCCATGGGCAACTGTTTGTGTGGTACCATCTCAGGACCCTACCCATGGCTGCTGTGTGGGGAAGCATGTGCCACAAATACCACATTACCCTGGTCAATGCCCACTGTATCCTGTCCATCACCTAGGGACAATGGTGACATAGGATGTACTGGCAGGCTGACTGTGCGCAATGATGGGGTTGACAGCTGTGTACTAAGGACCCTGACACACCTTCCTGTGCCATTACACAGATATCATCATTATCAGTACCTGTGGCACCAGATTCAAATTCCCTGCTGCAAGACACCAGAGCAGCACCAGAACCTGTGGGAGGAAGACAGGAAACACAATTTACAATGTCTACACAATGTTACCAGTGATGCACACATGCACACATGCACACATGCACACGTGGACACATACACACATGCACACATGCACACATGCACACGTTGCCACAGGCACACATGGACATAGGCACACATGCTCACATGCACACATGCACACGTGGACACAGGCACACATGGACACAGGCACACATGCACACATGCACACATGCACACATGCACACCCCGCAGTATACACACAGAGCACTACTGAGTTACACTATTATTACTAGCACTATCAGGACTATTATAGGTATTGTTAAAACACACTCACCAGCATGGATGGGCTGCCTTGCTATAACACTGGAGGGACCTGCAGAAATGAGGGGATTAGTGTCAGTGGGCACAACTGTGCCATTGATACTGCGTATGATACAGTTCAGTAGTACAACAGTTGCCTTTTACATGTCAGCTGCTGATATTGGCAATATCACACCTGCACAATTACATACTATGTTGACAGCTACATACCAAGGACACGCCTTACACATGCATAAACTAACAGTGTACAGAACAGTCAAGTGTACATATGGCATATTACCTGCACGCTCCATGTCGTGTTGCTGTGTGGCTCCTGCCTCCATCATAATGCAGGTGTGTTGCTGTTGATGTTCCTGGGCTGGAGCCACAACACTTAGGAGTAGCCCCTCCAGTCTGGTGAGGGGGGGTGTGGCCACCCCACCTCCTGTGGTGACCTGTTGCCTGTGGATATCCGATGCACGCTGATGGACATTTCTGATTAAATCACTGCAGTGATGCCATACCTGCTCATATGTCCTATTATGCGTGCCAATGTCATTTACCCTACGGACAAGGTCTTGCCACAGTGCAGCCCTCTCATGCTGATTCTGGCTGGTGCGGGAAAACAGTATGTCATAATCCCACACCAGGCTCTGGTGTATCTCTTCATCTTCTGCAGCAGAGTAGGCAGGATTTTGCTGAAGCGCCATGTCCCTGAAAGAGAACACAAACAGGATATCAGCAGACTATGTCAGCAAAATATGGCACACATGCTATACATGATACTCAACTGTAGTGATATACTACTACTCCCATATGTAGCACGTGTGTGTCTCTTGGTGGATACACATGTACATGGCCAGATATCAGTGCTCAGCTGACACCTGTGCAACAATACCTGCCACATTCCATACAACATAGTACCAAGCCCCATCAGTCAGCACACTGAGACAGGTCCAATGCACCACCTCACTATGGGGGTTCATAACAAGGTACTGTATGTGGAATGTCATCCACTAGTGTGATCTGGACACAAAATAATCGGCCTGGATATACATATCCCACCACCACCACCGGCACAGTAAACTACTTTGAAATATATGTGAATAGACAGATTTTCACTTGTTAGGACTGAGATGGTATCTATGCAGCCCACTGGGCCAGTGGAATCCACAACCCACAATGCTGACCCCTTTGCAAATGCTTCCCATGGACATCCCCAAGAATGCATGGAACATGCACACACAATTCTAACCCAGACCCTATGCACAAAGGTTAAGCATCCTGTCTGTTGGACCCCAGCCAAAGACAAATTGTATAATGATAGAAGGAGGCTACTGCAGGACAGAGCAGAATCACATAAAGGGAAGGCATCTGTGGTCGGAACTAGTAATAAGCTAAGTTCTCTCATAACAACATCCAAGGCCAACTCTTAGAGAGAACTGGCCAAGGACACTAAAGATAACCACGAGGCCTTCTTCAGTTTTGTTAGAAACATGGACCAAAAGCCTCAGATATGCTCAGAGTTAGTACACAACTACATAAAATTCACTGAACCCACAGATATTGGCAACATTCTTGCAGACAGGTTTAGTGCAAATATCTCCCTCCCTCTCCCCCAAAAGAAGAAATACTTATCACAGCTGAATGTAACCTCCCTGTCATCTCAGATGTCCAGGTGAGGGTCGTCCTCAGCAAAGCAGAACACACAGCATCAATGTGACCTGATGGTATCCCTGGATGTGTGCTACGTGAACTCCAAGAGGAGCTACAACCGCATATAAAACTGATATTTAACCTTAGCCTTACTACGGGATATGTACCTGAACCCTGGCGTACAGCAACAGTGGTCCCACTCCACAAAGGAGGCACCTCTACTGACCCTGGGAACTACCACCTCATAAGCTTAACCAGCCTGGTCTGCAAAGCTATGGAAAGATTCATTATGGAACTCATATACATTGGGGACCTACATACACTTGATCCCACCCAGTTTGGCTTTGTGAAGGTCTGATCCTGCCTTTTGAACCTGGTTGACTTTTTCAAAACAGTCACTACAGCCATTGATGAGGGCAAAGCAGTCCATACAGCCTACCTGGACTTGACTAAGGCCTTCAACACAATACTCCACTCAGGCATCATACACAAGCTCATCAGCTTAAATGTTAATACATATGTCACATGATGGGTTGCAAACTGGTTGAACAACAGAATCCATAAAGTCAAAATTGCGGGAGCCATGTCAGACTCAAAGCCAGTCACAAGTGGTATCCCACAGGTCTCTGTCCTAGGACCCCTCTTGTTTGGCATTTACTTCTCAGATGTGAAAGTAAACATGGGTGAGTTGTGGATGACAAAGTTCCCAGATGACTGCAAACTAGGTACCATAGTCGATACACCAGCTGACACACACATCCTACAGACAGGCCTCACTGAAATGGACAACTTGTGCCAGAATCATGGCCTAACACTGAATGGCATGAAATGTATAGTCATCCCCTTTGGCTAAAACAACGTACACACAACTTATCACATAGACATACATATAGATACAGACCAATAACACATATGGAGGGTTCACAGTATGTAAACTATTAAATTGTTACTTTACATTACCTGTGTTTGTCACAGCTGGTTGCGTTACCGTTAGTATAGGTTCCTGCTGCTGCTAGCCCAGCTTGATACTGTCACTGATGACAGCTTCAACTTAGTTTTTCTTAAGTGTAGTTTTTGTTTGTGTTTTTATTTCCTTTTTTTCTTTCTTTCTCTCACTCTCTCTGCCTTCAGACGGTGCAATGAAAGTATTGCATGCGTGGACTGGGAGTACAGGATGCTTTTGTAGGTATCTGCATATGTCCATGTGATGGCCTCTGCACCAATTGTTAGCCAGCATTTGCTGATTGCATGCAGCCAGTTGTGTACTGATTGCAGTTCTCACTGTGATTTCAGGACAGTGCTATAAAAGGGTATGTGAGATAGGCGTTGCCCTTTCAGATTGTTAGGGCGGGGACCATGCTGGTATGCTGTGGACACTGTTCTGTGAGTGTAAAGGTTAGTATCTCTCTCATAATTCAGGCTGTGTTGTAGATGAACATTTCTCCATTCATCTCTCTTGTTTCCTGTACTAAGTGACTAAGTGTGTATGTACACTGACACCTACAACTATATATATATATATATATATATATATATATATATATATATATATATATATACATATATTTATATATATATATAATAACTAACATTATTACCTACTAGCTACCAACTAGCATCTCTGTTTCTGTTCACACACTACTATTACAGAAATCCACTAGATATGACAGTAAATATACATGACATGCTTTGTGTTCTACACATCCTATATTCCCTTTACATTCATTCCTTCTATTACATGATATATTTATTGTAGCACAATGTTCTTATATAACAGTCATGGCTTAGTGGTAAGTCATGCAGACTACTGTTTCCAAGGTCCTGGGTTTGGGACTGACAGTGGGATTTTATTTTGCTTTTGAACTGACTACAGGACCTGTCATTCAGAGTGACTAAGGCACTTTTAAGCAGTTGTAACCGGATTAGCGCTGGTTTGAGCGGAGCTCACGCATGCACACTGGCGTTCAGCTCCACGCACACCTGCTTACAACCGCTTAAAAGTGCTTACTCTTGTGCACACCCGCTCTATTTTCTTTGAAAGAAATGAAAATGGGGAGACAGGAAAGTGGTGAAAAAGGGGTCACAAAGAGGGTAAGATAGTAGGGAAACAAGCTTGGGTTTTGCAGGAGGGATGTAGGTAAGGCTCATAGCTGCCCATTTCTTCATCAGCAACAGCTGTGCATATGTTTGTAATTTGGTGTGACATTTGAAACCTTCCACCCCTGAGAGAGGTGTAAGGACAACAATAATACTTTTTGTATAGCCAATTGTAATTGACAGTTTCCATGTCCAGCAGACATGTGTGCGAAATGGGCAGCTATGTATGGGGCATAATTTTTTTGTGGGTACAGAGTGCCCCTTTTTTTTTTTTTCAGGTGAGAGTGGTATGTCAGGTAAAGGAAGTCGGTATAGCTGGGGAGGTAGGTTGGGTAGGTCAACAGACAAGACAAACAAGATGCATACAGGGGCTGTGTATGACATGTGGGGGGGGTTACACAATTGATGGGGACGGATGTTTGGATATCCAGAGCCCATGAGCCCACAAATGGTAACAGTGGAACTGATATCCCCACCCATGGGCAGTTGCCACTGTACCTTCAGTGCCCAGGACGGGGCTGTGCTGGGGGCTGTGTAGGCCGGGCAACAGGCATGCCCGTTAGTTGTGCCACCTGTGCCTCAAGCTGGCGTAGGGGCCCAAGAACAGATTCCTGGATCTCCCTACGCACCACAGTCTGGACGCTACGGAGGGTGAGTGGTGGTTCTTCTCCGGCCATACTTGCAGAGGGGGGACAAGTCCCATCACCTGCAGTGCTTCCACCTGCAGGTGGCACAGGGCCACCGGAGGAGGGTCCGGACTGGGCACTACTGCCAGGTGCACTCGCCAGCTGAGGTGGGAGAGGTGGGTCCGCTGGAACCCGCCTTCTCTGTCGTCCTATGTTTTGCATTATGTCGTGACAGTTTGGGTTAGTAACATACAATACCATTCGCAATTAGTTGTAACAGCATGCATTAGTATTCCCATTAACCAAACACCCAGATATTCACACCATTGAACAGCGAGCATAACACATGCATAATTTGAACAACAATACACAGTCCAACAACATGCAGGGTTGATTGATGGCAACAGGCCATCAGGTTTGGATGTATGAACAGGGCAGATGCATCAACGTACATGCAAATATGTATGACCCAGCAGGACAAATGTCCAGGGGTGTTAATTGTGATTGCACATATCAATTTCACGTGGAATGGATTATATGTGGTTATAGGGTAGAGTGAAGAAAATATAATTAACACCTTCAAATACCAATACATATGCTGTACATTTCTAATAGCTGCAGATATATACACACTACAGTTCTACCTACAGTTTCCTATGTGATAACTAATTCAAGTTGGTGATATGAATGTTACTGCTACATCAATATACATTTTCATTTTTATTCATACACGTTCATATCTGGCTTTGTTCAGCTACATCATCCTGCTACATTTGCTGTATATAGCTATAGACAACTGTGGATGTTTGGTATTTCAGACAATCATACTATCTGCATATTGCAGACTGAGAGCAACATATCCATATTTTGGGATACACATTCTAGCTGCAGGAACATTGTGAACACATTTCGCAGTTTGGTTCCGCTTGTCACATTCATTTCATTCTGTACTAACTGTAGTATACTTTATTCAGGAGTTATTACTACTTTATTGGTGGATTCATAACTCTTTCTCACACTCTCTCACTTGTTTTAATTTTACAATTCAGGATGGTACTTACTTCTAGGCTTTATTGACATGTTTTAAAATGTGTCATCTCTGCCCACTTTAATTATTTTTTTACTTTTTGTCCTTGTTTGTATGATGCTGTTCTTAGTACACCCATGGGAAATGGAGGAATGAATGTCAGGTTTTACCATGCTTGTCATTTAGCTATTCCTGTGAAAGCATGTGTAAGTGAAGGGCTACAGTATAGATGGTTCTGGGTTCAAGTAGAGGTGTGCAACCTTTCCTTCACTTTAAATTCTCCATGTTTGCATGGTATCATGAGAACAGAGGAAAATAAATCCAGTTAGTGCCTGTTCTTACTTTATTTGCATGAAGGTGCATGGAGGAGCACAGAGGTACACATAGCACACTAATCAGCAAATAGCAAGGGTGTTGAATACATGCAAAGTACAGCACAAGTGGAGGAATTGCATGTCGTGAACCAATATAGCATGGTGGAGCTGTTCAATAAGCTATAAAGCTTTAATATAGCCCCCATTCTGGTTTTTAATGAATACTTCAGTACCATTTTTGAGTAGAGACAAGAAAATTTTATTGGACACAATGCTAGGGGCAGCTGCAGGTTTGCCCCATATGTATGTGCTACAGGCTGAAGCCAATGCTGCTGGTGCTGGTGACAATAGGCCTAGGCTGAGTTGGAGAAGAGTGCTCATGCCAAGGGTAACTTTTCATAAGCTACATGACCTGGAGATTGTAGAGCCCTACAGGGTGAACAGGGACATATTACAATAACTCTGCAAAGTCTGCTGCACTCAACTCATAGCCAGAGCCAACTGAGGAGAACTCATCTCAGTGGAAATTAATGTATGTATAGCCCTTAGAATCTTAACTACAGGTACTTTTCAAAGACCAACTGGAGACATGATGAGTGTGTCATAGGCATCAGCATCCAGGATCGTCCAGCAATTCTGGGATGCTATACTCATACATGCCAGAGAGCACATATGTTTTCCACATAGTTCTGAGGAGATAAACAGCAATATGCAACAGTTCTACCATGTACTGCACTACCCTGAAGTACTGGCTGCCATAGATTTCACTAATATACACATTAAGTCACCACCTGGTGAGAAGGGTTGAATCTACATTAACCACAAGGGATAACACTCCTTCAACTGCCAGGTCATATGTAATACCCAGGGAATTATCTGGAATGTGTGTGCTGGTTACCCTGGCAGTTATCATGACTCCCATATCTGGCACACATCACAGCTGTACCAGATGTCTGCTAGGTGGGACATCCCACAGGGACATTTACTGAGAGATCCTGGTTATGCACTGAAACCATGGCTGATGATACCGATCAGAAGTGCACACACACCCACAGAAGAATGCCATAATGAGGCACAGTTTCAAACCAGAAACATCATAGAGAATTTGTTTGGGCTGCTGAAGTCATAGTTCCAGTACCTACATGCATCTGGTGGAGCCCTGCATTATAATCCATGGACATGTACACAACTGTTCACAGTATGTGCTATGCTACACAATCTTATACTGCAGAAACAGCTGCAGCAGGATCAGCAAGGGGAAGGGACACACATCCCCTCCAATGCCTAGGTCACCACATCCACAGTCAGAGGAGGACACAGAGGGGGAACAACCAGCTGCTGTGCCTGGAAGCAGATGTGGGCATGCAGAGTATGCCCTTGCTATGGGTAAGACAGTAGCACAGTGGTGCAGTGGTTTGCACTGTCACCTCACAGCAAGGGTTCCTTCTGTGTGGAGTCTGCATGTCCACCTTGCATTTGCATGGGTTTCCTCCAGTTTCATCCCACATCACAAAGACATGCATCTGGATTCCCTGGGCATCTTCTGAAAATTGGCTCATTCCAAGTCAAACTTTCCAGATAAACAAATGTTAAATAAATAAGGAACAATGCATAGCTGCATAGCACATTCATTAACCACCTAGGTGTCTAATACCTTTTTTCTACTCACACACATATAGTAAAATTGATGCCAGGCAACTCACTCAACTTTTACCTCCCTGTGTATTGGCTGTGTACTGCTTGCATCAGACAGAGTCAGCCCTGAACTAAAATTGTGTCAACTGCTAAATGTGTAAGGTAAGTCCTGAACCTAGAGTGTATTCTTAAATAATATTATGGCATATCCTTGTATTTTGCAGGTTGGTACAACAAGTAAGTAAATATTGGTACACTTGTACAAAAAGTACTTTAACATATCACAGCAGAGAATTATTTTACTCATGTATGTTCATTAGTAAGTAGTAGGCCTCAGGCATCAAAGATTCACACAGTCATACCTCAAAAAAATGCTGATGATCACTGCATGACCTCAGTTTTGCACCATATCTTTGTACTGGTAAATCAGTAAAGAGAAAAGTTAGAAAGTAATGATAGAGGTTGCAGTTTCTGACTTCACAACCCTTCCCAAGATCAAGCAACAGGCAGGATGAAGAACAAGAAGAGTAACAAGACCATCATATTTTTGTTCGTGCCATAGCAGTAACATCTTTGCACCCCCACAAAAGAACAGGTTATGCTTATTTGTGCCATAATAGTAATTGAACTTTACCCCCCCCCCAAAGTGCAGTGTACCCTTGTTCGTGTCATAACAGTATCTCAGCTATGGTCCCCCCAAAAGAACAGTATATGGCTATTTGTGCCATCCAACCTGGCCTTCAGTTGCTGGCAACTGCATATCATATAACTCTCAGTTTATATCCTCACACATTTTAAGGCCAACGATATGGAATGGCTTATACACTGCATGTTTTACAGTACTGGTCAAACATGTTATGAAGTACTAAGAAGCACAAACATGTAAGACAGAGCTTTATATTTGCAAGAATAATCCTTACAGGTTGTGCGATGATTAAGTGCACTACATCCAAATATAGTAAAGAGAATTAAATGTACAAATTACAGCTGATGGTTTGATAGCAGTGCACATTTTGATACAGTTGGTTGTGTGAAGAATGACTTCAGTTCTTTGTTGCAAAGCTGTTTGTATGGCAAAGAGGAATAAGGAATCCATCCTTTCTGAAGCTACATTGGTGTAAGTGTTCAAATCCTGAACTGCATAGAGATATCTCATGTGTAGTATCATTTTCTGTTGTGAATGTCATACATTGCCCTTGAATATTTCATGTATGTCTCCCTTTTTCCCTACTTTTCTTGTTTTAAATTCCATTTTTTCATGATGAGCCTCACAGAGCAAACAAAAATAAATTCAGGTTTGGCTCTGCTTGTGTGGCTTGCACAAAGTGTGGCATTATGGACACAGGGAAAAAATGGATCACCTAGGAACAGACACTCAGAAGTAGAAATGGGATACATTCAATTAACGCTGTTGCCTATCATGAAAACCTAGCCTGGAGTACGTATGCTACTGGGTTCTACTATAGATACTACTGTCAGATGTTAGCAATGTGGATCGCATTTGTGCACTGCTTACCTATGAGCAAACAGGCGTATCTTGCATATGTGTACACTTAGTTAACCATTGTGCAAATCTGCTGCTTGCCATGCTATAGAACTGCATATATGATTATTGTCCATTCGCTTAGTATGACATATAACTACATGTGGAAACTTTGAAACTAAGGACCAGATATAACTATACATCATATATTTACAATACATACATGTGTTGGCTCTCCCACACATATATCAACCACACTACAAAGAGTTACTAAATAATGTGGTGTGCTTCCTCATGGACAGGGCCAGTTGTGATCAATCTTGTTCTGCTAAACCCAAACATTCACCTATAGTCAATAAGGGTACTTGTGTTGTTACACAACTAGGCTTCTAAACAGCTTAGTGCTATTAAGCTAGTAGCCTCATATGACAACATTGTTCCTCACATGGCCTGCTGATGTTATCTACTAAACGTTCACCTGCACTCTTGTATGAATCAGACTTGTGTCATGGTGCTTGCATTAAATACTGTGATCTGTAGTCTGTGCAGTTAGGTACAGGTTCTATTCTCAATGCAGTAAACTGGAAGTGTGTGTGTGTGTGTGTGTGTGTGTGTGTGTGTGTGTGTGTGTGTGTGTGTGTGTGTGTGTGAGAGAGAGAGAGAGAGAGTGAGAGAGAGAGAGAGAGAGAGAGAGAGAGAACTGTTACTTGACATTACAGAGATCAGTTTACATCAGCATATGGGATACTGTTATCTTGTCCTCAACAGATACTGTTGATGTCATCAGCTATGTGCTAGTTTTGGATATGCAGTAATCCCACCAGGGCATGATCAGATGTGTTGCAGGCCAGGTAGATGTGACCTCATCATATATATGTACCAGTCAGATTACAGTATAATGGCTTTTAGTCTATCCACATACATCATGGCATGGTTTGTAGTGTCTGTGTTATGTTAGTGAGAAATGCCTATTGTCTCTCCAAACACCCTTTCTATATGTAAGCTGATCCACCCAGTGGAAGTAAGGCAGCCTGTAGTATTGTTGTGATTAACTCCTCCAAAACAGTACTCACTCACAGCTGCACTCCAATACTAATCTACAACATATAAAAAGGCAACCCTGTAGCTAGGCAAGCTGATGTTAGTTATATATGTTTGGTACTTTGAGAACAAGCATATTCTTCACTACATCTCTCCAGAGGAGTACTGCTTCTTAAAAGGTATGTCTCCTTTTTTATCACTTATATACTGCTTATGCTGGAATGTATTTAACAATAATGTGAAGCACAGGCTTTTACACTGTTATCTGTATGCATTATTTAGAAGTGTACTGATGTCATGGCCATGTTTGAACAGACATTTCAGAGGTAGACATGACTGGCAAGACATTAAAATAAATAGAAATGACTGCTGTATGATACATATGTAGAAATGTTAAAGGGACAGGTCCTTTGACAGAGCTTGTAGGATTTCCAAGACATTTTGTTAGCCAAAAGGGCCATTTGCCTTTTATTATACGGGGATGGGGGCTAAGGTGAGTTACTGGCACTAACAAGGATATCTTGTTCTTGTTTGCCTGTTGTTAGCATTTCACATCTCTAATTTACCAGTGGGTAAAACTGACTACCTGTCTTTTCTATTGTATATGTAAACAATATTTTGTAGTTATCTGATATGTATGTGTATTATACTTCTGTTTTCTTTTAGCCATCTGCAATCATGGCATCAAGACATGTGAATACACTTCTAAGTCCCTTCACAGATACTGAAAACAATGTAATAATTGAGACTTTTTGGCAACATGGTGCTTTCCTCCTGCAAAGGGGAAGACAAGATATGGGCCAAAGGCTTGTAATACGGAAACAAACTGTTACTGATGTGAATGGTGTGGGCAGCCACAGCTGAACATATGAACAGGTGCACCACAGGGCCCCTGATATGATCATTGCTGCAAAAAGGCAAACAGCAGCAGTAGGCCATGACCTCTTGGTTACAGGTAGAGGCCCTCCTAGGGACGCACCACTGACCCCCAGTGAGTGGTTTCTAGCAGATCTATGGAATACAGTCAGCTCTCAGGACACTGCCACACCACATGTGCTGGATGAGAGAGCCAGCATTTCATCCCAGGAGGAGTTTCCAGGTATGCCTTGTTAACAGTTGAATACTGTTGTATAGTTAAAGAAATTAAAGGAATGCTTTAACAGCTTATTAAAACTTCAAAAGAGACCACAGCTCTGTCTCTTCTGAGTCAGGCAGAAATTAGAACCGAGTCAGGCAGAAATTAGAACTGATCAATTAAGGACTCATTCATAAGATAGAAGAGGTTACTTAAGGTTAATCATTTGTGAACTGAGGGGTTGGAGCTAGGAACTAAACCTTCTATTTAAGGGGTAAAATAAAACATTTCAGAGCTTTGCCAGAAAGGCTCATCCAGATTCTGCTACACTTTACTGTGAAGGAAAGGTTAGTTTGCTTTTATTTTTTATATTTTGTATTACATTATTGCCTTTCTATATTTTGAATACTGTGGTTTGTTTTCTTTACCTTATGTTTTACTTGCATTCTGCTTTAACAGCATATTAAAACTTCAAAAGAGACCATAGCTCTGTCTCTTCTGAGTCAGGCAAAATTTTTCCCACACTTCCACCCAGTTACAGTTGTCTTGTTAAATACCACTGTCTTTCTAGTTGCCTGCCTCTTATGTTAATCTGACCATATATCTATTTTCCTTGCTACTTTTACTGGCTTGTGTGAGTAAAGACAAAAATCATCATTTTTGAAATCCCTCCCCTTCAACTATTTAAATCCTACTGTATTCCATAGTACCAGAATACAAAATTGACCACCCCTTTCAATCCATCTTGCTGTTTTAAAAATAGTAACTCTCCACTAAACATTAACTTTTTAAATAGGTAAAACTTAAGTTACGTACTTTCACATCTAACTTCTCTAGTGCACACTGCAGTGTGCATTTTTTTCATCTTACCATGAAGCATCCCTGTGACTAGCACTTGTTCTAATACCTGCTAGAAAGCACTAGGAAGCCTTAAACTGATACAAGCACTCAACTCTCCTTGTTAATAAGGAGAAATTAATAGTAGGCACTAAACAGCCTGTAATTGCAAAGTACCTTGCTAAGGTAAGGGAAAACAGCTCCTGTACTTTACAAAAAAAACAAAACAAAATACCAAACCAGGCATGTCCAAGGGTCAGCTTCCCGTGATTTCTCCTGTCCACCTGGTGAATCTGGGGCATACTGGGGCAATGCAGCAATTGCCTCATGTACACAGACAACCCTCTCCTCCTACCACCCAACAGTACAACCTGTGAGAGATGCACTTACAAAATGGAAGCAAAGCTCTCTCTACCCAAGATTGTGCTAGACAGTCAAGAGGAGAAGGTTAACACCCACACTACACCTCAAGCAACAAATAGCCCTTCTAAACCCACATCACCAACACACACATGTAGCAACACTAATTCCACATATGCAGAGGCCCTTAACTGTAACCTGCCCAACCAACAAGGACCTCTGAAACTGAAATGCAAACAAACACCAATCACAACCAAAGTGTCACATAGTTCACAACACCAGTGTGCCACCCAGCAGCAGTCTCTAAGGCAAGACAACGTACCTAACACTTTAGTCATAGGTGACTCTATAGTCCAGCACATTGATGTCCCACTTACCAGGCTAAACAAGGAGTAAATTACAGTCAGTTGCCTGTTGGGTGCCAGGATCTGCCACATAACGCATGCACTCAAGTCACTCCACAACAAGTACAAATATGACTCTGTCATTATCCATGTTGGAGTGAATGACTTGAGACGCACCTTCTTGGACTACATGAAAAGAGACATGGAAGTGCTCCTGGATCATGTGGCCCAAGCAGGTATGACCCTAGCCCTGAGTAGCATCCTGCCTTCGCCCAGAATGATACCACAATATAAGGACAAAATGATTGACTTCAACAATTGGCTAAGCTTCTGGTGTCATTCAAAGGGGATCCAGTATCTGTCTGCCTGGGACGACATGATCTACAGACCACAATGCTTTGCCAGAGATGATCTGCACCTGTCGGCACCACTATAGTGCCTCTTTTTGGCAAAATTCAAAGGCCAAAACCACCACTGTAACAGGTACAAGCATTCAAAATCTGAAGGTAATGCTACTCAATGCTAGAAGTCTAAACCTCAAAATGCACTCTCTCGAGGCACTCCTAAAAATGGAGAACATCGATATCTGTGCAGTAACCGAGACCTGGTTTAAGGCTCCAGAGAGCACCCCTGCAATACCAGGCTACAACTCTTACCACACTTTTCAGCCACCAAACCAGGAATGAAACACTAAAGGTGGAGGAGTGTCAATATTAACCAAGGATATTCACACCACCAGGCTAGTTGCCCAACACAATGCGTCTGAAATTCTCCAGGTGCAACTAACACTAGGTAAGACTGCAATCCAAATTGTAGCTTGCTACAGATCCCCCAACATACCCAAAGATTCACACTACACCTTTCTAAACATACTGGAAAATATTAAGATAGAACCAAACACACTAATACTGGGTGATTTTAACTACCCTGCCATTAACTGGGAAAACTACTCATGTACCAACACCTTTGCCCAATGCATACAGGAACTGAAAGTTCAACTGCTGAATCCTACACTAAGGCACTGTACGAGCACATGCACTCATGCATGAATCGTGCCATCCCAAATAGAACCAAGATGCTCTCATCCAAAAAAAAGAAGCCAATCTGGTGGTCCCCTGCCATAAATAAACTTTACAACAAAAGGAAGAAACTGTTGCAGAAAAGAGGAAAATCCCAGGATGCAAAAAACTCCTTTACCAGCCACAGTAAGAAACTGAGGTCCCTCATAAAATCCTCCAAAGCTAGTTACAAAAATAAAATTGCCAAAGATTCCAAAGACAACCACAAGGCATTCTATAACTATGTCAAGAATCTAAATGGCAATGCTCAGATCTTATCTGAGCTAAAACAGAATGGCATTAAATATACTGATCCCAAGGATATTGCCAATATCCTGGCAGATCGATTCAGTGCCAACTTCACCCCCCTCTCACCCCCTAAATGGCCAATCTCAATACTGGAAGATTGCCAAATTCCAGTAATAATGGCCACACAGGTAAAAACACACTCTCCAAAGCTAAGAATACAGCATCCATGGGACCAGATGACATCCCAGGCCGTGTACTACATGAACTACAATATGAACTGGCACCTCATCTAAGTGTCATGTTTAATCATAGCCTCACCTCAGGTTTCATGCCTACTGAGTGGCGCAGAGCTACAGTTATTCCACTCCACAAGGGGGGATTCACCTTGGATCCCGGAAACTACCATCCCATCAGTCTGATGAGCCTTATCTGCAAGGCCATGGAGCATATTATCATGGAACTTATAAACAAAGACATTGGCAACTTTCAAACACTGGAACCCACCCAGTTTGGGTTCGTCAAGGGCTGATCTTGTCTCCTGAACCTGATTGACTTCTTTGTATCAGTCTCTAGAGCCATGGACAAAGGTAAGGTGGTCCACACAGCCTATCTAGACCTTGCCAAGGCCTTTGACACCATCCCCCACTCTGGAATCATAGATAAACTTGCCAAGCTGGGCATTAATCCCTACGTCACCCAATGGGTTGCTAACTGGCTTACTGATAGAACCCACACTGTAAAAATAGCCGACTCCAAATCCAGCTCCAGACAAGTGACAAGTGGAGTACCTCAGGGTTCAGTCCTGGGACTGCTCTTGTTAGGCAGCTACTTCTCTGAAGTACAGGCCAACACTAAGGGACTTTGGCTAAGAAAGTTCACAGATGACTGCAAACTGGGAGCCATTATTGAATCCCCAAATTATGTGGATACTCTACAAAAGGGCCTTACAGAAACAGATACTTGATGCCAGAGCCATGGGGTCAAGCTCAATGCCAAGAAATGTATAGTTATCCCCTTTGGGAAAAAACATGTACCCATGAATTGCCATATAGGTGGCAGTACACTAAACACTGAAAGTGTGATAAGAGACTTAGGGACACAGGTGGACAGTGGACTCACCTTTGATAACCACATTGCCACAACAGTCAGGAAATCCTTCTATGTGGCACACCTCATCACTAAGGGCTTTTCATCCAGAAAAAAGGAGGTCATTGTCCCAATGTACTCACCCTCATTAGACCCATTATAGAATACAATGCCCCATTTGGTATGTACCTCTCAAGACATCTGCAACATCTGGAAAGGCTGCAGAAATACCTCACTAAAAGAATCACAGGCCTAAAGCAGATGCCCTACACTGACTGCCTTAAAAAACTCCAACTATACTCTGTCACATATCGTCTACTCAGAGGCGATCTCTGCTTAACATACAAGGCCATGTTAAACTCAGAGCTGTTGGACATGCTACACTTAAAGAAATCCCAATCCCTCAGAGCCAAATGCTCCAGGGATCTAAACCTTGTCATCACAATAAACAAAACATGCTGGAGGGATAGGTTCCTGACCCAGGGACTCCCCAGACTCTGGAATAGATTGCCCATACATGTCAAGCAGAGTGCCTCTTTGGCCCTCTTCAAAAGAAACCTTGACGATTGGATGGGAGAAAGTAAATTCACCCCAGGGATCATGTCAGTCGCCCTGCTAGACAGGGGTCTAGGGAAGTAAATAGTGTGGGAAGAAATAGCCAGGGAATTGTTATGGCTAGGCTTGTATAGGCCCTAGGGCTGATAGCCTAGTCCCAACCTATGAACCTATGAACCTATGAATAGGCTAAATCTGCTTCACATATATTTATTTGATTGGTGGGAGACTGAAGATTGCTACAGGTAAAAGCTTAGGTTGGAGTTGTAAGCCACATTCTTGCTTAAACAATTGCTTACTGCAGCTGTAACGGGGCAAATGTATTAACTTCTGTGTTACTGTTGATTGTGATATTGTTGCCTTTACCTCTTACTTAACTTCTTTCAGGACCATCAGGCCTCCAGCAATGCCTGCCTTTTGCAGTTGGTAAGCCAATTAGTTTGATGTCAGTACTGCTGATCAATTTAAACAAATATTGTAGTGTGTGATATTGATCTCAGGCATATTGTGTGTATTGCAAGATTGTCTGTAACAATGGCAGCATTGTTACTTTGTTAGCATTTATTCCACTATAGTAGTATTGGTATTAATGCACTCCTGTGTTTCTTGATTTTATCACAGGTGAGTCTGACAGTGGAACTGTGGGCCCTGTGCCACCAGGTGCCATTGTCACATCAGACTCTGATGATGACAGTGGCCAAGCTGAGGCATGGTCAGTGGGTGGAGATGCTGAATCTGATACAAAGCTTGACATACTTCCATCCCATGCATTCACATTGCACACATCCAGTAGGCCTATTCCTACCCAGTCCACTGAGCTCACAGATATTGGACAGGTGGTGGGTGAGGACATTGATCAGGGAAGTGTGGCTACTGCAGCTTCAGTGCTCATTGAGTCTGGCTGTAGCTAAAATGTCAGCGAAGTACCATGCAGGAGGATTGATGGGGGGGTACTGAGAGGGACTGCTGTCCCTCCTACATCTGGTGCATGTGCCACTTCCCATGCAAGTCTACATATGTTTAGCGCCATCATGGAGGCACAGGCACATTCCCATAGGTGCTCCAGGCAAAAGCTTAGGTTTGTGGATGCAGCTCAGTCTGACATGTGTGACTGCCTCCACCATGTTGCTAATTCACTGGATCAGATGAAGGACATGTTGGAACAAGGGATTTCTGTGATGGACCGAGAGGTGTCTGTCATGGAATGAGCAGTGTCTGTGATGGAACATCTGCTGGTAGGGGAATGTCATCCTCATGGGCGTAGGTCAGCCACAACATCTGTTGATATTATCAGGTAGTAGGCCCCAGGCATCAAAGATTCACACAGACATACCTCTGAAGAATACTGATGATCACTGCGTCTCCTCAGTTTAACACCATATGCTTGTAATGGAAAATCATTACAGAGAGAAGTTAGATAGTAATGAGACACATTGCAGTTTCTGACTTCACAACTCTCACAAGATCAAACAGGCAGGATGCAAAATGAGGAGAGTAACAGGAGCAACATATCCTTGTTCATGTCATAACAGTAGCTCAGCTTAGTCCCCCAATGAATGAACGGTGTACCCTTGTATGTGCCACAACAGGAACTCATCTTTGCTCCCCACGAAAAGAGCAGTCTATGCTTGTTTGTGCCATCTAATCTACCCTTCATTTGATGGCAACTGCATATCATAGTATTCCCTGTTAATATCCTCACACATTTTAAGGTAAACAATATAGACTGGCTTACATACTGCATGTCTCTGACTACTGGTCAGATAAATGATGACTGACCATGAAACACAGAAATGTAAGACAGAGTAGTATATTTGCAAGAAATAACTGGTTGTGTGATCACTAAGTGCACTACATCCAAATATATTAAATATAATAAAAGTACAAATAACAGTTGATAGTGTGCATTCAGTTGTACTTGGTTGTGTGAGGAATTAATTCATTTCTTTGTTGCAAAGCTGTTTGTGTGGCAAAGATGGATAAGGCAACCATCCTATTTTCTTAAGGTGCATTGGAGTGGAGTTGAAATCAAGACCTATGCATCATAAGTGTGCTAACATTTTCTACTGTGTATGCCATAGTTTGATTTTCCTCATTTCAACTATTTCTCATTTTTTGGGGGGGCGGGACTGTTTGAGTTATGCTATGTTTAGCATAAATGGGTTTGGCTATGATCATCTGGTTTGTGTGTACAGTGGTAGTGCACAAACTGCATGAATGGACCACCCAGGTAGCGGACAGTACCTAGACAACCACAAGCATAGACAAGATGCATTCAATTAATACTATTGCCCGTAATGCAAAACAAGGCAAACAGTGTTGCACTGTGATTAATAGTGGGAACTTTACAATGAATGCTATGATAGGGAATGTCATGTCACTAATCCTGTGGCAGAAGTGCTAAGTGTAGGTACCTCTTCAAGCAGACATATAACCAGTAGTGTTCCACAGAGATCAGTTTTGGGACCCCTACTGTTTGGAATCTACTTCTGCAAATTGTAGGCTAAAACTAAAGGACCATGGTTGAAAAGTTTGCTGATGACTGCAAACTGGGAACAATCATTGAAACCCCTAGTGATACAAACATCCTGCAAGAAGGTCTTATGCAGAATAAAAACTAGTGCACAAGTGACGGTCTTAATCTTAATACAAAAAAAAAAAAAAAGCATTATTTTCCCTTCAGCAAGGGTGATGTTCCTGTAAACTACCACATCAATAGCAATACCCTAAGCACACAGTGAGTGTTGAAAGATCTGGGCACACAGTTTGACAGTCACTATAACTTTGATCACTGTGTTGTCACAGTGGTAAGATGGGCATTTTATATTGGTTGTCTCATAAGTAAGCGTATTGCCTTCAGAAAAAAGAGGTTATAACCCCCCCTGTACTCTTCCCTCATCAAACCACAAATAGAGTTCAATGTTCCCTTTGGTAGGTTCCTTTCCAAACACCTGCAGCAATTGGAGAGACCACAAAGTTTCCTTACAAAGAAAATTCAAGGTCTAAAAGATCTGTCTTAGGTGGACAGACTGAAGTCATTGCCACTTTACTCTGTGTCATACAGACTGCTCAGAGGCAACCCACGCCTTGTATATAGAGCAATCTCTGACCCAGCTTTAATGAAAATGCTGCACATTCGCAAGTCAAATGGCACATGGATCACTCGTTCAAAGGACCTTAACCTGGTATGTGACATCAACAGAACTTGCTGTAGAGACAGGTTTGTCTGACAGAAGTTGCCCCACCTTTGGAACAAGTTTCCTTTTCATGTTAGATGAAGCCCCTCATTGGCCTTTTTAAGTGCAATTTGGACAATTGGATGATTAACCAGAAATTCACCCAGGGGTTCCACCTGTGTCCTTCTTGGATAGGGGCAATAGGTGGTGATTTTAGTTTCTGCTTGAACCAGTCACCCTTGGGAAACACAGGTTGAACTTGCCTAGGCTTGTAAGGGCCCTGGTGCCATTAGCCTAGTAACCTCCTATAATCCTGCAATCTTATGGAGTGCAGATGATCCCGTTTTCTAGTACAGGGTGTGCAAACTTTGTTTTACTGTTATAAAATTGCAGATTATAGCAATGAAGTGCAACATACACAACTGTTTTCTTAACCTTCTTGTGGCAACAGTGGTAAGTATAGGACTACACTACACATGGTTCACCATTCAAATACAGCAAATTACATACACTTTTAATGTTGTTTCACCTCACATTATGGTCAGTCTCACTTAAAAAATGTCCCTCTTGGATAAGGGCAGTTGGAGCTGATCATAGACTTGTCCTGCAAATATAGACCATACAACATGGTCAATATGGGGACAAGGATATAACATGGCTAGGCTTATAAAGTACCTAGAGCCAATAGCCTAGTAACCTCCTATAAACCTATGAACCTATAGCACTTGCCATAATGTAGCGGATATTAATATTTATATGTGTGAGGTCTGAGACACTAATATTATGTCAGTTAATTGTTTATTATTTATCAATCTATTACCCATTTATTATCAAAATTATGACTGTGGGTTTACTGCATACTATGTTCATAGAAGTATATTTCTGCTATATGGATTGCCACAGCCTTCTAATTTGACTAACACAGTTCCAGAAGTGTCTGTATATCAAATAACCTTGTAATTACACTGCTTGCCACAGTTGCGTATGATTTACTACTGCACAAACATGTTGCCCACCAGTGCACTCCTTCAAATACCATGTTTACTTGATGGTAAGCAATGCACAACATTTTCAAATGTTAAAAAAAAAAAGTGTGCACTCTCAGTATTTCTGATACCAGCAATTGGTGAAAAAACATCATTTTACATTGGCTATAATCTGTGGTAAGCATGGCACGCATTTGTGGAGAGGTTTTAAGATTCCACGCTCAAAGATTGGGTGTCCAGGAGTCCAAAGTGTTTTTTGGACTCCTAGTGAATGTACATGGGCCCAGACTATTGCAGAGGGACTACTGTGGCATAGAATAGTCTTGCCCGGGCTTTGACCAATGCTTCCAGAATCCCCCGCACTGGTGAGCAATACAGAAATCACTACAGATAACCCTGGGTGAGGAAGAGGGATACCCTTGAATTTTGGATTGAGGAATGCAGGACTGGAGGCACCCCATAGATGTGTAAATTTAACTTACAGAGACTACTTGTAAGAGTTAAAAGCTGGATATAGTCAGGACTGGCATTCATAATGGTATTCTGTTCTGTTTTTTCTGCACCCGTCACAGACCAAGAATAGAATGCACAATCCCATGCTGCTAGAGTGTTATGGCTGCAAGAATCATGTGGTATGTATGCATCTGAACAGTACTCTTATGTTAAGATTAAAAGTAAAGACACCTTGTTTGGTTTATTATACAGTTGTATCAAATTATGCAATCATCTCTCAACTGTAACAGGAAAGTATGCATGCAATACTCTGGAGCCCAAAACAACAGTTCAGTATTAGAAAGTAGTGAAACATTGTGGGTTCAAAAAACACTTCCCAAATATACAGTACAATTATGTTTTTATCAATATTGCAATGTAATGTCAGACTTCTAAAGCAGTGGCCTGCTGTAAACTGTAATCAGTATAACTGGAGGACACCTGTGTGCAATATATGCACAAATCAAGGATTGCTTGCTGCAATCTGTTATATAGTGTGCATCTGTTATGAGCTTGGTAGTCTTAACAGTAGAAAAGTTATTTCTTAGGAATTGGTAGTCTTAAAAGTAATGGTAACAGAACAGAGTCAAAAAATAATATCAATGCATCATATGACACATATATAGTTGCTAATGTTCTCCCTTGTTTTTCTCTCACCCCCCAACCCTTATCTTATCTCATTTTTTAATTTTTTTTCCCCCACAGCTCAGTGGGGTATGACTGCTCCACAGGAGCCATCTGCCCCACTTCACCTACTATGGCACCAAGGCCCAGCACGTCTGGGACTCAACCTTGTAGCACCTCACCTGCTGCCCCTGCTCCCCCTGGCCACTCAGGTAGTTCTGCCCAGCAGGATAGTCAAATGGCTCCCTCTAGGAACAGTGGCAGAGGTGGTGATATTATCACCCATTATGAGCTTCCATGGTTGGTGCGTGGGATTGTGGTCCACACAGTTTGTGTATGCCTACACCAGATGGAGACACTGCTCTCCATCATTGTGCTGAATAAAAAAAGGAGATGCAGTTGTCAGACACTGCAGCCATCAGCACAGCGAAGAGGAAATGATTACAGTCCAGTCAGTGATGACTTGATTCTCATTGGCAAACAGCTTGACATCGATTGGTTTGCGATGTCTCAAACTTCACCCCAACCATGGTATTCGCACTCCTGTTGTGTCCTTCACCCTACCTGTGTCTCATCTTGTACATCCTGTCTGTCTGTGATTGCTTCCTCACCTACCCAACCTAACTGACCCAACATTCCTCTTTCTATCTCCAAAAAAACCCCAAAAGGGCACCTGTCCCCAAAAAAATGTTGTCATACACATAGCTCTCCATTTTGCACATATGTCTTCTTGACACACTTGATTTGGTCCAATTGGCTATACAACATGATTGCATTGTACTCATCCCTCTCTCTGGGTGACACTGCAAATTCAGTTACTATTCTGCACATCTGAACATAGTTATCTGTTGAAGAAATGGATAGCTATTGTACTTTCCTACCAGCCTCTTGCACATTCCTGCCTTCCTTTCCCTTTGATTCCCCCCGCTGCTTGCTCTCCATTTCACCATTTCCTATCTTTCCCATTCTTTTTCTTTAAAGCATAACTGTGAAAACATTGCCCCACCCAAAAAAATGAAGAATAGTTGAAATAAGGAAAACAAATGCCCCAAACAAAATTTAATGATGAAAACCCAAGAAAAGGAAAAGCAATTGCTTTGCTATCATACAATCCCGTTTTGCAGTCAGCTACCTTATATGGGAATGCTAGCCACAATTTCTCATTAATATTAGAGGTTTCACAGACAGCAACACTGGTGCAAGCTGCAAAACTTTCCTTATGCATGCCACACCTCATTAGCATGCATGGCATGATGCCACGCTATGAACAACACTGCATATGCGAAAACACTCTATGTAGGCTCTACCCAAAACCTACATGGAGTTTGTTGAGTCCTGGGTATATATAATTAGGATAGCTAGAGTGTGTGTGTGTGTGTGTGTGTGTGTGTGTGTGTGTGTGTGTGTCTCTCTCTCTCTCTCTCTCTATATATATATATATATATATATATATATATAAACACACACACACACACACACACACACACACACACACACACACACATATATATATGTACACCACACACACTCACACACACACATATTATATATACATACATATATATATATATATATATATATATATATATGTATACATACGCACATATAGATATACATATGCATACACAAACACACAGGAAGGGAGAGAGACAGAGAGAGAAAGAGAAAGATGGAAGGGCAAAGAAAAAGAGTTTATAGTAATGATCACACACTTGTTTACACTAAGATACATTGCACTCCACTTCACAGAAAAACATTCTAAATGATCTGATTGCAATTGGAAAACAGTTTCCGTTTTTGATCAGTTAAATTTTAAAAAAAAAGGCCACTAATCCTCTGACATAATTTTTTTGAAAAGACTTACTGCTATTTATGCGGTGTTTAATATCCGAATGTGTTTGGCTGAGGTTACAAACAAGTGTAGAGTTAGCATAAATAAATTAGGGCTATATAAACTTTATGAAACACTGTTCATTGTACAGCTTAAACAATTACTGCAACACATAGATCTCAAAGGTAAAAAGTAACTCAAAATATAAATGCATCTAAATAAGTGGAAAAAAATGGAGAAATTAAATATACAAGGAGGAAGACTTGTGAGATTACTGAAATGAATGTCTTAAAAGATTAAGGAATACAGTTTTGAATTTATACACTCCTCATGCCAACGCATGTTCCCTAAACCAGCTTTGGCTAATTGTTTACATAGGTAAGTCTGTTAACTGACTGGATGAGCCTATTATACTGAATACTGTATTGTACCACAAGGCTGAAGAAATAAATGCAATGCAAATGTGACAGAATTTCATGTAGACACATATTTATTTCTAAATGATGGCAGAATCCCATACCTTATTTTTTGAATCTGACATTCTCCACACTCAGTATGAAGCAGACACCTGGAGTCCCTGAATGTTCACCATTAAACAAAAAATGTATATGCTTATAGCTTAGTTTCAGTTTTAGCATTTCCTCTACAGTTTTCAAACCTTATTTAATAGAATAAAATTCTCATTAATCTTTTCTTTTCAACTAGAATATTTCAGCTCTGTCCTTTCCCATTTCGATCAATGGACCACATCAGCCACCTAGTGTCTTAACTAATGTTGCCAGTTATGACCCTCGAAAGATGTGCATAATGGTAATGCAGAAACACTGTATTCACCTAGTAAATTATAATAGATGGGACAAGACAAGGAGTATAGATATGTTTTATTTAACTGGATGGTAAACCCACTATAGAACAATAGAAGCTCACATACTTTGCTTAAAAAATAAACAAAGTTCATCGCTGTCTATTCAGGTCTATGGATGGAAAACAGAAAATTTATCCAAGGACTGCCCCTGTATTGCAAATGGACCAAAGCAGTTCCTAAATATTTTATCCCATGCATATGAGCATGTAGCCCAGGCCGGTATGACCCTGACCTTGAGTAGCATCTTACCCTCACCAAGAATGATGCCACAATATGAAGACAAGATGATCAATTTCAACAATTGGCTTAAGTACTGGTGTCATTCAAAGGGGATCCAATGCCTGTCAGCTTGGGATGATATGCTCGACAAGCCACGATGCTTCACTAGGGACGGCTTGCACCTGTCACCCCTGGGCTTTTGGATATTGGCAAAGGCTCTTGCTACCCCCATAGTGCCTTTTTAGGCAAGGCTCAAAAGACAAACCCACCTCCATAGGTATCACAAGGGATAAGAAACTAAGAGTAATGCTACTCAACGCCAGAAGTCTAAACCTTAAGATGCATGCACTCGAAACTCTCCTTAGCATGGAGAACATCGATATCTGTGCAGTAACAGAAACCTGGTTCAGGGCTCCCGAGAGCACCCCAGCACTACCAGGTTATACCTCATACCATGCTTTTCGGCTCCAAAACTTGGACCGAACCACAAAAGGAGGGGGAGTATCGATATTCATCAAAGATACCCACACCTCCAGGTTGGTGGCAAAGCACGAAGCATCAGAGACTATCCATGTGCAACTAACAGTGGGTAAAACTGCTTTCCAGTTTATAGCCTGCTACAGACCACCCTCCCAAACCCAGGAACCCCACTTGGCCTTTCTGAGAACATTGGAAAATATGAAGGTCTCTCAAAACACATTTATATTGGGTGACTTCAACTACCCAAACATAGTCTGGGAGCATTACTCTAGCTCCAACACCCTAGCCCAAAGGTTCCTAGAATTTATAAACTCAAATGCTATGGAACAACTTTTTACCACTCCCACAAGAGGGGAAAACATACTGGACCTGATCATCACCAACATGGGGACTCTATGCTCCAGACCAGAAGTGTATCCCTCACTGGTAAGATCAGACCATAAACTAATCTCACTGGATATTCACATCCCGACCTCACCCCCTGCCCAGAAAACCACAGTGAAAAACTACTCTAAAGCAAATGTCACACTTCTCAAAACTGAGGTGGAATCTTTCAAAGCCCCCGGGCCTGTGGAAAATACGGCCCAGACCGTAGAATCCTTTATAAACACATTCTATGAACACCTTCAGGAATGCATGGATCATGCGATCCGAAATAAAACCAAGACCCAATCCTCCAAAGGCAGACGTCCTGTCTGGTGGACTCCAGCCATAAACAAACTATACAATAGAAGGAGGAAGCTACTAAATGACAGAGCAAAATCCCAAAAAGGGAAGGCATCACTGATCAGTATTGGCAAAAAACTACAGGCCCTCATAAAATTGTCTAAGGCCAGCTTCGAGAGAAAAATTGCACAGGACACTAAGGATAATCACAAGGCTTTCTTTAGTTATGTTAGGAGCCTGGGTGGTAATTCCCAGATATGCTCAGAATTAGTCCAAAATGACAAAAAATACAATGAACCCACAGACATTGCCAACATCCTAGCTGACAGGTTCAGTGCAAACTTCTCCCCCCCTCCCCACCAAAAGGGCAAATATCTATCCCAGCAGAGTGCTGCCCCCCTGACATCTCAGATGCTCAGGTAAGAGCCGCCCTCTCCAAAGCAAAAAACACAGCTTCAATGGGACCAGACGGTGTCCCAGGCTGCGTCCTACATGAACTCCAAGAAGAGCTAAACCCAAACATAAAACTACTGTTCAATCTCAGCCTTACTACAGGATATGTGCCCAAAGAGTGGCGTACAGCAACAGTGGTCCCTCTCCATAAAGGTGGTGCCTCAACAGATCCTGGAAACTATCCCCCCATAAGCCTGACTAGCTCAGTCTGCAAAGCTATGGAAAAGATCATCATGGACCTCATAAATAAAGATATTGGGGACCTACAGACACTGGATCCTACCCAGTTTGGCTTTGTTAAGGGCAGATCCTGCCTCTTAAACCTGGTTGATTTCTTTGAAACAGTCACCAAGGCCATTGATGAGAGGAAGGTGGTCCACACAGCCTACCTGGAACTCGCAAAAGCCTTTGATACAATACCCCACTCGGGCATTATAGATAAGCTCACCAGCTTAAATATAAACCCCTACATCACTAGATGGATTGCAAACTGGCTCTAGGACAGAACCCACATGGTTAGAATTGCTGGAGCCATCCAAACCAGTTACAAGTGGTGTCCCACAAGGCTCAGTCCTGGGACCTCTCTTGTTCGGTATATATTTCTCGGAGGTACAGGCCAACTCGGAAGGACTGTGGCTGACCAAGTTCGCAGATGACTGCAAACTGGGCGCCATAATCGACTCTCCAGCCGACACAAGCATCCTCCAAAAGGGCCTCATAGAAACAGACAACTGGTGCCAGAGCCATGGCCTCAAGCTAAATGCCAAAAAGTGTATAGTCATCCCCTTTGGCAAAAACAAAGTGCCCACAAATTGCCACATAGGTGGTAATCCTAAGTACAGAAGAAGTAATTAGGGACCTGGGGACCTACGTTGATAGCAATCTAAGTGGTTAGAAAAACATTTTATATAGCCCACCTAATCATGAAGGGATTCACATCTAGATCAGGGGAGGTCATCGCGCCTCTTTACTCATCCCTCATCAGGCCCATAATTGAGTACAATGCCCCTTTTGGGATGTACCTTACCAGACACCTGCAGCAACTGGAAGGACCCCAAAAGTACCTCACCAAGAGGATCAAAGGGCTCAAACAGATGCCATATGCTGCTCGGTTAAAGAAACTCCAGCTCTACTCAGTGGCATACCGCATGTTCAGAGGCGATCTGTGCCTGACGTATAAAGCCATGTCCAACCCGGAATTAATGGACATGCTGCACCTCAGAAAATCCAAATCCCATCGAGCTATGCACTCGTGAGACTTGAACCTCAGCAATGAAATAAATAGGACATGCTGGAGGGACAGATTCATAACCCAGAGGCTCCCTTCACTCTGGAATAAAATACCAGTCCAGGTTAGGCAGAGTCCCTCATTGACTCTCTTCAAGAGGAATCTTGATGAGTGGATGGGAGATCATAGGTTTACCTCGGGTATCACTTCTGCGTCACCGTTAGACAGAGGCACAGTATACTAACCTCGAAAAAGGGCATAGCAAAATAAATTTAAAATGGGTGGCGAAAGCCAAACACATTCTGGCTAGGCTTATAAATGCCCTAGGGCAGATAGCCTAGTATGAACCTATGAACCTTTGAACCTATATGTCCCCTGCAATCATCTATGCTATAATCCCAGCTATTCTCATTAGACCATGGGATAGGTAAGGTCAGTCTATAACCAAATGGGATAAATTTTATATATACATATATATATATATATATATATATATATATATATATATATATATATATATATATGTGTGTGTGTGTGTGTGTGTGTGTGTGTGTGTGCGTGCATGCGTGCCTGCGTGTGTGCATATATAATATATATATATATATATATATATATATATATATATATATATATATATATATATATATATATATGTGTGTGTATATATATTTTTTTTAAAACAAGAAACATCTTTATTAAATTATCACTTATGAAAAAATATATATATATAAATTTAGTTGTAAACATTATACATCACAAACCATAACTGTACTTGCAAACATTATACTTCACTTATAATTTTTCCAGTCATCGCCAGTCAAACATTACATAGCTCATTCAAATCCTGCCTTTTTTTAAACCTCTATTCTCCTCTGTATGTATTGTTCCCACAGTTCCCATTTTTTTCATGTGTAATTTTATCCTACCTTTTTTTAAAGATCACAATTCCAGTTGTTGTATCTCTGTTACTATATTCTCTATTCCTAGTAAAGTTGGTTAAGACTTTGATTTCCATTTTGTAGTAATTGTTTTTTTGGCTGCCATCATAATTAGACTCAGCAAGGCCTTACTATGTCTAGAAAATTCCAATTCTGTATCTTAGTTCAGTTGGACCAATTTACTCACCCACTATCTATGAGACTGCAGTCTGCAGTGAATCTATAAAGTCTATAAAAAATGGGATGTTATTTTGAGCACAAAAAGGGAAGTCAGTTAGTCTTTAAATGTCCTGCAAACGCAGCTAGTCTAATGCTTACCTATGAATCTGTAAGAGTGGATGGGTAGGATTAGATATATTTCTTTATATTGCCATCTTTAGCCTAACATTTTTTTTTCTAATATTAATCAATCTAATCTTAAGGTTCTGATTGTCAAGTTCACTAAATTTCACCATCATGTGATTATTGTCAATTGGTACATTATCATTCAGCCAAATGCAGCTAAACTTTTATAGACCCTCATCGTACAATGATCACTGCCATGTATTGATCAACAGAATCATAAGAAATGACATATAGACATCTGTATTAGAAAAACAGCTATATAAAATGAATCAATTTATAAATGTACAAAGTTAGCTGGCCTGTGTTTCTGCAATGATACATTTGTCCTAACCAAAGTTATGTTATAGATAATTCTTAATTATGCAGGAAAGGACACGTGAACACACCAGATGATGACCCCTCTATCAGTGAATAGCACATATCAAGCTTTATTCATTACTACTCTCCTGTTTGGTATCTACCTCTTGGAGGTCCATGATAGCACAAAAGGACTCTGGCTAACAAAGTTTGCAAACAATTGCAAGTTGGGAGCTATCATTAACTCCCCAAGTGATGTTGACATCCTACAGAAAGCCCTCAATGAGACCAATGACTGGTGTCAGAACCATGGCCTTAAGCTCAATGCCAAAAAATGTGTTGTCACCCCCCTTGGGAAAAACCTGGTTCCCTTGAATTACCACATCGGTGGTAGTCCACTGAACGCAGAAGGCGTTATATAAGAGATCTAGGAACACAGGTTGACATCAACATCTCTTTTGACCACCACATTGCCACTGTGGTCAGAAAGTCCTTCTATATAGCACATCTCATTACTAAGGATTCTGCATCCAGTAAGAAAGAAGTCATTGTCTTCCTCTACTCTTCCCTCATTAGGCTAGTCATTGAGTACAATGCTCCATTTGGTATGTACCTCACTAGACACCTGCAACAACTGGAGAGGCTAGAAAAGTACCTCACAAAGAGGATCCTAGGCCTTAAACACTTGTCCTATATGGACTGACTCAAAAAAGTCCAACTATTCTCTCTCATATCGCCTACTTAGAGGCAATCTCTGCTTGACTTACAAAGCCATGTCTGACCCAGCTCTGTTAGAAATGGTACATCTAAAGAAGTCACAATCCCTCCACACCACATGCTCCAGAGACCTCAACCTCATTACCACAATCAGCAGAACATGCTGGAGGGACAGGTTCATAACACATAGACTGCCCATGCTATGGAAGAGACTTCCCATACATGTCAAGCAGAGCACCTCACTGGCCTTCTTCAAGAGAAATCTTGATGAGTGGATGGAAAATAGTAAATTCACCCCAGGGATCACTCCAGTGGCTCTACTCGACAGAGGCACTAGGCACTAAGTTCAGGTGGCACAATGCCAGGGTAATCCTTTGGGCTAGGCTTGTAAAGCCTCCAGGGCCATTAGCCTAGTACACACCTATGAAGCTATGAACTACTAGACAGAAGACAGAGAAAGGCGCAAGCACATGCAAAAGTTGTTCTCTGAGACTCACAGTTTAAACACTTCCTTATAGAAAATACACTTCTTTAAAATAAAACTGCAGTATTGCTCAGGCACTTGACCATGGACAGTTTTATTACTGCATTTCATAAGTCAAGCATTTGCTAACATTTGCTTGAGTTTAGTAAAAATATTTTCAAAGAAACATTTTTCTTTTTATTCACTGTACCACATTCATGTACTTTTGTACAGGTGATGAGTATATCAGCACAACTCTCTTTCATACACAGAGGCATTTATTCACCATGCAATTTTTAAATGGAATTACATTAACACAGAGGACCTGGAGAGCTGACGTTAACTACAGATTCCCATATTATGAAAAAGATAGATAGCCATTACTAACAAATCTGTATTGTCTAACCTCTACTGTTTTTATAATTCATTGCATTATTCTACTATTCAACCAGTAATAATGGGCCAATATTTCAACTTGTTGATTTATACTGGTGGACTTTTAACTTGCCAATTATTTTTTTTCCTGATATGACATGATATGCATGATCTGTTTTTTGTTCTGTACTATTGGGTAAATGTAGAGTCAATATCCTTAAAAAATGCATATGAAGGGACATCATGGGGTTAGACCCTTCTGATAATTTTTTTATTTCTTTTTGTTTTTCTTTTTTTATAATATTTTCCTCCCAATGTCTGACAGTCATCAACCTTCTCTATATAAAGTTGGCCTGCTAGCTCCTAGTCATATGGCAAGTATAGATTGGGAGGTGCCATCTTTCAGACAGTAAACAGGGGTGGACTGATATTTTCTGCTTAGTTTTCTGGGTCCTAACATGCACTTCTGGCAAGGTTATAGGGAACGCATGCAATAAGCTAACTGTGAACTCTATTCATATCACTTAACCTCTTAGCACAAGAAACCTGGACAAAGCTTAAAATAATTGGAGGCAGGGGGGCAAAGGCCCAAAAATAGTGACAGATTTGCAATATCAGTCTTATAAATTTATAAAGTTGCTAGAATAACAGGATTTGTGTTAGCATGCATTTTCTGAAGTATATAAAGTCAGAAATACAAATGTCTGTCATTATTAATTGACTTCAGTCCTCAGTGATTTGCTAGAAAACCACATAGTTTAAGAGAAACAGGCCAAAAATATGGATATTCTGTAAAAATCTGGACAGTTGACAGATATGAATCCATCCTCTCACTACTCCCGGAGGGTCTCCCTCCAAGCAGTCTTGCACCAACCTGCAAAGTAGGAAAGATGAGCTCACCCATCTCAGGCAGGGAGTTAGCACCATTCGGTATACCTCAAAGTACATGTAACACCAACAGTACTTCCCCCAGCAATAGTAAATTGGCCGTGTCTATTCCTTTCTCCAGATTCCTGCCTGGGTCCCCACTGCTGAAACTACTAGCCAGTCCTTGGTGACCTATGTTGCTATTGGGAAACCATCCCTCTCTGCCATAGATTCTGACATTCATTTTTCTTATTCTTTCCCCATGTCTTTCTGTATTATAAATACTGAATGAATCAGTTATGGTCCTCTCCCTGTGAGTCCCAAAAGCACAACTCGATGAAGATACGGTTCTCCAAATTAAATTGTGTGAGGGCTCAACCTGCTGTAAAAATAAAATATGAATTTTTACTTCAAACTTATGTAACCAAGTACACAGTTGCACAAACATGAAACAAAGAAAAAAATATCAAACACAAGGGAATCACTACCTCTACAGACTTTGAAAGCTCACAAGCAGCAATTTCCTCTGATAAAGCAGTTATTGCAGACACCATCACTAGGAAGGCTAAATTATTGAGTTGGTCCTCAGTCAGAAGGATCTAGATGTAGGCAAACCACTTATGGAATGGAATGATTTGAAGAATGCTTTACAGTACATGTCATTGTACACTAGCTGCAGATTTCATCGATGTAGTACTTTTTCCACATTTATGCAAATAGTTTGCTAAATTCCACCTAATAATTTGCAGGCCTATTTTTTTAAATGCTTGCCTCTTCTACAGTTTTGTGCATTTATTTGACTAGACTGCAGAAGCAGACCATTTTATTTTGAAATATTTAACAGATAACTGATCTCCTGTATTTTTGTGAAGAATTAAACTGAAAGGCAAAGAGCAGTAAAGAAAACGGCAAAAGTACATATCAAGAAAGCAATGTAATGTTGTTTGCTTTAAGTTCCTATATTTAGTTTTGCTGCCACAAATGAAACCCTGTGAAGTTATTTTGTTTCCTTTGCTATCACATCTAATTAAAACATGTAAATTGTAGACCTGGAGACACTGACTTACATATATTTTAAAAAATATGGAACATATATAGGTGTTAGTATTAAAAACATATTATTGCATGGGCATGGACAAATGAAAAATATAATACAAAATACCTCAGAAATGCAGTGCCCTTACCAAATATCAAACAGTTTAAAAAGATGTCAAATGATTTTACAGAATTATGTTTCTGGAAGTAATGGCCAGCTTTTTTTGATCACTGGAAAAATGCCTTGCTGTATTGCTCACTAAGGTCTGCCCTTGACAAGCAATTTTGTCTTTCAGTCTTAATATAAAACTTGTCTCAGAGATCATTTTCAAAAGAAAGAATGTGCCATTATCTGGAACTCAAGAGAGATCAAGGTAGATGTGATTTTTATTCTCTTTGGTTGCAATCCAATAGGCCACATGTATGTAGTATAGCAACAGTATTTTTAGTTAGATTCTTTTAAAACTTAAAGCCTGTCATGGCAAGCTTGCAACAATAGTGCAGATCTAAGGGATTAATCAAATAGCCCTTGATAAAACTGCCCTAATAAGAGTAGCATTACTTCTAATCCTTAGGTATTGACATGGGGCATCGAACGGAAACACATGTACCATTTCAGCTG
This sequence comes from Protopterus annectens, assembly GCF_019279795.1. Classification (NCBI taxonomy): domain Eukaryota; kingdom Metazoa; phylum Chordata; order Ceratodontiformes; family Protopteridae; genus Protopterus; species Protopterus annectens. Next base: position 201,555,477 of record NC_056736.1, on the reverse strand, counting down.
CTGTTTCGGTGGATAAATAAACGTCAGATGTAGTAATTTAATTTGTTTCTAATAGTCTCCTACTGTGCTAAACACTGCGTTCCTCAGCCATGTCAATATTTTAGTTCTAACGATAAAGGAACACAGTTCCCTGCATAAGATACAATAGAGTTAAAGATGCCTTCTTCTGTTCAGATTGTATAAGATTAGAAAATCAGAGATGATAAAGTTATTTCTGAATGCATAAGACAAGGGTATATAGATAAAAAAAGTGCAAATTCAAAATGATATTCTTATTATGATAGCCTGTTAAAAAGGTTTATTGCTGATGACAGATTGAATTAAAATCAGTATTTGCCTTTAAAATTATCAGTATTTTCCTTTGTTTTGGCCACAAGCAATGTGTTTGGTCTTTATATGGCAGTTTTTCATTCATGCAACTTTCTGACAGAAACATAACAAAACTATCTGACTGTCTCAGAATGTAATCATGCATTAGTTATAGCATATACTTACTAATCTGATACATAATATGCATGTGTGTGTGTGTGTGTGTGTGTGTGTGTGTGTGTGTGTGTGTGTGTGTGTAATAAACTCAAGTTATGAATACACAAATTACCTTGCGGTTGTTTCTCTTGTAGCAAGATATATGAAAAAAAAACGCACAAATTATGAAATAATTAAAGTTGGCAGAACTGGACACTAATACAAAATGACAGAAGTTATGAAATAGTGAAATGGCTAAACACTAAGAGGTGACTACCCTTGTGCATATGTAAAATTCTCTCAGTTATTCAAAACTGTAGCTGTTCATATTTATTTTTGTGTGTATTAATTGAATGATTCATTCATTCATTTCCATTATCTACCTTAGATAAACTGACTGAGCTAAAAACCTTTTGACAGTGGAGCTCCAGGGAAAAAGTTTCATGAGGAATGATATAAGAAGTTACCTGCACTTGATTAAGGAACACATTCAACACAGAACAGGAATAACCTGTGACATTATTCACTAGCATTATACTAATACAAATTTACTTAATCTGTTTTGCCTTGTTCAAACAGTCCCCAAGATTTAATAAAATCCATGTAGGCACAGTGTAGAGCCTACATGGAATGTTACCATGTCCATGTACATGGTTATCCCTCTGCAGCATGCCATGCATATTAATCATGGTGCATTGCCAAGGGAGAGCCTTGGAACATGGTTATTGAATCAGTGTAGGGAATGAAGTGCCAACTGTGTCTGCAGATGAGTAAGACACTCCCTGCACTGTCCAATTATATTATTACAATGTTATTTTATCTTTATTTTTTTAAAGCATGTTTGCACAGCATGGAGTGCAGCAATGCTAAGCAGCACTGAGACAACTGTCAGACATCTAAAAATAGAAACAGTATGCATTTCATTATTTAGTTAAATGTCATGTTTAAGTAGAGCTGAACAGGTTTGCGAGGTACAGTGCAGTGTTCAGCAGTGCTTATATGTAGTTCAGAGGTATATGTAAATGTATAGCAGAATTCTACATATTCTTTTAGCTAAATGGGTAGAGATGCAACCTCATGATCAGTAGGTGCAGGTTTGAATACATGGAAGGAGAAAATAAACATTTATTTTTGAAATCCAAATTATTCCAATTATTTTAAAATTCTGGCCCGCTGTGCTCTGCTAAGCTCTGCTAAGACCTGCTAAGCACCTCATAGGTTCATAGGTTCATAGGTAGGTTCATAGGTAGGTACTAGGCTATTGGCCCAAGGGCCTATGAAAGCCTAGCCAACAAGATTCCCTGGCTTATGCCACCCAAGAAAGTTATTTTCCTGTGCCGCTGTCGAGCAGAGACACAGAAGTGATAACGGCTGAAAATGTTTATGCACTACTCAGGTTTGGTTGGCTGGTTTGCACACTGCTAAGTATTGCTACACATACTGTTCTGTGGGTTTCCACACTGCTCAGCTCAGCTGCACTAGTTTGCATAGTAATAAGCAATGCAAAGCATTTTTCAGTGTTGCCCAATGGTGTGTAAGAGTGGAATAACAGGCTATATTAAGCACAATAGGGAGGAATACAGAATAATCCAATGGAGTTCTGTCTCTGAAAAATACTATGGCAGGCATTGATGAGGGTTCATGCTTTTGGGCACAATGTTGGTGCATTCTGGAATCTAGGGTCATGGTTGGACTCCTGGTAAAAAAACATGATGACCGGCTGCTGCGGGGAGGTTTCTAGGGCTGAGAGTGTAAGGTGGACACCTGGGACCAGCTGGTAAGGGAACTCACCAGTGCTACTGGTATCCCCTGCACAAGTGAGCAGTGTTGTCACCTCCCTGATGACCTGAAGAGATGAAAGGGGGATCTCTTAGACACCTAGATCCAATAAGTTTGGGCAGGGAATGCCCCACAAGTATTTAAGTACTTTTACCTCTGTTTCACCAATATCTAATCTGAATGTCTGCTTAACTGGTATGCATAATGATGTGCTTCTCTCCCAACAGTTGCAGAGGAGATAGCTCACAACATCGTGGGGCATGCTGGGTACTTGGCTAGGTTGCACTGTGAGTGTTGTGAGTATGTATGTATTATGCTAACTGTAGTGAAATAAGCAAGAAGGAGTAAAGCATTAACTGCAATAAACTAAATACAGTAAAGTTTGTATTGCAATAAATGTGGACTTACAGCTGCAGTGCAATAAATGAATAATGCCAACTGTAGTGCAATAAAAACATTAAGCAATACCATTAACTGCATTAAAGTATATACAATAAAGTGTGTAGTGCAATGACTTTGAAAGTAGAGTTGTATTGCAAGACCTGAATAATGACAACTGTTGTCCAATAAAAACTTGAAACAATACCAGAAATTGCATTAAGGTATAAACTATAAAGTCTGTAGTGCAATAAGTGTGGAATTAGAGCTGTTTTTCAAGAAATGAATAATGCCAAGTGTTCTGCAATAACACATGAACCAATACCATTAACACCAAGGTAAATTGTCTACATCTGGATTGTCTTGTTTTAACCATTGTGGTACAACTGTATGCATTCAGACTGGAAGGTAAGATGCTGCAGTCAAGTATAACACTGTAATAGCTGCATAATGCAAATATAATGGCTGCCACATGTACTGTTTAAGACCTACAGTACTGTTCAAGGTTGTTTCTAGGCCAATGTTGTTCACATAATGCTCTGTCATCCACAAACAGCATATAAGTAAGGTATATGGCTGAGGTAGCCCACTCCATGATCTGATATTGTTTGTCGCATTCACAGATATTTCAAACCAATAGCAATATATTGAGTACATGTGCATTCTATATACTAATGTATAGATTACCTACTATCTCTGTCCTGCTTGTATTTCATGCGTGTGTGTCCTACTGTCACTGCAGTCTAGTATAAGGCTGTAGTACTATTACCAGGTCATATATTGGTTCCAGGTGAGCTCTGGGCAACTGTCACTCAGTAATCAGAAGTGACTCAGGAGCTCAGTTTGTTAAATGCTCTGTCTGTAGTATATTTTGTCACACACAGATCAGGGTTCAAATGCAGTGCCATGTAGCACTAAATTACAGTATCAGATACCTAATGTTTACAGATTCTCTCCTCGCAGGAACTACAGATAAATGGGTGAGCTAGCCCATATTATGAGTAAATAATTGTGTGTTTAGATGTCACAGACTGTTAAAGTTATTAGCAAGAATGTGAAAATACATCATAACATAAAGGAAATAAATATAATAACAATAAAATGAAATAAATTAACTGTGTACTCTTGGTTTGGCTCTATGCCTGGAGTATCTGTTAAAAGTTGCTGCAGCCAATTCATACATTCCATGCAGATGTCCTCTGCAGTCAAAGCTATTGGTTTCTATCTTTATGTCTGCCAAACGAGGCATGATAGTTTAGTTTCTGTACTGTACACATACATGTCTCTCAAGTGTCACATTGTCACATAAAGTAACTAGTAGGGCATAATCTATCTGTCACATGATTACCATTGATATGATTACCTAAATTGCAAAGTATCACTACATCAGCCTACAGTACACCTTGGTAGTTATACAGGTCCAGTTTATGTGCTTGGCCCATACTGTCCCACGCAAATAGCTTGAGAGTTATATAGGTGCTAGAGCAGCTACAGGGGACTTCTATACACAAAGAAAGGAAAGCTCTGTAGAGTAGATAGTAGTACTGTTGTCAAGCCATTAGCCTGTAATGGTACTAATGGACTGTTTTTGTCTCTTTCCCCACCCCTTATCTTAATTTATTTATTATCGTTATCCATTGGTTAAAATATGTTGTTAAATTAACTGTATTTTTGGGCATGTGTATTATTAATATGTATTATAATGGCTGCATATTAACATATCTTATTGAATTACCTATTTTCTTGCTCTTGTGCTGTAACTGTTACTGGCATAGGTTCATAGGTTCATAGGTTGGTACTAGGCTATCAGCCCTAGGGCCTATATACGCCTAGCCATAACAATTCCCTGGATATTTCTTCCCGCAATATTTACTTCCCTGGACCCCTGTCTAGAAGGGTGATTGACATGATCCCCGAGGTGGATTTCCTATCTCCTATCCAATCGTCAAGGTTCCTTTTGAAGGGGGCAAGGAAGCACTCTGCTTGACATGTATGGGAAGTCTATTCCAGTGTATGGGGAGTCACTGGGTCAGGAACCTATCCCTTATCATGTTTTGTTCATTGTCATGACAAGGTTTAGTTCCCTAGAGCATGTGGCTCTGAGGGATTTGGATTTCTTTAAGTGGAGGATGTCCAACAGCTCAGGGTTTGACATGGCCTTGTATGTTAAGCAGAGATCACCTCTGAGTAGATGATATGCCACAGAGTATAGCTGGAGTTTTTTAAGATGGTCAACATAGGGCATCTGCTTTAGGCCTGTGATTCCTTTAGTGAGGTATTTCTGCGGTCTTTCCAGCTGTTGCAGATGTCTTGTGAGGTACATACTAAACGGAGCATTGTACTCTATAATGGGACTAATGAGGGATGAGTACAGTGGGACAATGACCTCCTTTTTTCTGGATGAAAAGCCCTTAGTGATGAGGTGTGCCACGTAGAAGGATTTCCTGACTGTTGTGGTGATGTGGTTATCGAAGGTGAGACCACTGTCCACCTGTGTCCCTAAGTCTCTCATCACACTTTCAGTGTTTAGTGTACTGCCACCTATGTGGTAATTAATGGGTACATGTTTTTTCCCAAAGGGGATAACTATACATTTCTTGGCATTAAGCTTGAGCCCATGGGTCTGGCACCAAGCATCTGTTTCTGTAAGGCCCTTTTGTAGAATATCTGCATCATTAGGGGATTTAATAATGGCTCCCAGTTTGCAGTCATATGTGAACTTTGTTAGCCAGAGTCCCGTAGTGTTGGCCTGTACTTCAGAGAAGTAGATGTCAAACAAGAGCTCCAGGGATCTAAACCTTGTCATCACAATGAACAAAACGTGCTGGAGGGATAGGTTCCTGAACCAGAGACTCCCCATACTCTGGAATGGACTGCCCATTGATGTCAAGCAGAGAGCCTCATTGGGCCTCTTCAAAAGGAACCTTGACGATTGGATGAGAGATAGGAAATTCATTTCAGGGATCACGTCAGTCACCCTGCTAGACAGGGGTCCAGGGTAGTAAATACTGTAGGAAGAAATATCCAGCCTATGAACCTATGAAATTCATGGATAAAAATCTTGTTACACTCTAAAACTAAGAAGTTTGTATAAAAATACCTTTATGCCTTATGGAATTAGTGCTATTAACATCCCCTATCTAGAATCATATTACTTAGCTGCAAATATAGGTATGGTACTAATGTGGCTGGATTCTTCATATTCTAGTTAATGGAAAAATATGTAAGAACAATTAATTAAGTAGATGTTGCAGTGGTATAATGGTTAGCATTGTTGGCTCACAGCAAAATGTTTTCTGGTTTGATTCTTGGCTGGGGTGCCTTCTGTGCAGTGTCTGCATATCATCCCTGCATTTGTTTGGGTTTCCTCCCATGTTACAAAGACATGCATCTGGAGCATTTCTCCAAGGGCCTCCACTGAAAATAGGCTTTGTCTTAGTTGGACTTTCCCAGTAAACAAATGTTAAATAAATAAAATTATGTTGGAGGCAACTCTTTAAGTAATGAAAAAAATCTGAAATAACCTTTTCATATGGTTATCAAAAGAGCATTTTGAAGGTAAATCTGTGATTAAGTTACTGTCTTCATGCATAATAATAAATCTGAAATCAATCAGGTATTATATTTATAACAACTGTGTCTTTAAAAAAGTGGAATTTTATTTGTTTTCCTACATCAGGCCTTATTTAGAATGATTCAGTTATAAATTAATTACTTCAAATTTGAATATATTAATGGGGTCTGATTGGATAGAAAATGGAACAATTATTTTATTACAAACACATTGAGAGAAACTATTTCAGATATCTATCATACTGTTTTATTTTTATCAGGTGATAAACGCATTAAATACTACTTTTATCTTAGTCCACAAAAGTGTTGCACTAGGAACCACACAGGCAGGTAAAATCTGTTGCAGTTTATTCCACAAATAAACAAGGATTGTGGAATAAACTGCCTGTGTCGTTCCTAGTGCAACGCTTTTGTGGACTGTGTTTAAACATTTTTTTTGCTGTTTGCTGCACCTGGTTTACCTGAGTTGTGCATAGCTGTGTTTCTGCACTAATTTTATCTTAATGAATGAATGAGAACAGAAATCTATCCTAAAATATTTGTAAAAATAATTTCAAAATTTTCGAGTAACATTTATCATATGGGATATTTACTCCAAATATGAACAGATGATTTCATTAAATAATACTAAATTTGATAAAAAAAAGATTGGAGTTGAGACTGATAAATTGCAGGGATAAATAAATAATGAAAATAAAAATTAATTGTTGAAACCAATTGTTCGTACCATATCTAGTCTATATTGGAAGCTATTTATCTGGAAGTATTTGCAACAGAAGTTTAAATGCATGAATAAATAAGGGAATGAATACATACAACTGTATCACAACAAATCTGAAAGAGCAACAAAACATGAACCCCCAGCTCCCACCAATAGCACAACAAACAACCAAGGGTTTAGTTAATTGAATAACTAAAGATTCATCTTGTAATATCGAAAACCAAAAACCTTGAATGGCTGATTTAATGCAGGGAAACACTTCCTCCCTCCATGCAGGACTAGCTTAGTCCTGCATGGAGACAGCCGTTTAGGAGCAGGACGGCAGCGCACCATGCATAGTAATGAGGTGTGTTGCCTGAACTCCTAATCTTGCACGGAGCATGTAAGAGTGCATGGAGTGTGTCTGAGAGCAGAGCTCTCAGAATATACACACCCCCACAATGAAGAACAGCAGAAAGGGGTAAGAAATTAGCAAGACCACTCATAGGTGTCTGCATATCTCCAACAGCCCCCCTTGTGTACAACAGCAAAAGTATAAAGAAATAAAATGAACAAACCATTTTTTTTTTAAAGCTGATTAAAGCTAAGATTAAAGCTAACCGTAGGTGCACGGGTGTGCCCATCCCTTAGCTACGGTTAATGCATCTTAAATGGCTGAAGAGGATAACAAGGAAGATATATGCAAATAAAGCAGCATAGCAATAGTGTAGTGGGCAGTGCATTGGCCTTGCGCGCTGGCATTCCTGGTTTGAGTCCCACTGCAGCGCATTCCATTTTCCATGGCAAAGTATGTTATGACTAATATTTTTGTTGCACAACACACTAAATAACATATATTTATGAACTGGAGTACTGCAGTAAATGCACATGTGAGGCATTAGTGTCATAATGAATAAAGCACTAGTAAGCACATTTAAGCACCAATAAGCAGTAGTGAGCATATTTAAGCACTAGTAAGTGAGCTTAAGCCCGTTTGCGTGGGGTTAAGCAATGCACACACAGGTTAAACAATTCTGAATCTAACTCTCTGTAATCATATGTAACCCGAGGTTAGCACTGCTTACCCTCACACCAACATGTGCAAACCTGTTTACAAATGCTCAAAAGTGCCTTAATCACTCTGTATCCAATGGCCATTGTTCTGCCCATCAGCAAAATAAACAGCCATGCAGGTCTCAAACACAGGACCCTATACTCCACAGTCACACTAGTTAACCACCAAGCCATCACAGAAATACAGAAGAATGAGGCATCAGCAAACAAGTCTTCACCATAGTAAAACCAAACTGAACCTGTGAAAGGAATCAATATACAGACATATGTGCCTTAACCCACTACATAACATAAATATGTGAAGTGGAGTAAAGCAATAAGCCCAGAAGTCAGGTGTAATTGTAATAGAGTGCTGAAGTCCCCAATAAAACACAAGGACCCCATACAGTGTACATACACATGAATCATGGATACCAGGAATACATATAAGGTGTAATGAATAATAACTCAATGCCAAAAAGGAATTAAAGCAAAGTCTAACGTAAGCAATGCTAAGCATTGCACAGGGCAGCTTAGGTGGTGTAAGCAATGTGTAGGTCAGCTAACTCAATGTGCCCAGTATTATATCCCTTTAAACAATGCCAACCCTAGGTAAGCAGGATTACCCATAGCCTAGTCTTTTCAAAACCAGCCAGTCATGAAAAAGTGTGGGAAATCAGCCCTACTTAAATCCAAGAGGTGGCAATACAGCTCATAACTGGTTGTTGCTTCCCCTTGCAGCCACAATGGCAGTAAGTGGAGAAGGTGTGAGCTTTTGGGCTCAGTGCTGGTGCATCCAGGAATCCAGGGTCACTGCAGAACTCCTTGTCAAAGACCATGATCAGAGACTGCTGCAGGGTCAGTACCAGGGCTCCAAATATAAGGGAGAGGCCTGGAACTGTCTCGGCCATGACCTCACCAGTACCACTGGCATACCCCAAACTGTTGAGCAGGTCAGTCATCACTATGCTGACCTGAAGCGGCGTAAGGGGGACCTCTTGGACCAGTGGATCCAAGAGGCTAGAGCAGCAGGGGATGTTCCAGTTGTGTGTAAGTAGCACCCCACTATGTGTGTAATAATTGCCAGCTCAGGTATATCATGGATAGGTATGACTAAATAATCCTCTTATGTCCCCCACAGCTCCAATGGAGTGTGCCATGAACCAAGAGGCCCACGTCAGTCACCTGGCGAGGTTGTGATGTGAGGCAGGTCAGTAATACTCATGCATTTACTGTCATAGGGATTAAAACTAAAAGTAGTAGCAAATCAATTGCCTGTATAAAACCTGTATTGTTCAAGGCAAGCACTGCATACACTGGAGAATATGGCAGAAAGAGTCTTATATAATATGTATATAAATAAAAGTGTAACAGCCTGACAATAAAGGTCTAACTGCTGGACTGCATGTGTATACTCTGGTATTATATGGTAATGTAGATTTGCAATTATGTAATAGTACTGTTGTATTAAGTACTATTACCCACACTGTGCACCATAAATTGAATGTGTAGGAATACCTGTATATGACTGGTATAATCCCCAGAGGCCATTTAGCACAACTGAGAGACACATAGACAGAAAACAGGGAAAATACAGACAACAAAACCCAAAAAGCACATGCAACTGAGATGTGAACTGTTGTTTTGTTTAGCACACACAGCCATGGTTCAAATCCTGCCAGTGGTAGTAGTCTTCATATAGAATCATACCCCACAACTGTACACATATGTCCAGAATGTCCAGCAAAGTGTCCCATATCTGTTGCCTATCAATCTGTCCACCTGGGAAATCAGTGGGATGACCCCAGATGTATAAGCAGCAAACAGGAAATTCAACTGACTGACACACATTTATGAGAACAAAGCTGGCACACTAGCAACTCCCAGAAACCTTATGAGACTAAGAAGCCATGTATGACCCATTTATACCCCAACTTGTCAAGCTGTGGCCAGAGTGTGTACAGTAACAGAGTGAGATGTATGTGCATAATTGTAATGTGGAATATGGTACTGTGTGTGGGAACATTCAGGTAGTGCTAACAAACATTTCTCCCAGTGTTCTGCCAGATACCAACACTGTGCACAGAAATACAAGAATGATACCCTGTATTGGTACTGTTTACATTGGTATTGTATGGCATTGCGACTGAAGCAGTTGCTCTGAATAATGAGGTATTACACACTGTTGCCCACACTGTCCTTCAACATATAACTGTCACGGAATTCTGTATAAGAGTGTTGTAATACAAGGTCAGAAAGCAAAAGCACAGGGGATTAATAAGACAGAAAGCAGATAGGAGATATACAGCGATATCTATATAGCAGACACAACTGTGATGGACAGTGTTTAAGTTGTAGCAGATACAGCCATGGTCTGCATCCTGGGAGTGGATGTAGGCTGCATACAGAATCATACCCGACAACTGTACACATGAGGGCAGAATGTCCAGTATATGGGCCCATCTCTGCTGCCTGTCCCACTGTCCCCCTGGTAAGTCTGTGGGATGATCCCAGATGTGTAGCCAGCAAACAGGGAATACAAGTGATTGTTAAACATCTATGAGAACAAACCTGTCACTGTAGCATCCCCTGAAACTGTTAGGAGAATAATATTTCAAGTATGTCCTGTCTACGCTCCAATCTTGTCAAGCTGTGACCAGAATGTGTACAGTAATAGAGTGAGATGTATGTGCATAATACTAATGTGTAATCTGGAAGTTTGTGTGACAACAGTCAGGTAGTGCTGACAAACTTTGCTCCCACAGGTACGTCACTGTGCTGAGAAATAAAGACCATTATAACCTGTACTGGTACTGTTTATTCTGGTATTGTAGGGTGAGTGTTGCAGTTTCTCTGAATAATAAAGCATCACTGATCACTGTCACCCACA
>NC_056736.1:201292139-201539639 GCF_019279795.1 Protopterus annectens | reverse complement strand
CTAGGCATGTAAGAAAGCACTGTGCAGGGTACAATCAGACTGGCTAAACAATGGCCTATATTTCCTACTGGGGAATGCACATGTACTTGCATATATAGCAGGCTCTATAGACATGTCACAGCACAGAGTACAATACATCAGTGTGAAAGTGCATAACTACAGCTGATGTGAACACAGCCACAGCCACATATGGTATGCTAGCGTTATAATACAGTATACGGACTATTTGTTCAACACCATCCTCATATGTGCCACTCACACACTAACCCTACATATACTAGCCCATTACACAGTGTGGTCTGATGCCTGTCTGTGGTATGGGACATGTGTGTGTGTATGGCCCTACAAACATGTAAGCTGATAGGGTAACATACAGTGGAGCAGCATGTAATATCAGATAGAATGGAACTAAGAACATTGACATCTACCACAGTCTGTACACAGGCCAATGCACACATTATCAAAAGACACACTGTTGAAATTCACTTTATGTACACAGACCTCAGTACTGTACACACAACCATAGAATGTCCAGGTGATGTTATCAGATATAACCATTACTATACATAACATGTGTAGCAGTCTGATATCTCACTGGCTTGTTATCAGTTATGATATCACTAATTATGGTGTACAGCACATATGCACCTCTTACTGCATGACATATGTACAAAGGTTGACAGAGTTGTGGCTGAAGGCACATACACAGGCCCAATATTGACATGTTGCTGTGATAACCACATGCATTTACTGTTGTAACAAGGTTTGTTGCAACATATGTCCTATGAAGGATATGAAATCAGTAACTCTCATGACTGTCACCATCTACACACTGTAATCCTCACACTACCTTCTGTAGTCCACAGATAGGTGCTCTGTGAGTAACATATGAAACAAAAGATACCACACACTGCCCAGTCTGCAGATGACCCTACAGATGGGGTTCCCTCATAAACATAGCACTGACATGGCAGTTATTAAAACATGTAGGACAGCCATATCCACACACACCCTGTTAAACCAACATTACTCCAAATGCAGTATAGCAGCACTTACAGTCTGTAGTCAGTTCAGGCACACCCCCATCCTGTGTGTGGCCCTGTTTCCACATGCTGCTGCCTAAGCAAAGCAGGTGTAGGTCTCCACATCCACCAAGGGGGAGTGAGAGAGGCAGTGAGAGAGGCAGTGAGAGAAGCAAAGTAAAGTCAGGGAGGGGTGGGAGAGTAAAACGTAAGCATGTTTGTGTCACACACCTACAAGCACAGGGTATCAAACCCTCGATGACTATGCTGTGCTATCACATTTCTATGCAGTTATTGGGTGCGACACATAGGTTACATGTTGGGTATCCCTCAAAATGTATATGTGATGGTGAGTGGCATCTGCAACAGGGATATAGTAGCTATAGGGTAGGTGCAGTACACGTGCCTGTCTGCATAAACAGTTACCATTATCAGCACAGCCACACTCTCACAGGGATGCACACACATTGACACACATGGCAGGGCCAGAAATACAACTCATCACAAGTGAGATTGCCACAGCACATTACTGTGCAGTTATCACATGACCCACAGGGGTCACTCAGAGGTTATATGGGCAAAGGGTATGTGGAGGTGCCTGACATTGGACAGCATGCTTTAGTATGCCAATGGGTGTTGTAGTGAGTGTGAATGTGATCATACGCATCATACAACACACACACACACACACGCACACACACACACACACACACACACACACACACACACACACACACACACACACACAGGGTGTCAGTACTGACATGCATGGCTTCATGGGTGTGTAGAGGTTGGCTCTGCCAGACAGCTATACAAGGCTAGGTGATGGGTATACCTTGGCATCAGCCCACATGACAATGGTCTGCATTGTGGCTCAGGGGTGTAGTTTCTGGATTTACCCACACAGGTGGATATTGCATTCACCAGCCAGTCACCTGGATGACTATTGTGTGTGGCCAATGTTGTGCATTGTTTGCCATGTATGTGTTCCTTAGTCCATGCCATGGATGGTGTCTGGGATGTGCACACCTCCCACATGCATATACAGTGACATGTGGAACTGTACCTGGGGTGTCTAGCCCATGTTGTGTACACAGATTATCATCAGATATGCCAGTCCTGGCCTCATGTGGTGGAAACTGGTAATGGACAGCAGGTTTACCCTGTACCTACATTGATAGCATGATACCAGCATTCCCTGGTGTCAGTGGCATCTGTCCATACAGGGCATGTTTTCAGGTATGATATGTCCTTTGTGGGTCACATTTGATGGCACCACAGGTGTTGCAGGTGTCCAGTGAGAAACATGGGGAAGTTGCACTGTGGGCATGTACGTGCCTATTGGACAGATGGACAGGGTGCCATGCCCTCTGTAGTCCACTGCAGTCACACCATGGTAACTATCAGTGGGCAATATGCAGGGTACTACCTAACTGTTGCCTAGGCAAGTGTGTGTGTGTGTGTATGAGACATGGGTTGAGAGTATTCTCTGGGTAATACTAGGGTTGCTAACTTTGTTTGCCTGGCCTTGATGTCACATGTAGGGGCATGGATTTGCACCTCAGCCTCTCGGCAATTTCACATCCATTATCCCTGTACAGTGGACATTGTGATATATACTAGTGCCACCATATACAAAATCAGCAAAACCTGCTCCACATTGAGCCCAGTTGTCACACACTCAAAACCACCACCACACAGGATACCAGTTACAAACACAGACGCACACACCCCTGTCATGTAAGGGATTAAAACTCCTACCTAACTAATGTATTACACTACAGCACTCTGTGGTTATAGGTAGTGCCACTGAGATTACTGGAGTACTGCTTCCCCAAAGGTGTATTTCACACTGAATCAGCAGGATTGCCAAAGTAAGGCATTTGAATTGTAGTGAGTGTGGCTAGGCTAAAATGCATTGCTCCCTACACAGACATTGAAACACACACAAAACATCCACAACCAACATGTGTGGGAATAGAACCCCTACCAGAGTTCTACATCACATTACAGCATGATGCTGTTATAGGATGCGCCACAGGGATTACTTTAGTACTTCTTCCCCAGAGGTGGATTTCACAATGGATGACATCAGCAGGCTTGCCAAAGTAGGGCATTCGAAGTGTAGTGAGTGTGGCTAGTCTAAAATGCATTGCTCCATACACAGAGACACACACACACAATTGCCATGTCTGGGATTAGAACGCCTTTCTAACTAATTCATCACATTACAGCAGTATGCAGTTATAGGACATGCCACTGAGATTACTAGGCTATACCTTTCCAAAAGGTGTATTTCACAGTCTATGACATCAGCAGCCTTGACAAAGTAGGGCAATTTCATTGTAATGAGTGTGACAAGCCTAAAAAGCATTGTTCTCTACACAGACAGTGACACACACACACACACACACACACACACACACACACACACACACACACACACACACACACACACACACACACACACACACACACACACACACAAACACGCAGTTACCATGTCTGGGATTAGAACTTCTAGCTAACTAGTTTATCACACTACATCAGAACCCAATTATAGGACATGCCACAGAGATTATTGGAATACAGCTTTCTGAAAGGTGTATTTCACAGTTTATAACATCATCAGCTTTGACAAAGTAGGGCATTTGAATTGTAGTGAGTGTGACTAGCCTAAAAAGGATTGCTATCTACAAAGACGGTGACATACACACAGTTGCCATGTCTGGGATTAGAACTCCTACCTTACTAGTTTATCACACTACAGCAGTACTAAGTTATAGGACTCGCCACAGATATTACGGGGCTACAGCTTTCTGAAAGATGTATTTCACAATGTATGACATCAGCAGCCTTGACAAAGTAGGGCATTTGAATTGTAATGAGTGTGACTAGCCTAAACTGCTTTGCTCACTACTCAGACAGTGACACACACACACACACACACACACACACACACACACACACACACACACACACACACACACACAGTTGCCATGTCTGGGATTAGAACTCCAACCTAACTTGTTTATCACACTACAGCAGAATTCAGTTATAGGATGTGCCACAGAGATTACTGAGCTACAGCTTTCCAAAAGATGCATTTCACAGTGTATGACATCAGAAGCATTGATAAAGTAGGTATTTGAATTGTACTGAGTGTGACTAGCCTAAAATGCTTTGCTCTCTACACACACACACACACACACACACACACACACACACACACACACACACACACACACACACACACGCACGCAGTTGCTATGTCAGGGATTAGAACTCCTACCTAACTAGTTTATCACACTACAGCAGTACACCATTATAGGAAGCACCACAGAGATTACTGGCCTACACCTTTCACAAGGGTGTATCTCAAAGTGGCTGACCTCAGCAGGCTTGTCATAGTTCGGCTATGGGGAGGGCAGTGAGTGTGTGCATGGGCCATAACTCATTCATCTAAAGGTTGATACACTACATGCGGGCACACGCAGGGTTATATTCCACAGGTACATGTATATAGCTGCTAGATGACTACTTCCTTGTACATTCCTGTTGCACAGCTAGCACTTGCACCACATAATCCATAATGCTAACAGATACCAGTGGCTAAGGTCTATAGTGAGTGACATCCGAACCTCATGTGGTTGTAGCCATTTGGCTGTGGGCTGGGTGGGACTGTCCTCATAATGGATGGCCTCTTGTAACAGTCACTCTCTTTCACATAGCTGTGTATGTCTACTTTTGGCTTATTATAGCGTGTTGTCCTTGGGTATGTGACTGTATTCCTATCCAGTGTGTGTGCAAAGCATGAGTGCTGCATACTTAGGAGTGTCTGCACTAACATCTGCAACAGCCAGATATGTCTGGTCCACTGTTGTTTGCAGACATGGCCTTCATTTGTTTAAGTGTGTGAGCATGCCCAGTATGCCCTTCTGTATTGAATGTGTGGACTGATTCCAGGTAATTTGTACTGCAGTGCTGACCTTTGTGTAGCATACTGTTTCTGCAGCGTATCCATCAATCATTTGGCAATATCGGTACAAACTATGCAGGGGATATTGTGTACTGTAGGTGATTGTGTATGTGCTGCTTCAGCTGCATGGTACTGCTGTTAGCATTCAGACATGTGTACTGTTATACACAGTGATGTTGTCTGTCCTCTTGTACTGTTAGGTGGACATTCTTGCTCACAGTGATGACTTGGGGGACAATGGTGACTGCAATTGTGTTCGGTATTATGGGCAGACACATACGTATTCATGGTAAGTTATGCCATTCTGGAGGGTGAGCTGCAAACACTTGGTGCTGGGTTTGTGTATCCAGTTCAGCACCTTAGTACAGTGCTGGCAGAGTTCCCATACTTGTCTGCCCATCAACATGGCAGTATGGCTTTATTTTGCTGTGGCAATTCCTCACAGCTGTACAGATCTGCACAGGTTAGCCAGAAGCAGGGGCCATGGGTCAGGACATTTACCCTATTTTAGTGTACAGGCAGGTGTGTAGCCACACATTTATGTGTTCAGCAATGGACAGTGTGTGCACACAGCTTGGTGTTGGACCCTGCATATTCCATGCTCCCACACCCTTGTCTGTTATTCTAACCTCTTCCATACATTATGCATACATTATCTGCTACTTTCCATAAGGTTATCAACTCATCACAGCTGTGTTTTGGTGTTGGTCCACAGTTCATGAAGTGAGGCATGGTGGACATGTTACTGTGATTTGCCCACATGGCCTTGCATATGGCTTATGTGGAGTGTCATCTTATTTGGGTGTCCATGACATAACATGCATTGGTAGTATATGTGAGACACAGGCCTTTGGCAGGCACCTGAGGGGCATTAGGTGTTGGTGCAGGCCAGATGTGGCAGGCCATTGCATTCTGTCAGTCCTACAGTCCCAGACCACCATACAGTATATTCCCCTGGGATAACAGGGTAGGTGTGATAGCTGCTCATGCCAATAATATATATCAGTCTTGATCAGGTGGTGTGGATGCTGGCAAGATGCTAACTACAGCTAGGGAGACACCTGCATGGGACACCTGCACTGCATGCTGGGACACCTGCACTGCATGCTGCAGTCTTCCGTAATTGCCATATATGGGTGGGGTCTTACTGTACTCATTCCCCACAGCAGGGATGTTGCCTGTGGGTGGTGCTTGCGTTGCTGGGTGCATGTGTGGTATGGACACTTCTTGCATCTGACACACAGAAATGCATGGGGCATTACAGTTATGCTGGCATGTGCAGGTACATCAGCTGATCTCCAATACATCAGTCCTACCTCCTTTGTGATCTGCAGGTGTTCAGACAGACATCACCGGTATCCCCTACTACAGGTCCATTTACTGTGATGCGTACCTATATCTACAAATCCAAGGGTGTCTCCATTTCACATTGACACTATATGTACTGTATGACTGGGTACGTTCCCGTGTGTACTACTTGTATATCTAGCCCAACAGCCATGCTATGTCAGTCTTTCAGATGGTGACACATATTACCACCATACATTTACAATGGCTTACTGCTAGCACGTGTTATACTGGTGGGGATTGTCTTTGTCACTGCAGTTGTGAGCGCTTGTCCCTGTTATCAGCAGTAGTGGCCAATGGCCACCAGGTCTTACCTCAACATGCATACATACTGACCACTCTCACACATTATGAAACACACACCATCCTAACAAACACAGACCTGCATATTGTGGAAATGCTACAACCTACCCTGCTATCTTGGCCACCTTTGGGCATCTGTGCTCCACTCATATTATACCAACTCATACATGTTACATTTATACACAGGATTTGGGTGGCACACCTGAGTGTCACTACATTTCTACACTGGATTGGGGGAAGGGGCAGACCTGTTTGTTTCCAAGTGTCTACATAGGTATGGGGGGAGGTACACCTGACTGTTGCTACATTTCTACATAGGATTGTGGAGAACACACCTGACTGTTACTACATTTCTATATAGGGTTGTGGGGGGGTCACACCTGACTGTTTTTACATTTTTACACAGGATTAGGGGACACACCTGACTGTTTCTACATTTCTACACATGACTGGAGGGGCACACCTTACTGTTTCTACATGTCTACAAAGGATGGGGGGGGGATCCTGGCACTTGCACACATTTGCTATAACTGTCTGGTATGTCCGGTACTCTATTTCATTCTGTATTTTAACCTATCATACTGACTAGAGATATATCAGTGCACTACAGGTCTTAGCTTTGGTTGCCCTACATATTAGTGTCTGACTTTCTACCCTTCAGAACTAACATCCCTCTGCCTGACCTTCTGTAGTCTGTCTGTGTAGGCTTGGGGGAAGGTTACCCATAGGCATCATTCAGATGCCATAGTACAGGCTCTGTTTGGGTTTGTCTACACCTGTCCTGCTGACTGAGACTGCTGAGTATGTGAACCTCTCTAACTGGCATGTGTGAGTCATGTAGACACACATGTCACACAGCACATTTCCTGCAGTGGGTTTTGTCACCCTGTGTAGTACTGGCTACTATGGTGACTCCAGTATGTGTTACAGATGTCATGGTGCCACTATGGGTGTCTACTATCTGCTTCCATGACATTCAGCCACCCAATTCTCTTGCATGCTCACATCCATACCATAGATACAGATAATGTCACATTCTACTCCATTTGGTAATTGGTAGGTTGATTGACTTACCTTGTGGGTGTGCCAGGGTTGAAGATGGTGCTGAAAGGCTGCCTATGTCTGATGCACATAGTACAGTCCCTATATATGGTTGAGCACAGGTAGTGTCATGTTTGGAATCCCTTTTACTGTAATGCTAGTCAGAGAGAGGTGTCATTCCCTAGATCCCTACTGTGTCAGTGTATGTACTATACATTACCTCTTTGCCAAAGCCAGGGCATACTGGGCACGCCTCCATCTGCCTAATGGCGCAGGCTCAGGTTGTTCCTCTTCCGAGTCACTATGTGCCTGTGCAGGCCATGGCATTGGTGGGGGGCTGTATGGCCTTCCCCCATGCTGTTCCTGCTGCAGCTGTTTCCACAGGATCATATTATGTAGCATGGCACTATCATAACAATTTGCATACATGTAGCTGGTGAGTACTGCAAGGCTCCACCAGATGTATCTAGACACTAGAAATGTGACTTGACCATCCCAAACATATGTTTTAGTATATGTCTGGTCTGTACGTGTGCCTCATTATGGCGTTCTTGTTCAGGTGTGTGTGCATTTCTGATGGGTATCATCAGCCACGGCACCAACGTGTAACCAGCATCCCCCACTAGGTGACCATAGGGTATGTCCCCATTGGCAAATCTCTGGTACAGCTGCACAGATGCCAGATGTAGGAATCATGATAGTTTCCATGGCAGCCAGCACACACATTCATTATAATGTCCTGGGCATCACAAATAACCTGGCAGTTGATGGAGGGAAGGCCCCTGCAGTTGATGTAGGCCCTACCCTGATCACCGAGTGGTGCTTTGATGCATATGTGTGTGCAGTCTATAGCACCCACTATCTCAGGGTGTTCTGCTATTTGGATGAAGAGATGCATATTGCTGGCCAACACCTCACGGGTGTTGAGGAAATATACGTGCTCACTGGCATGTGCTGACATGGCATCCAGTAACTGGTGGAATACTCTGGATGCTGATGCCTGTGAGATCCCCATGATATCCCCAATTGAGCTTTGGGAGGTACCTGTGGCTAGTATTATAGGCCTACACATACCTTGGTATGCACTGGGATGGGTTCCCCTCTGTCGATTCTGTGTGTCGGGCATGGCCGGCACAGCTCAACAATTTGCTGTAAGAGGTCCATGTCCACCCTATTGCACTCCACTATCTCCAGCTCATGTAGCCCCTGGTAGGTTACCATGGGTCTGTACTCTCTTCTCCATCTCCTCACTGTGGGTTAATCAGTAGCATTCAAATCCTCACCACCCTCAGCCTCTTGCACATGTTGTTCTATGTTGACTGCTGCAGCCCCTATCATTTTGTAGTTTTTTTTGTTAAACTTTCTCTGCTTGTATACACCGGTGGTATAGAGTATAAGAAAAGCCAAAGGGGAAGGTGTTTGCATAGTTTATAGTAGTGTTCTGGGCTGGGCTAGTCTGCATCCTGTGTAATTAGCTGATTCTGATACATTTCACCTGCCAGCTTTGCTAGTTCTCCTTGATTAGCTTCCTACTGCTGTTTTCTCTTCCCATTGCCTTCCTGTTTAAGCCTGAGGGCACGCCGCTCAAACAGAGTTCTCAAATGTGCACAGAGCTGCTATTTCCTGGTTTAACTTTTTTTTCCTTTAAAACCCGGTGCGCAGTGCACACACCCACTTAGGCAATGTAAAAAGTGCTAGGCAGACTTAGACACACACCCTTACTTAGCTGTGCTTAGCTTGGAGCAAACCTGAGCCACATTGCTCCAATCCGCTTACAGTATGCCTGAACCCCCCTCCCCATGATGTCAGCTAACTCCGAGGCTTGCACCAAGCTATTCCTACTGTTACACTGTTGGGACCTGACTAGCATGCAGGGGAAAACTGGGATTCACTATCATTCCCCTCATTTGCATAGGATTGCCTGCTAATGCATAGTTACATGTCTCACACTGAGCCTCCCCCATTAGCAACCACTACTCACTGGCCATATTGTCTTCTGCCTGCCATTCACTTTCATGGCACAATAGTGATTTTAGTTAGAATGCTTATTTTAGGTATATTTTATTATTTTCCCCCGATCCCGTTTGCGTGCCACTGCCCTACGCTTAAACAGCCAAGATTGGCTAAAAAAAACAAAAGTTGATTTTTTCATCTTCTAAGCTGTTTGCATTGGCAATGGCCTTATACTTGGCCATTGGCATGCTTCCTGACTGATATGCAGCCTTTATTTGGAGCTGTCATGGCTCCGTTTTGGATTTTGCAGAAATGCACTCGGTTACTAACCGAGTACATTTCTGCAGATTACACTAGTCCTGCACGGCCAGTTTCAAGATTTCCGGATCGCAATTGAACCTCATTTGCATGGATTTCTCCTGCAAATGGGGTGATTTGCATATAGGAGTTTAGTCTGTGCAGGACTAGTGCAGGAGCGCTCGTGCACACCCCTGCAGGCTGTTCCCTGATCGCACGGTAGACATATTTCCTGCTAGAGCTCCTGCACTAATCCCGCATGCCATGCAAGGCATGTAGAATCTGGGGGTTCTCTTTGCTGTTATGTGGATTATGCCCTTTCCTCCAATTTTGAGCAATCTCAGAGTTGGTATATTTAGTTGGGGGCCACAGCCCCCCCACATCGGGGTGTGTGTGGGGGGTGGTGAAGCCCCTCATTTGATTTGGGATTAAAAGTTTTTTTTCATGCAGCCAATGTAAGTGTTTCCCTGGGTTAAATCTGCCCTTTCTGGTTTTTGGCTTTCGATAGTACAAGATCGAGCTTTAGTTATTCGATTAACTAAAGTTTTGATTTTGTAATATAGACCCTATTTAGGTTCATAGGTTGGTACTAGGCTATCAGCCTTAGGGCCTATGCAAGCCCAGCCATAACAATTCCCTGGATATTTCTTCCCACAATATTTACTTCTTCAGGCCCCTGTCTAGCAGGGCGGCTGACATGATCCCCAGGGCGAATTTCCTATCTCCCATCCAATCATCAAGGTTTCTTTTGAAGAGGGCCAAAGAAGCGCTCTGCTTGATATGTATGAGCAGTCTATTCCAGAGTATGGGGAGTCTCTGGGTCAGGAACCTATCCCTCCAGCATGTTTTGTTCTTTGTGATGACAAGGTTTAGATCCCTGGAGCGTGTGGCTCTGAGGGATTGGGATTTCTTTAAGTGGAGCATGGCCAACAGCTCAGGGTTTGACATGGCCTTGTATGTTAAGCAGAGATCGCCTCTGAATAGACGATATGCCAAAGAGTATAGCTGGAGTTTTTTTAGATGGTTAGTATATGGCATCTGCTTTAGGCCTGTGATTCTTTTAGTGAGGTATTTCTGTGGCCTTTCAAGCTGTTGCAGATGTCTTGTGAGGTACATACCAAATGGAGCATTATATTCTATAATGTGTCTAATGAGGGATGAGTACAGTGGGACAATGACCTCCTTTTTTCTGGATGAAAAGCCCTTAGTGATGAGGTGTGCCACATAGAAGGATTTCCTGACTGTTGTGGCAATGTGGTTATCGAAAGTGAGACCACTGTCCACATGTGTCCCTAAGTCTCTCATCACACTTTCGATATTTAGTGTCCTGCCACCTATGTGGTAATTCATGGGTATATGTTTTTTTCCAAAGGGGATAACTATACATTTCATGGCATTAAGCTTGAGCCCATGGCTCTGGCACCAGGCATCTGTTTCTGTAAGACCCTTTTGTAGAATATCCACATCATTTGGGGATTCAATAATGGCTCCCAGTTTGCAGTCATCTGTAAACTTTGTTAGCCAGAGTCCCTTAGTGTTGGCCTGTACTTCAGAGAAGTAGATGCCAAACAAGAGTGGTCCCAGGACTGAACCCTGAGGTACTCTGCTTGTCAATTGTCTGGAGCTAGATTTGGAGTCAGCTACTTTTACTGTCTGGGTTCTGTCAGCAAGCCAGTTAGCAACCCATCGAGTGACGTAGGGATTTATGCCCAGCTTAGTAAGTTTATCTATGATTCCAGAGTGGGGGATGGTGTCAAAGGCCTTGGCGAAGGCCAGATAGGCTGTGTGGACTGCCTTACCCTCATTCACAGCTCTGGAGACTGATTCGAAGAAGTCACTCTGATTCAGGAAACAAGATCAGCCCTTCACAAACCCAAACTGGGTAGGGTCTAGTGTTTGAAGGTTGCCAATGTCTTTGTTTATAAGTTCCATGATAATGCATTCCATGCCCTTGCAAATCAGGCTTGTCAGACTGATGGGACGGTAGTTCCTGGGATCCAAGGTGGATCCTCCCTTGTCAAGCGAGATAAATGTAGCTGTGCGCCACTCAGTGGGCACGAAGCATGAGGAGGGCTATGATTAAACATCACACTTAGGTGAGGTGCCAGTTCATTTTGTAGTTCATATAGTACACAGCCTGGGATGTCATCTGGTTCCCATGGATGCTGTATTCTTAGCTTTGGAGAGTGTGGTTTCTACCTGTGTGGCCGTGATTATTGGAATTTGGCAGTCTTTTGGTATTGAGATAGGCCTTTTAGGGGGTGAGAGTGGGGTGAAGTTGGCACTAAATCAATCTGCCAGGATATTGACAATATCCTTGGGATCAGTATATTTAATGCCATTCTGTTGTAACTCAGAGCAGATCTGAGCATTGCCATTTAGATTCTTGACATAACTATAGAATGCCTTGTGGTTGTCTTTGGAATCTTTGGCAATTTTATTTTCATAACTAGCTTTTGAGGATTTTATGAGGAATCTCAGCTTCTTACTGAGGCTGGTGAGGGAGTTTTTTGCATCCTGGGATTTTCCTCTTTTTTGCAACAGTTTCTTCCTTCTGTTGTATAGATTGTTTATAGCAAGGGACCACCAGATTGGCTTCCTTTTTTTGGAGAAGAGCATCTTGGTTCTATTTGGGATGGCATGATTCATGCACGAGTGGATGTGCTTGTACAGTGCCTTAGTGTAAGATTCTGCAGTCATACTTCCAGATTCCATCTGCGTGGGTGTTGTGAAGTTTGTCACTTCTGACTTCAGTAGCTTGAAGTTGGCTTTGGAGAAGTTTTTTAAGGAGGTTTCCTTACTGGGGGGTGGGGGTGGGATTTGAATGTCAAGGGTGATTTGCTTATGGTCAGACCTGACCAATGAGGGGGTGACCACTGGTGTGGAGCATCTATCTCCCATGTTGGTAATGACCAGGTCTAGGATATTGGAGCCCCTGGTGGGACAATGGATTAGTTGATCCAGGGCATTGGAATTTATGAATTCCAAGAACCATTGGGAAAAGGAGTTGGTACCTGAGTAGTTTTCCCAATTAATGGCAGGGTAGTTGAAATCACCCAGTATTAGGTTGTTTGGTTGTATCTTAATATTTTCCAGTATGCTTAGAAAGGCGTAGCGAGAATCTTGGGGCATGCAGCCTTACCTAGTGTTAGTTGCACCTGGAGAATTTCAGATGCATTGTGTTGGGCAACTAGCCTGGAGGTGTGAATATCCTTGGTGAATATGGACACTCATCCACCTTCAGTGTTTCGGTCCTGGTTTTGTGGCCGAAAAGTGTGGTAAGAATTGTAGCCTGGTATTGCAGGGGTGCTCTCTGGAGCCTTGAACCAGGTCTCAGTTACTGCACAGATATCAATGTTCTCCATTTTTAGGAGTGACTCGAGAGAGTGCATTTTGAGGTTTAGACTTCTAGCATTGAGTAGCACTACCTTCAGATTTTGCCTGCTTCTATTTGTTATGGTGGTGGTTTTATCCATTGAACCTTGCCTAAAAAAGGCACTATAGGGGTGGCAAGAGCTTTAGCCAGTAACCTGAATCTCAGGGGTGACAGGTGCAGACCATCTCTGGCAAAGCATCGTGGTTTGTCGATCATGTCTTCCCAGGCAGACAAATACTGGATCCCCTTTGAATGACACCAGAAGCTTAGCCAATTGTTGAAGTCAATCATTTTGTCCTTATACTGTGGTATTATTCTTGGCGAAGGCAGGATGCTACTCAGGGCTAGGGTCATACCTGCCTGGATCACATCATCCAAGAGCTCTTCCATATCTCTTTTCTTGTAGTCCATGGAGGTACGTCTCATGACATTCACTCCAGCATGGACAATGACAGAGTCATATTTGTACTGTGTAGCTGTATCCTTAGTCATACAGATTATTACATGCTTATAATAAAGTACAGAGCTGAGAAAGTAGAGGTTTTGAGCCATAAGCTAACTTCCACATCACTCACTGTATGTTTCACAATTAAAAGTTATGCAATCTGCTTCACATGAAACTACCTCTTTGGGAAAAAATGGTGCATCTCCCTTTACTCTACTTCTCTAATTAGGGTGCATGCCACCTTGCTGTTATTACCTCACAAGCCTTACTTGTGTTACCTGTTAGACTTCTATACTAACATCAATAGAGGCTGTGCACAAGCATTTTACCTAGATTTATGGGAGAAATCCAAGACAAGGTATCTACCTGTTGAAGCTAACTAAATGCATATCCCATATCCACCCATACATACACTCTTAGGGTTTTCCATTATCTCTGGTGATATTCATTTTGCTTACTAAAAAAAGTGGCCAACAAGGAAAAACAAAGGAACAATGACTACTGTATAGTCCTCATGGAGGATATTCAAGGGGTATTACCTCAAGTATTAAAGATTTTTGAGGAGTTCAAAAGAGAATCATGATTCATATATCATCCTCATAAATCATTAGTGATAGATATTGTAGGAGGGGAGCAGAACCAATGGGACTGCTGTGGACAAAAGGGTAGCGATATGTAAGAGAGTAAGGTATATATAGAGGTTAGAGAGATAAACAGAAAAAAATTAGAAGACTTACAGGATAGAATACAAGGGATGTTAGATATGGATCAGTATGCTGAAAAATTTGTTTGGATGAGTATAGGCAGAAAGAGTGATAGTGTTGAGATTAGTGATTTATGCACTAAGGCATTTACAGATTAAACACATGGTGGTGTACCTTAGGGAGACACAGAATATGTGTGCCATCCTATATAGAGATGAAAAAGAGGTATAGTGGGTAAAGAAAGATTGAAGGTACAGAAGTTTGTTGGAGAGTAGGGCATGTTTGAGCTTAAGAGGTATGCAGAGGATATGAATATAGCAAAGCTGTTAACGACAATAGAGAATTGGGGGTGACAGGAAGAAATGGAGGACAAGAATGGAAGAAGAAGCAAAATAGATTTAGAGAAATAGAAAAAATATGGAAGTGGGATTGAAGAAATACATTAGAGAGGATGTAAGATTTAAAGAAACATGAGAATTTATGGTAGTACTGAGAGAATGTCTAAAAATTATTAAGATGCATTTAGCAGAGACAAGATAAGACAAAGAGAGAGCAGTATGCATCATTTGAGCAGTTAAAAGGGGATATGATTTAAAAGCAGGGAAAGTTGTTATATAGAAGAAGGACAAGAAGAGCAGGTGTTGGCAGAAAAGAAAAAGATAGAAAGAGAAAAGAAGCTAAAAAGGAAAGAATATGACCAGACACATAATTGGCTCATCTACTGCTTCTCCAGTCTGGAACCCTGTCTCCTAAGCTCTTCCTTTGAAGACAAAATAAAAAGAAGAAGAAGAATGCAGAAGCTGCACTACATGATTGCGCAACCTGACACCTTGCACCCATGGTGGTAGACCCCTTCTCTCCACATCGCTACACTTCTGAATGTAACTAGGAACGCTTTGAAAAAGGAATGATCAGGTGAACCTACAAAGATCTGATTGAGGCTGAAGATATAACTCTATTTTGTAAATTTAAAATAAGTGAATAAAGACAAATAGGTTACTGCAGAGCTATGAGAAGTGGGCTGAGAAATGAAGAATGGGGAACACTTTAAATGTATCAGGGCCAATGGGAGTCCAGTACATGGGTTTACTGCAGGGACTGTACAGGATTATAAAGGATCACAAAGATATTAGGAGAGCAGGGCCAGTGAGAGAGCTCAGAGTGCTGGAAGTGTGGGAAAATAAATAGATAATACTAATATGTGGTGGGATCTAAATCAGTGTGGGAAGAATGTCTGAACATGGAAACAATGTAGAGCAACTTATATAATTTTGAGGATAAGGACAGAAGATTGTAATTTTTTGAGGAGTAGATGAAGGATGGCGGGGAATTTGGAAATGAAGAACTAGGGCACAGAAGGTTCTAGGAGGTAGATAATGCCTGAGTTTAGGACGTATGAGTTTCCTTTGTGTACTGATGCAACAATGAATTTCATTTGTTACATATATAAACTATGGAAGTGCTGTGGTCCCTCAATTAATGTACTGAAATTTGCTGGTATTTTTTTCATACTTCTGTTATTTACATTAACAGTTTAAACACTTTATTAGCATGATTAATTCACTGAATTGTATTATCTGGATGCATGTCAATCCATCAACAGCACTTCCATCGAGTGGTGAATGATTGACAAAAAAGGAGTAAAACAAGTTTCTCCAAATCTCAGACAAAAAACTAACACAGAACATTAATAGTCCCTGTGTCTTGAGACGAACCTCTCTAAGAACCGGCAATTCAGCAGCTTAGTCCGACAATAAATTCCAATGGAAAAGATATTTCAAAAGATCAACAAGGTCTAAAAACAAACTGGAATTTTATTGAACAAATTATTGAACAAATACAAAATTATATCCAAAGTAGTATCCAAGGTTAAGCGCTTTCACTTGCTTGATAGCAAGCTTCATCAGAACAATGTAAAATAGACCTCTCAACATTTAAATAAACTTTTTGGCGGCAACATACAAAATACTTTGTCTTAAAGGCATAAGACACCAAAAAGTTACACAGTTGTACAGAACCAATAGTCATGTCATGAAAACGTCCCCAATCTGTACTAGTCTCAATATGAATGTGAATACAATACATAATATAATCTAAAAACTTAAAAAATATATATTTTTTATATGTATATATAAAATTCCTATTTATATACGGAACGAATATTTCTGACATATTCTGTCAAAACTGTCCTATAAAAATATCTAAACAATTAAACAATATGTATTCAGTATGTGTAACTCTCCTGAATCTAAAAAGTCAAAAAATATAGCTAAAATGTGCCATCAATATGTTGTAAAAATAATGTAAAACAATAATATAATTATTAATGTCTTATAGTCACAAAGTAGCTTCTAAATGTACCAATAAACCGCAAATTCAGCCCATGACTAACAAAGGTTTGATAGAAATAACATCATTAAGTCCTGGTGGGGTTGAAAAATCCAATAATACCTGCCACCAATACTCTTTGTATGATAACAGGCCCTTGAAACCTCCCCCCACAATATCTATTTGAACACTATCAATAATAGCGAACTTAAAATAGTGCCTATCTCCACATTTTTTAATATGCCTATAAAGGGTGTTCTTTTCATCTTTTGTCTTTATACTATATAAATGAGAATATATCCACTTATTGAATTTCCTCTCCGTTTTTCCTATATAAAATCCTGAGCATGCCATACATTTAGCCATATATACGATCATCTTAGTACAACAATTGCCTTGTTTAAATTTAATTTTTGTGCTATTTATATTCTCCAACACTAAACTTTTTTCCTGGAAAATGTGCCTACACTGTTTACAATTTCCACATTTTTAGTATGTGTCTTGTGATAGTGGTTTTAAATTACTTTTCTCTAAATATTTCTTAATATTATACCCCAAATCTCGGAGGTATATCCTTTTTGCAAGGGGCAAACCACCCTCCAGCCACACATATGGGGCACTCCTACTCTGAGGCTGCACAACTGCAGAGAAAAAAAAACTCCACTATTGAGGAAAGTTTTGTGCCTTTTGATCTGCTTGAATACCACCCAATGAAATTACTGTTGGTTGAATGACAGGGACCCATTTACCATTAATACTATTTCATATTGTGCATTCTTCAAACTGTTGTAATAGAAGTTCATAGTTAAACGAGTGCTGAATAAGTTAATATTGACCCACTCAGCTTAGTTATACATTTGTTTTTGATTAATTCCCAGCCTCTAGAACTGACACAACACATCTGTCTCCTAATATTATTATTCAGATGTTGCTGTAGCTGCTATTTTATTCATGTTTGTTGACTACATACTCCAACAGTTTCTGTTTAACCACATTCAGGCATAGTTGACTATGGTATATGTCACTAAGCTATTGTTTTCCTGTGTTTTACACTACTTCCTACTATTCTGTATTTTAATTGTGGTTTACATTATTAAGAAAGCCCAGAGAGGTCTCCGGAAATCTTAGTTATTATAACCAGTCATCTTCTTCTTCTACTACTGACCAGTGACATTTAGCCAATGTGCAGAAATTGTGGGGCAACTGAAGTAACCATACCTGGTCATGGGGTATTATGGTACACAACTGGCAGATCCATTATTTATTTATTTATTTATTTATTTTTTTTTACTACTCCTCACATAAAAGTAAGGGTGTGACAGAAAGCCGGTACTCCTCTCTTCTCTCCTAAGGAAGAGAAATAGCACCAGATCAGATGGACTTGACGTTCCTTTTTAGTAGAGAAGGGAGAAGCACAGATCATTTTAGTGTAGAGGGGTTCTAGATTGGGAACAGACAGCAGATTCCATATGACCGAGAAATAGCTCTTCACTGAGCTCAGTTCTGGAAAAGCTAATGCCACTCTGCAAAGTCCTATGGTTATTAAAATTGTTCAGTCAGTTACATGACTATAGGAAGTATTAATAACAGATAAACCCAACTGGGGAAAAGGTCTTGATGTTACTATGCCAAAGTAATAGCAATTACAGAGCCCTGGATGAAGGATTCTTCCATTATACCTGCACAGTTCACAAACAACTATATGCTATTTTTCAGACAAAATACCCAGGACACACCAAGGTGATGGTTTCTTACTAATGGTTTTAAATGAGTAAAAACTATTCACAATTCATATAAACGGAAGTGAAGCTCAGTCTGATAATGAATTCTAATAGCTCATTGTAGAAATATGCCTTGAAGGACATGTACATTTTGCAGATCACTTGCGTATATCCTGACACCATCCTCAATATCATGTGTTCCTAGTAAATATCTCTGTAGCCAAAAACACTGCACTATCAACTGGAACCATCCTTTATTACATCCTTTGCATAAAGGAGGCAATTTCACAGTTATATCCAACTACAGACCAACAGACACACATTATCTACTTTATCTAACAAACTAGAGAGATCTATATAAACTCAATTTCTCAACCACCAACTAAAAAAATCATCCTCTCTCTCACACTCAACATGGCTTTTGCCCCCCACCCCCACACAGTATAACTACTTCTATCCTAAACATCACTTCTACTGTCAACACACTGACAAATGAAAGAAACTTGGTGTTCACACTCCTGCTGAACTTAATTAAGGCCTTATCTCTCAAACAGAGCACAAGCAGTAAAATGACAAAATGATTTCTTCACTTTACTCACCTTATTGTCCTGAAAAAATGTATGCTATAAAGATAATTTTACTTTTAATAACAAAATCCTATAGTAATACTGGCGACACCCTATATTCAAAAAAAGTTGCTAAAGCAAGTAACCTTAGCCCCACCATACTAAAAACTATCCAGAATGTAAGGTCATTCAAAGCACAATTAAAGGATCACCTAACATCTAAATGGCTCAGCTGTTGTATATCTCTTCAATGACTTCCATTCAACCCCTGATAACACTGCTATGATATTTAGCAAAGCTACATTATCTTTGTCTCTCTCTCTCTCTCTGTCTCTCTCACTCTCTCTTTTCTCTGACATTGATTTTTGTTTCCCCTAAGAGAAATGAGTCAATATGACCTTTCTTCCACTGTGACAGATCTGTAAGTTTCAATTTTGTTTTTTTTTTTGCAATTATCCAAAAAAAAAAGGGGAATGAGGGGTTAGTTCTTACTCAGCATCGCAAGGTTAATATACCTTCACATATGTGTGTTTGTGTTTCTTGGAATATTACTTCACCTGCATATACTATATATTCTCTGTGTATGATGTAGTTATTAAGACCTGAACATGATTCTGTTATACTTGTGTTAAAATATCCATTTGTATGTAATGCTATGTAATAGCTGTAGCTTTTCACTACAGGCCTCCACTGAAAAGGGTTCTTCCAAACACAGTCAGATTTTTCCTGTAAACAAAGGCAAAATAAATAAATAAATAAATAAAATATATCACTGGTATACAATAAATTGGATTTCAGTTATCAACAAGCATCTTAAACTAATCATAATAGGTGGCCTTAGCCTGTATTAGAAATGGTCACAGAAAACTACACTAAAAAGTTTAATTTTTACACGTAGATTAAACCAGTTTGTGTCTGAGGGTACCTGATCTAACCTTAGCAGTGCAAGCAGCATTCTGCTTGATGCCATTATTACAGATCCGAAAACACCAAGATGCAGGAATCACGAACCAAATGCTGAGTAAAAATTTTTTTTTTTAATTAAAACAGCTCCACTAGTTCAGCGTAAAAAATAACAAACACTCCAAGCATGTAAAGTCAAGCGCTTTCACCCGGGCTCTCCCAGGCTTTTTCAAGACATTTTTACATTGGGTGATGGGTCTTTTTATATTACCCTTATTCAACCCAAATACTTTAATTGACAATCAATCAAACTAAATTGCTTCACTTTAACTTTTTAAAGGAGTATAAGCCCTTTACATCCCATTTGCACATTAATTCCATTTGTAACATATTAAATTCCCTATTACTTTATTCATATCTTAACCAAATATTGTTCACATTTCACTGAAATTGTTAAAAAACATATACAAATACTTAATACTTAAAACTTTAAATAAAATCTTCCTATAAATGTTGTAGAACCACTTGCAACCAAACCAAGTTGTTTTAAATGTCAAGTGGCCTCTATCATGCTTTGTAACTTTTTAAAAGCTTGTATAACAAGTATTTATTTAACAACATGCAGTATATTTTTATTATACAGCCTTTGTCAACTAAAAAGTTGACACCTACCTACTATTCTTGTGGCTACATATAACCCTGTCCATTATTCTAACTCTTAGAAAAACTTTCTTTTGACATCTCTCAGCTTGTATGCTGCTATTGTTGCACTAATATCTGTAATAATCCTGTTAACACCCCATGTCATTTGTTCTCAAATTATCCTTACCTTAATGCCTAACCAACTGTTTTGTTCATTACCCAATGCTCATTCTCTTTTTTATTTTACAATTTTGCCTTTCTCATTTTCAAAAAAAAAAAAAAATTTTTTACTCAGCATTTGGTTCGTGATTCCTGCATCTTGGTGTTTTCGGATTACCAGTGGGTGTCTTTCAGTGCCTTGTTGTGTTTTAAGCCATTATTACAGATGCCTAACAGATGGAAATACTCACTTAATAACCATTGCCTCATTTTATCTACTTGTCTCTGAAATGTAACAACTCTTAACCAAAAGTACACCTTTTCAGGTTATTTCCTGACTCTACAGATGATCATCTTCCTGCTGAGTTGAAACGTATTGACTGTAATACTTTCAACAATTGCAGTGACTCCATAAGTAAACTATTCTCTTTTTATAACCTTCTCACCCCTATAGAAGAAAAAACTATCTCATCATAAAAATTAAAAGTACAAGGTAGATACAGCCCATTAATGACTCTTAATGTTAAGCAGCTCATAAAAAGTAGAGACAAGCCATAGATTGAAGGGAATAAGAATCCCTGTAATACCAAAAAATTGCATTTTATATCAACAATAACAGCATAATACCAGAATCTCCACCAGCTATACCAAAACTGAACATGTCAGAGACTTGCTGATAACATACTTTCTTCATCAATAATAATTTTGGAAAGGTGTTAAACTGCTGGACACATCTACAATTTACAAAAATTGGAACTAGATGCACCCTTACCGATAGCCTTATCAAACAACTAAAAGAAAATATTAGCAATCTACCATGCCCTACTAACCATCTTTTAACTAAGCCACTGATACTACACCTGTCTTTATGCTTCATGAATACTTTGATTTCCTCTGGTTCTGTTACAAAAATTAATACCAAGTTACAACTGAAGATGAAGCTTGACAATTTACAATCCTGACTTCCATGAAATACATGCATGGTGGCCTGTTGCTACCAAACATCCCTGCATGCTGTTGGAATATCCACTGTGGTTCAATATATGCATGTGTTATGCTTGCTGTTCAACTGTTGGAACCTTGGTGTGTTGGGTTAATGGGAATATTACTGCATGCTGTTACAACTAATCTGGAATGCTGTTGTTTATGTTGTAATTAAACACACCTACTCACAGAACATATGGGAAGGCCGGTCCCAGCGGACCCACCTGTCCCTCCTCAGCTGGCGAGTGCACCTGGCACCAGCAGGTCCAGTGCCCAGCGCGGGCTCCCTTCCTCCGTTGGTCCTGTGCCACCTTTGGGTGTAAGCACTGCAGGGGATGGGGCTTGTACCCCCAGTGCAAGCGTGGGCGGAGAAGGGCCACCTGTCACCCTTCGAATTGT
Source organism: Protopterus annectens (assembly GCF_019279795.1). Taxonomy (NCBI): domain Eukaryota; kingdom Metazoa; phylum Chordata; order Ceratodontiformes; family Protopteridae; genus Protopterus; species Protopterus annectens. The sequence continues at coordinate 201,517,470 of NC_056736.1, read as the reverse complement.
TCGGGTTGTGGCGCATAGGGAGATCCAGCGTTCAGTCGCTGATCCCCTATGCCAGCTCGAGGTGAGAGTGGCACGTCTCACGGGTGAGCCTGCCTATCCTATGCAGCCCCCAGCACAGCCACCCTCAGGGCTGTGAAGGTGCAGTGGTGACTGCCCATGGGTGGGGATCTCAGTTCCACTGTTACCATCTGTGGGCTCATGGGCTTGCGATTTCCAAACATCCGACCCCATCAATTGTGTTCACCCACCCCATGTGTCATACACCACCCCTGCATGCATCTTGTCTGTCTTGCCTGTTTACCTCCCCAACCTACCTCCCTGGACATACCTACTTCCTCTACCTCACTTCCCACTCTCACCTGAAAAAAAACAAAAAAAAAAAACAAAAAGGGCAATCTGTACCCACAAAAAAATTATGCCCCATACATAGCTGCCCCATTTCTCACACATGTCCATTGGACATGTAAACTGATAATTATAATTGGCAGTACAACATACTTTGTTGTCCTCACTCCTCTCCCATGGGTGGAATGTTTCAAATATTACTTCAAATTTATTGCATATGCACAGCTGTTGCTGGTAAAGAAATGGGCAGCTATGGACCTTCCCTACACCCGTCCTACACATCCCGAGCTTGTTTACCTACTGTCTGTCCCTCTTTGTGCCCCCTTTTTAACCACTTTCCTATCTCCCCATTTTCTTTTCTTTCAAAGAAATTAGCATAGGGTTAGCAGGAGTAAGCACTTTTAAGCAGTAGTAAGCAGGTTTAAGCGAGTGTGTGCATGTGTGCGCTTAGCTAAGTGTCTTTAAGCATCACGCAAACCCGCGCAAACCCACTTACTACTGCTTAAAAGTGCCTTAGTCACTCTATGGCAGGGCCCTTGTTCTGCTGAGCAGCAAAAGAAAAAACCTATGCCAGTCTCGAACCCCAGACCATTGGCACAATAGACTGCATGAATTACCACTAAGCCACAGCAGATATACAAATAGCTTGGTTCTGAAATAAATATATCATGCATTACAATGAGGGAATGTAAATGGAAATTAGGAATGGTATAACACAAATCCTGTTCTGTGTGTCTTTACCAGCAGTTGTTGTAGAATTGCATGACATGACTGTGAAAGGAGAACCAGCCATCCTAGCAGGGAATAATGTTACAGTAGCACCTTACAAACACCACACAGTATCTGACCAGGATAAATACTGGCAAAGTTGAATAGGGCAGAGGCCAGACTCCCCAACTGTGACTGCTTTACAGGGATGTCCCTGATTTGTAAACCAATGTTAGCTGTGCCCCACTGAATCACTCTGAAAAGTACAAACTGTAGGCAGACAAGTGTGGAATCACACTTAGTGAATAATGTCAATAGGTGAGAGTAGACACTGCTTGCATGTCAGAAAAGGTGTACTTATGCATATGCTCTGATTCCCAAGAAAGTCTCAACTGCAATATGTCAGTAATATATTGCAGGTGTATCTCACTTATATGTACCTTTGACTGAGGCCATTCAAATATATAACTGAGAGTATCTGAGGCCTGGCAGAGGCAGAAACACACAGGCATATCAGCATTACTGCTGTTACACACTCTGCAAATAGCTTTGGAAGGAGTTCCACAAGCATGCCCTTATGTAGGAGTACATCACAGAAATATCACAGGATGTAGCCATGTACTGTTAGCAAACAACTGTGACAATGCCAATGTGCCACTGCTGAAAAGACTGTTGTGGTGCACAGACAAAGTATAATAGGCTAACCACTAGCTACCATCTGGATATATCCACAGGTGTGAGCTACACAGGCAGACTACTTGTCTTGATAGACTAACAGGTACACAGCAACCCTGTATGTTCAGTAAGATAAACTTCACATGATAATAAAAAAATGTTCTTTGCAGTTCTGCACCCCTACCCAAAGGTACAACACACCTGTGTATTCAGGCAAAAACCAGGGTGTAGGTAGGCATACTCAGTACTGAACTATGTCCAGTTGTGTTGAGCAGCCTGTGCTAATGTCAACACAAACAAACCACAAACTGTTCAGAAGTGAGTAACGTAATAATTACAGTATAGCAGTTCCCAACCACTGCATGTGCCACAGGAATACAGTGCAATAACCACATTTGTATGGAAGTTAATTGTGTAAGTCAGAAATAAAGTACATACTCCCATGTATCCTGTGTTAGCATTTGGAGGGGTGAGTACATGTCTACACTGAGAAGTGTGTACTGGAAGCAGCAACATTCAGGTTTGAGTACAACATGCATATAACTGGCTACAACCCTAGCTTCAGATAAGAGACATATACCAACCTTCTGATTGACACAACGGTGTCCAGAGCAAAAAAGCATGGGCCCCACCTTGGGAAGCTGAAAGGGCTACGCCTACCTAACCTAGCATGTTATAGCAGTGGGCTGCAATCACAGTGAGTAATGCAATCACCACACAGCAGGCTGCATGCAATTACTGAAGGGTGGGCAGCAATTGGTGCAGAGGTTGTCACATGCACAAGTGCAGATACCTAGAAAAGCAGGCTGTACCTGTAGTCCACACATGCAATTCTATCATCTATCTATCTATCTATCTATCTATCTATCTATCTATCTATCTATCTATCTATCTATCTATCTATCTATCATCAGGTGCTGGGAGATAGAGAGTGAGAGAGAGAGAGACACGGACACAGACACAGACAGAGGCAGAGACACAACAGAGAGAGAAACTGAGACATAAACCAAAATAGAGGGGGAAAACCCAAAACAAACAACCAAAAAAATAAATAAATAAATAAAAACCTACAAAACTGTAACACACGGAGCAGGGAAATACAAAGGTAAGGTATGTAACTCACATGTATGTGTTGGCATGTAGTAGATGTTCCTGACGAGTACTCTACACACTGAAAATCATCCATGTGTGGCAGCAGTACGTATCTATCTGTATCTACACATGTGCATAGGGCAAGGGACATACTGCAACTGTTAGTGAAGGGTGGCAGATATCTGTCATTGAAGGTTGATATGTGCATATATCTATGTAGGTTGTAGTGTGTGGCCTAGAAAACAGCATGCAGTGCTGATATATGTCATGTGGTGGTTAAATGCTGTGGGACTGATTTGTCAGATCTGCTGTGTTACAGCCAGTGAGTCCTGCTAATGCTACATGGGCTGAGGACACCCACATGCATTCTGCACAACACTGTGCAATATAATCACATAACTGTACATCCCTCAACTGTCGCATAAGTGATATCCTCACCATGACAGGTGGACTGTACATGTGCCTATATGTACATCCATGTGTACAGCAATAGCAATGGATGTGTACATGTATATGTATTGATATGCATATATATAATATATATATGTGTAAATGCCAGCGGAGCAGTCCTGTAATGATAGTTGGTTACAATGTTTCTGCTAATTTGGTTTTTGTGTGCTCATAGTGCTAAACAACTATAGTGCTCTTTTATATGCTAGCGACTGTTAGGAGGGTTAGATGCTGGTCGCTTTTTGTCTGCCTATGATCTGTTTAACTATAGTGTTGTTTTTATATTCTTAGCGATTGCTGGTGCTGTTTTAATTGCTAGCGACTGTTGAGAAAGCTAGATGCTAGTCGCATTTTGTCTGCCTATGATCTGTTTAACTAAAGTGCTGTTTAAACTCTTAGCGACTGTAGGTGCAGTTTTAAATGCTAGCGACTGTTGAGAGAGCTGTTTTTAAGTTGTTAATCAATATTAATATGGAATTAATTTGAATTTTGTAATGCCTTAATTGATTTATGTATAAGTTAAGCATATTTTAATAATATTGATGAATGGATTTGCATTAATTTTGTGCAAGCATTTTTAAATTTAATTAATTATTTCAGGATTGACAAAGTTAACCACAAGAAAAACTAACACAAAACTTACTGTCAAATGGAAACAGATACACATTAGTTGTGCATGAAAACATGTTTATTACACACCTATTCAGGTTTTTTGGTCATAGTTTTTAATGAGCATTTTTAAACAAACAACACGTCTAATATAAGTTATGGTATTAAAGTTTGGAAAGCATTTGTTACTTGACACAATTATTTTGCAACATAATGAATTCTGTCTTGAAATGACAGTTTGCACAATGTACATAGTAATTATTGCAAACGTAGTAACTGCATTTGATGGTTGGTAACGCTGTTAACATATTTCACATAATGAATTTTAATTAATTGATTGTAATTGTTGAATTTATAGAATCACATGGCAGGGCTGTTTTATTTAAAAGCAGAGTCTTTCAGCAACTTAGTACACTTGAAAAAGCCCGTTACGAACGGGCGAAAGCGCTTGTGATTACCGTTGTGTTTTTTGGTCTCTGATCTGTGGATTAAAGTTTTTTTATCTACTTTTTGGCTTTCCTTGTGAATCTACATCATTTTGGAAGTGCGCATTACGGTACCAAAGTGGTTTTACTACTAAAATTACCATTGTCAGCATACGGAGAGGTTTGTGACTTCCTGCTTTCTGGATTCATAGTTTTTGTGTGACTGAAGCTGTTTCGTTGGTTGGTTCTATGGTGGAAGACGCTACCTCGCCTGTTTTTGCTGATACGCCTTTTTTACTTGGGGAAGAACCGGATGACACGCCGGTAACCAGAAAAGAGCTAAATCAAGTTCTGGCTCTTTTAACACAATTTAATAACACTTTACTTAACTCCAAATGTTCGGAGGGTTCCATTAGCTCAGGAGTGCCCTGCAATCAGCAGCAGGGTAGAGAGAAAGAGCGGAACGAAGAGCAACGGAGGGGCTTGAGAGCAGGCATGACACCTAGAGATCCGGTTATTGTGAATCATCCTTTGGTTTCCCCTAATCATAACGCATGTACTGACAAAAATGGGACTACCCAGGCTGATAACAGCTTCAATTTCAAAGTTTGGACTGAACAGTTACCATGCTTTAAAACAGGTACTTTTAATATGCAATTGGAGCAGTTGGATACTCAATTTGAAAGCTTTAAAGACAAGTCGTATGCATATAGAAATTCGCAACTAGAGATTAACTATTTAAAAGAATGCATCAAAGTTGAACGTGTTCCTAAAGGGTTGCGCTGCTTCAGATACCCTAACAGCGCTCATGCAGGTTCAACTTTGCATTCAAAATTAACTGATTTATTTAACAAGACAGGACTTGAAATGTTAAAACTGATGATTGATGATTATGTCAAAAAAGGAGATGTAATTTTAAATGAATTAAACATGCTGAATGACAACATTACTAATGATGAAAGATTTTTAGGCTACAAGAGAAAATATAATGACACTTTTAGGGAAGTTGATGAACATTGCTGTAAAGTATTGGACAGAAAGGCAAAAAAGTTAGAGAGAGATCTTATTGAATACAGAGAAGGAAGGGCATACCCGACGGGGGGGGGGGGGATTAGAAAACAAAATAACTATGAGAATGCAGATCCTGTTGATGCACAAAATGCAAGTAATGCTCACGACTATTCAGATTTGCCCAGAAGAAGTGAGAGGTTAGCACAAAAAGGTGCTAACAACATGCAGCAGGGTTTTCAATTTCCCCAGGGCAGACCACGGGTGAAATCAAATCAGTACCAACAGAATGCATGGGGAAAGAGGCGTTGAATACTGATAAACCTATAAATGTGGAAGGTATTCAAATTTTGTTAGTTACAAGTGAACAAGGTATCTGTAGTATTAATACTTTGGATAATTTTAGTATTTATAACTATACAGATATCAATATTACTGAAGATTTTTTTGAATTGTTCACAAAAGGGCTACAGTTTGTACCTAACAGGTCAACTTTCCTGCCTAAACTCTTAATTGAACTTAAACTATTTGTGAGGAATCTGAATCTGGCTATAATGTTCAAAGACAAAAATATGCAGGATGTAACACTTTCTAGAAGCAGCACTTTTAATCCCCCGATTCACCCAAAATTAAGAATGTTTGAGGAACTAATTGAAAAAACTTTGAGAGAAAACTTAACAAAGAAAGGAACTTGGCATTCTTCTAATTTCTCTAAGCAGCTATATGATGTGGTGGATATGTTAAAAAAGAACAGAATTAGGGTAATGAAACCCGATAAGGGGGGGGGTATAGTGCTGATGCAACAACTAGAATATGAGAACTACATTTATAATTTACTGCAAAACACTAACATTTATGAGCCCATCTCATTAAATGAACTGAATATAGCTGTGAGTAAAGTTAAATATTATATACATGATTTGCTCTTGCAAGGATTTTTAGATGAAAAAACACACAATTATTTAATTGTGCCCAAACCAAGAACAGCAATTTTATTTGGCATTCCTAAGGTTCACAAGGGCCTTACTCCTTTGAAATTTCGCCCTATTGTGGCAGGGGCAGGCAGTGTGACTGAACCACTCAGTAAATTTATTGATTTTCATCTAAAAAGTTATGTAGCACAATTAAAGTTTGTTTGCAAGGATTCCTGGGAATTTTTAGCTAGTGTGAACCAGGAAATTGACAATTCAGACTTATTTATGATTACAATAGACATTGTGGAGTTATTTCCCAGCATACCACATGAGCAAGGACTCGACTGGTTTGGACAATTGATAAGCAAAGAATCAGGTTTAAACAATGATTTAATTAATACCATACTTGAATTTATGAGAATTGTTCTTCATAACAATTTTATATATTTCAATGAAGAGTTTTTTAGACAGAAAAGAGGAGTGGCTATGGGTGCACCCTGCCCCACTGCATATGCAAATATAGTTTTACACAAGTGGGAGATGGAATTTATTCATTCTACAAGTTGGAAAGAACATATAATTTTTTATAGAAGGTTCTTGGATGATATTTGCATTTTGTGGTCGGGCACTGAGCAGCAATTTGTAAACTTTATGGATTACTTAACAAATATGACTAATTTTCTTAAATTCACATATAATTTAAGTAACAAGACTTTAAATTATTTGGATATCAAACTTACTAAAAGATCAAATCAAAAGGGTTTTACATCACAAATATTCAGGAAGGAAACATATTGTAATTCATACTTGCATTTTGACAGTGGGCACCCTTGGCACATCAAGAAGGGTATTATTAAAGGACAGCTTGTGAGAGCGTCCAGAATGTGTAGTACAAATGAATTATTTCTTGATGAGGTGGAATTTTTAAGAAATGCATTCTTAAGTAGGGGATACCCATCCACATTGTATCAAGCTATACTGAATGAAATTATAAACAAAAGGGAACAAGATTTCCCACCCATATTGGGAACTGGGTCAGCATCAATTAAGAGACAAGAAATTAAAAATTTTGACAGACACGGTAACTTTGTGTACACATATTCACAGGATGTGGCAGTTATTGAAAATACTGTTAAGAATTTATGGCCCTTGGTCTCAATACAGGAGGAATTTACAAAAATTTTTCCTGAACAAATTTCATTTATTAGAAAAAGAAATGTTAATTTAAAGGGAATGTTTGAACAAAACATGAACAAAACAGAAGAACAAGGGGGCGTTGTAGTTAAAAGAAAAGGGACTTTTCATGTGGCAGGTGCCATCAATGTGCATTTCTTATTAATAAGGATCTAGTTTATATTCCTTCTTGTAACATTACCCTGTATGCCAAACACAATTTCAATTGTAATTCATCAGGGGTAGTATACATTGGGCTTTGCCAGAATTGCCCATCATTCTATGTGGGCAAAACAGAAAGGCACTTGAAACGCAGGATATATGAACACATAAATGATATTAAAACAAAGAAAGAAACAAATGCTTTTTATAGGCACTCCCTGAATTGCAAAAACATGTCTATAAAATTCTGTGTAGTTGACAGAGTGCTGCAAGATCTGAGAGGTGGGGACTGGGAGACAGCTCTTGTAATAAAAGAATTAATCTGGCAGTTGAAGCTTAATGCAACAAAGAGCCCAGGTTTGAATGATGGGATTAGTGTTAGTGATATTCTCAAAGCCAAAAGAAACAGGTTAAAATAGAATTTCATATTAAATTAAGTATATTACACCCCAAAATGTTTTTAAGTTGTTAATCAATATTAATATGGAATTAATTTGAATTTTGTAATGCCTTAATTGATTTATGTATAAGTTAAGCATATTTTAATAATATTGATGAATGGATTTGCATTAATTTTGTGCAAGCATTTTTTAAATTTAATTAATTATTTCAGGATTGACAAAGTTAACCACAAGAAAAACTAACACAAAACTTACTGTCAAATGGAAACAGATACACATTAGTTGTGCATGAAAACATGTTTATTACACACCTATTCAGGTTTTTTGGTCATAGTTTTTAATGAGCATTTTTAAACAAACAACAAGTCTAATATAAGTTATGGTATTAAAGTTTGGAAAGCATTTGTTACTTGACACAATTATTTTACAACATAATGAATTCTGTCTTGAAATGACAGTTTGCACAATGTACATAGTAATTATTGCAAACGTAGTAACTGCATTTGATGGTTGGTAACGCTGTTAACATATTTCACATAATGAATTTTAATTAATTGATTGTAATTGTTGAATTTATAAAATCACATGGCAGGGCTGTTTTATTTAAAAGCAGAGTCTTTCAGCAACTTAGTACACTTGAAAAAGCCCGTTACGAACGGGCGAAAGCGCTTGTGATTACCGTTGTGTTTTTTGGTCTCTGATCTGTGGATTAAAGTTTTTTTATCTACTTTTTGGCTTTCCTTGTGAATCTACATCATTTTGGAAGTGCGCATTACAGTACCAAAGTGGTTTTACTACTAAAATTACCATTGTCAGCATACGGAGAGGTTTGTGACTTCCTGCTTTCTGGATTCAAAGCTAGATGCTAGTCGCATTTTGTCTGCCTATGATCTGTTTAACTAAAGTGCTGTTTAAACTCTTAGCGACTGTAGGTGCAGTTTTAAATGCTAGCGACTGTTGATAGAGCTGTGAAAAGTGTGAATACTTAATCCAATTGCACTGCTCTCTTGTCGGTTGGTTTGTAAGGGTACTATAAGGATTTTCCTTATCAGTGATGGTATCATTATAGCTACTGACCTTTAACTGTGCCTCTTTCCCTAACTTCCTTCCCTAACTTCTACCTGGTATTATTTCCCCTTCTTAGGTAGCTCCACTGAGACGCAGTCCCTCTAAGCTCCCAGTCCAAGGAAAGAATTACTATACCCTGCCGAAAAATATAAGTAAAGCAAGCAACTTTCTCCGAAGAGCCAAGGTGGTCACACATTATTGCATATTAACTTATGGAAGCTGCTGACTAGGGTCTATGGTCCCAAAATAGTATATGTAAACTCCTGGTATTTAAGTTAATTTACTTACCTAGCTAAGCCACTATCTAGCTGAGCTAAAGCTTATGTGATATTAACTGAGGATTGCTATAGCCCCACTCCACTCGCCCTCGCTACGCTCGGGCTCTCTCCGCTCCCCTCCCTGCCCCCAAATTCCACCCGCCCCCACTACCTCTAAATTTATTGCCATTAAGCCACACCCACATGTACTAGCTCCTATCACCTTCTGCTATTTTAATTACTCACAGCTGTTTCCTTCTCTCTCCTTAATTATAATTCCCTCACACCATTATCTGCTAGTTCACTTCTAGGTACTTAGTTCATCACTCACTTTAGGTATGTGGTACTCCATTCTACTACCTACCCTATTAGCCCCATACCTCCTAACATTATATGAAACCCAACCTCTATTAGGATTCCCAGCCTCTAAGGCTAACACAAACACTCCAGAAGCCAAACATCCAAATTTTGATCACATCCATAGTAATTGGGTACATATAACATCATGCTCTCAATCCCCTTACACCAACACCAGGAAAATTAGTCCTAAACTCAAACACTACTATAAAATTGTAGAGAAATTCCTGAAACTTGCCTCCAAGCTTAGACTTAGTCTATTACTTGATGGGGATATACACCCCAACCCCGGCCCTAACAACTTAGACATGTACTCTCCCTCTACCACAAACCTGAGCCTCAACCCGACAATTTCCCGGCCATCCAATTCTCTCCTAACTTGTCATCTCAACATCAGAAGCATCAACAATAAGGTGCATGAACTTCATGCACTCATTATTGATATATCCCCTGAGATCTTATGCCTATCTGAGACATGGCTAAAACCTAGCACTACTGATAATGAAATACTACTCCCAGGGTATAATATACACAGGCTGGACCGTACTTCCAGAAAAGGGGGTGGGGTAGCCATACTTTACAAATCTGAGTTGACTGTATCTACGGATGTCTTACAACCACCTCAGATTAATAACTTAGAAATTCTAGCCACCAAACTGCAACTTAACAACAGTAAATGCATTTATATAATCTGTATGTACATTCCCCCCAGGTAATAATATAGCTACACTTGAAGATACCCTCCACTGGATATCTAGCCACTACCCTCAAGAAACCTTACTTCTCGGAGACTTTAACATAGACTGGACCTCCTGTTCTTTAGAATCCCCTACCACCCATATTAACCTGCACTCATTCATGCAAGTTATTAACACCCCAACAAGGGCAGGCAACCCCAACCAGAAAGAAAGTATACTTGATTGGGTACTTATTAATAGTCACCCTAACCTGTATACATTTGGAACCCTCCCTGATAGTCTAAGTGATCACCATCTCACATATATAATTAAGCACAAAGTCACCAATCCCAAACTACCCTTACTAAGAACGGTCAGAAATAAAAAAAAATTTGACTCAACCAAATTCCAACTAGAATTAAATTTGTGCAATTGGTCCATACTAAAACATCTTCCCCTAGAAGAAGCGGTATTGTATTTTAACAATAAATTCCTGGAGATTCTTAACTTTCATGCCCCTACTCGCTCAAAGAAAGCCAAGGCAGTAGCTGCTCCTTGGCTTTCAAAAGAGACCAGGCTTAAAATTAATCTCAGAAATAAAGCTTGGGCTTTATGGCGAACTACTAAACTTCCGCATGATCAAATTAAATACAGACAACTTAGGAATGAAACTAAAAACACATACTACGTGACAAAAAACAATACTACCACAGGCTACAAATAGAAAATCAAAATCACCCTCAAAAGTTCTGGGCAGGGTTAAATAATCTCCGCCACCCTGGTCACTCTACTACCCCTGTCCCAGATGCCTATATCGATAAACCACCAGAAGTAGTCTCTGACAGTTTTAACAGATTCTTTACTGAGACTATTCAAGCCCTAGCCAACCAACTGCCTCTTAGTTCTCATAGTCTAGGTAGCTCTACCCTATAAATAAACCTTCTTTTAGCTTCCAACCTGTTGCTACATCATTTATCCGCACCTTAATCAGAAAACTAAAACCCACAACTCTCTCAGCTGACCAACTTCCAGCTGAATACCTGCAAATATCAGCTGACGCCATTGCCTACCCAGTGTCACTACTTATCAATCACACTCTAACAGAAGCAAATATTCCTGATATCTGGAAAATATCCTACGTAATCCCTCTTCATAAAGGAGGCAGTTCTACAGAACTCTCCAATTACAGGCCTATTGCTATACTCTCTCCTCTAGCAAAGATTATGGAAAAATGTATTCAAAAACAGTTTATGCAACACCTAATTAACAACCACCTAATGGCAGATACCCAGCATGGTTTCAGACCTCACCATAGCACTACTTCAGCCCTACTTGTCTTCTCCAACACCATAAATCTCCACCGCAATAATAACCTTATTTCCTCAGCTCTATTTTTGGATCTGTCCAAAGCATTCGATATGGTGGATCACCAACTATTAATCAATACCCTACAATCACTTTGTCTAGATCCTAAAGCCCTACAATGGTTTAATTCATACCTAAGTGGTAGAAAACAGGCCGTGCTATGGCAGACCAAACTCTCCACCCTGTTACCTAACACCCTGGGTGTACCACAAGGATCTATATTAGGCCCACTGTTATTCTCTATCTTCATCAATGATATGAACACTGTCATTCCTAAAGTCAGCTGTATCCAATATGCAGATGACTCCACACTAATTTGCTCAGGAACATCTCCTACAGAGTTACAGTTAACTACCCAGTCTACCTTTAACACAATAGAAAACTGGCTCTCAAATCGTCGCCTGATACTGAATCCCAAAAAGACTAAAATGCTGTTATTCCTTCCAACACAAAGGTCTAGTGGCATTAACCTCACAATCAAAGCAAAGGATGGCACAAAAATTTTGCCAGACCATTCCACAAAACTACTAGGTGTCAACATCGACAATAATTTAAAATTTGACCTACATGTCAATCAATTGATCAAAACCATCAATAAAAAACTAGGTTCATTGTATAGAATAAAAAGCTTTCTGACTCCCCCAGCTAAAGTTGCCATTGCTCGATCATATCTTCTCTCTACTCTCCTGTACGCATCCCCTCTTCTCCATAATACTAGTAAGACTGTCCTGAATAAAATCACAATCTGTTATAATCACATCGCCAGGTTTGCTACTGGATTTCCTTTCAGGACACATCACTGCATCAACCTATCTCGGCTTGGATGGCTCCAACTACCTAGTCTAATACTGTATAACCAACTAGTTATGACACACAAAATTTTATTCAATCCTGAAAACACCCCTGCACTCAAAAACCTGGTTACTATTTATAACAACCCTAGATCACTGCGTTCTTCCAGTAGACTCCTTATCCAGACATGTAAATCTAATAACTTAGCCGGTGACTCTCTCTTTACTAACTCTGTAGGCAGAAAATGGAACCTACTACCTCCTGAGATTACCTCACTCTCTTCTCTAGGTCAATTCAAAGCTAAACTCAAACTACACCTGGGGTCAAATCGGACTTGCTACTATATCAAGCCTGGCTAATTCTTTCTCTAGATTTTGTATAGATGCTATGTGTATGGATTGTCTTGCTATTCTTCTGTAAATATACTATTAATGTCTAAATGTTTCTTCACCAAATATTCCATTACACTGTTCGAGATATGTGACATGTAATGATGTTTTTGAGATATGTAATGATGTTTTTTACTTTGGGAGCTTTTCTCCCCGGGCCTCCGCTGAAAATGGACATATATCCAGTCGGACTATCCCGGTTAACAAATGTAAAATAAATAAATAAATAAATAAATATATATATATATATATATATATATATATATATATATATATATATATATCTATATCCATATAGAGAGAGAGGGAGAGACAGAGAGACACAGGGTCATATGTACTGCAACAGGTGTGTGGTGACCAAGGCATGGACTGTAGACAAGTGTTGATACTGCAGTGCCATTCCTCCTTTAGAAAACACTGTACCCATTAACTACCACATAGGTAGAGATCTACCTAACAGTGAAGGTGTGATAAGGGAACATGGGACACAGGTGGACAGTAGCCTCCGCTTTGATGAAGACAGTGCCACACTACACCTGTAATCAGTCTGTGTGTTATGTGTCATGACAACAGGTGTGTCATCTATAGAAATATAGGGCAGTGTTCCCCTCTACTCATCACAATGCCTTGTGTGGTATGTACCTCACATGACAACTACACCAGGTGAAAAGGCCACAGACATACCTCCCAAAGGGTAATACTGGATTTAAACATATGCCCTATGCAGACTGACTCACAAAACCACATCTACACTGTATTGCATACTGGCCACACAGAGGTGACCTCTGCTGGACATACAGAGGTATGTCACACCCATAGCTGGGTGACAACCACCATGGCAACATATTACGATCCCTCCGGGATACATGCTCTAGGGCCCTAAACCTTGTCAGCTCACTAAACAGCACATGCTGGAGGGATAGGTTCCTATCTCAGAGATATGCCATACACCAGAATAGACCACCTGGCAATAGCAAACAAGGCTCCTCATTAGCAGTTGTCATAAATACCCCTCATGATTGTGTGGGAGATTGGTAATACACCCCAGGAAACACCTCTGTGGTTCTGATTGGCAGGGACAAGTGAAATCAAAGTACATGTGTGTCAAAGGCCAGGGTAGCATATGGCTAGGCTGCCGTAGGCTCTACGGCCAACAGCATATTACCTACCTATGACACTATGCACTCACACATGTACTCAGTGCAATACCTGTTATGTGAGGTTGAATAAGTGTAATGCTAAATGTGTGCAAGGTCTGTAAAGGTGTGATAGCTTAGTGTGAAGTTGTATCTGACATGGTAGTGTCTATCCTAGCTGTGAGGACAGCAAATGATGTGTAATGTACTGTTAGGCAGACATAGTAGTACGGCATATGATGTGACGTAGTTCCTTGTTGACGAATGTGGTGTCTCATTGTAGGCTAAAGCAATACATGTATGCTTAGTGACTGGTATTGCTGGTGAATCCAACTCCCATATGAACTGTAGTACTACCTGAAGTTGTAGGCCTAAACAACGCAGTATGGTGTGTGTTCTCATTGCTTGGAAACACTGTCATGTGTGTTTCCTGTAGTCCGCACAGAGGACAAAACTCAGGCATAAGCATTTGTAAGTAGTGGCACACAGTACTGTATGGTACACAGGTAATGCTCATCTGTGTTGGCATACAGTGGTGTGTTGTATGTTTGTATGATGTGTGTGTAAATATGCCTGTACAATGGCTGCAATCATATGTGTGTTACAGGGTATACGTGTGTATCCAGCAACATATATATTCTGTTACAACAGTATGCCACCTATAGTAACAACTGTACACATCTGTTAGGCAGGGTTATGGCATCAATGATTAGGGTGGTTGACCGGTACTACTGTACCTGTACTTTACATCCATTGCAATGGATGACATCTCTGTTCATGCATTGGTGTGATATACACCCCTGTCTTGAGGTTGTGCAATGTGTCGCAAACAGTGTGTCGGGTACTGTTGTATAGTGGTGTCATATATAGAGTGTGCCAGGCACTGTTAGTTAGTTGTGGCCTGAGAACCAATAAGTAGTATTGAACATGTGTAACCTCTGACAGACAATAGGATGGTATATATGTCAGTAAAGTGATATCTATGGTTAAAGGTGTAAAGTTTGCCACAGGACTCGCTCACACATATTGTTCATATCTTTTTCAGCCAGATGGCCCACCAATGCAATCCATCGTATACAGCGGATGAGGAAGAGGTGATCCTGCAAAGCCTATTGCAGCAGTACACAATACTGTTCTCCAGAAGTAGCCAGCACCAACAGGAGCGGACTGCACTGTGGCAGGAACTTGTTTGTCAGGTAAATTACATAGGCATGCATAACCAGACATATGAGCAGGTACACCATCACTGCAGTGATTTAATTAGGCATGTCCGGTGGCGTGCGTCTGATATCCAAAGACAACAGCTTGCCACAGGTGGTGGGGTGGCCATTCATCCCCCCTCACCAGAGTGGAGGAGCTGTTCCTAACCGTAGTGGCTCCTGGACAACAGCAACATCAACCTCTGACATGTGTTGTCATGGAGGCTGGAGCCACCCAGCACGTCCACCTGGATCAAGCAGGTAACATGCCCTATCTGTAGACGACAGTTAACTGTATTGTTAGATTATGTCTATGTGAGATGTGTACTGTGTGTTTAGCAGTTCTGCTGCCTAGTGTTGTGCAGTACTGATATTTAGAATAATATATCTACACATGTGACTGTTGACTGTTGTTATACTCCAGTTTAGCATACCCACTGTAGCAATGCCACAGTTGTGGGCACTGACGAACTCTCTCATATTCTCATAGACCCCTCTGGTGTGAAACCAGGGCAGCCAATCCATGCTGGTGAGTGTGTTATAATTGCAATGTTGGTAATGAAATATGCATGTCATAGGTGAGGTGTAGGCCATGTAAACATAACACACCTACCCATAATGCATACCGGGCATGTTTGCTGTAAGACGTTGCACAGCTCAGTAATGTCAGTAGCTGCCTCACTGACATGCAATACACAGAGCATAAGACACAGTTGTGGCAACCCCGTACTGCGTATGGATAGGCATAGTTGCAACACCTGTACACAACATAACACGTTTATCATACGCAGTACACAAAGACATGCTACATATGGTGTAACCACACACCCACTGTAAGGTCACACTTCAGTATCCCACTTGTCATCCACACACACATGATGTACCTCAGGGGTAGAGGCCTATCATGGGGCTGTGCAATACTCTTCAACACATAACAGTCATGTTAGGCAATGCTCCCTATGGGCACCTCATACACCCATGTATAAAGTGGCTGTGTAATAGTGAATGTAGCCACGGCACTACAATTCAGGTACAGCATGCTAGGCAGTGGTCTGTCACACAGTAGTAGCAGTGAGTGACCACAAGATGCATGATGATGATGATGATTGTACATGGTAGTACATCCCATCCAGTTACAGGGACCACAGTACTACACATAGTGGTCTTTGCTTTGCACCTCATTGTTGTGTGTGTGCAAACATACGCAGCTATACACAATATGCATAGCATGTTGTGTGTGTGCTTACATATGCCAGTATACACAATGTGCACAGCTGTCACCATCTGTACAAAGAGTCACATATATGTCCTGGAATGCTATTGGGTGTATATAAGTCACATGACACACATTGGGTATGTGTCGTGCTTAATGTTGCAGTCATGTAGCATACCATGTCATGGCTGGCACTGACATATCTGCAATATGTCCCACACTCACCATAACCACTGTACAATGGCCATGTCGAGCATTGGGATTCCTTCACGTCTATATGCACCACTCATCTCATGTCTGTACATTGCATGCATTTGCTACACCTGTGCCCACTATTATTTGCTATGGACACAGACACTGTAATCAGACATGGCAATCTATGTGTCACACAGATAACACATGCTGTCATGGTATGTATACCATTGAGTGATGGTGCACTGGACATTGCAGAGCAGATAATACTTGCACAGCAATGTTGTGTCCATGTACACATTGTGTTCCAGGGTGTAGACAATCACTGAACAACTACACACATGCATCACAGCCATGTATAATGTCATTAAATAAGGCCGTCTACACTTGCACTGCATGGTTTTGAGCAGCACATATTCTGCATGCTGACACGTGTGAGGTGACTGTTTGCCTTATGATACTGTCACCCACCTTCACCCACTATTGTGTATATGTTGGATTGCTGCTGCTGTGTGTGTGTGTGTGTGTGTGTGTGTGTGTGTGTGTGTGTGTGTGTGTGTGTGTGTGTATGTGCTGTGGCGAGCAGTGTATTTGTGTTCATGTGTGCATGTGTGCATGTGTTCCTGTGTGCATGTGTGCATGTGTTCATGTGTGCATGCGTTCATGTGTCTATGTGTGCATGTGTGCATGTGTGCTAACATCATGTACAGATTGTGAAGTGTGTTTCCTGTCTTCCTTCCACAGGTGCTGAGTTAGGGGTGTCTGAATGCAGCAGGGAACCTGATGTCACTGCCACTAATAGTGGAGATTATGAGACATGTATTGTGGCACAGGGAGGTCTGACAGGCTCTGTCGTTGGTCCACCAATCGACAATACACAGCGTTCAACCCCATCTATGCACACACTCATACTGCCAATACATCCCTCATCACCAGTGGCCTGAGCTGAGGGACAGCATACAGTCGGCATTGACCAGGAGAATGTGGTACCCATGGCACATGCATGCCCTCACAGCAGCCATAACCAGATTACTGGAATGGTACCACATAGGCAGATGTCCAGGGGTTCTCGGGGGAGCACCACTGGTTGTATTGTCCCTGGCAGATGTGTCCCCAGAGGTATTACAACCTCCAGTATGTTCCGGGCTGTAATGCAGGCACAGGCACATATGGAATGGTACACCTGACAGGGACTAAGGGCGCAGAGGGCCCATTACACTGCTATCAATGACAGCATCCGTGACCTTGCCGGTGCCATCTGGAATTACACCAAGGTCATTAATAGCCATTAGAGGGAGACATTAGGTGTCCTCCACAATGTGTTAGCCATTAGCCAGGACCATGAAGGACAGATGGGAAGCCGACACGGACACATGCCAGCAACAGCATCAGCTGGAAGTCATCGCGGATGGACCACGGATCACAGCCGCTCCCGTAGTGGCAGTACCAGCCCCAGCAATGCTGGGGCTGGCCTGTCCATTGACCATCCTACTAGACCACGTGCACGTGGCACTGGCCAGTCCCAGCAGGGACATGGGTCCAGTCATCATACCTCTGCCTCTGATGATAGCACCCAGTCAGGGTTGGTACCCGATACTGCCCGTAGCACCCCTGCCAGGCACAGGTACCATGTCCGTGGCCAGAGTCAGTGATCTGTATGGCCTAGCAGGTACAGTCTGTGGCTGTCCCACAACTGCCCATATATGGCAGCCACATGGTGGAGTTGTGTGCATGCAGACACACACACATTAACCAAACAACTAGGGGTCACACATACACATACACATTACATCAACATTGGCCCATGCTGTACTGTTGTCCCACACACACACACACACACACACACACACACACACACACACACACAGACATGTCGATTGGCTGGGTCAATGTCGGTCTCTGGCAAGCCAACAACACACCCTGTGCATATGATGACACCTGTGCCACCTCCTGTCATCTGTAACATTGATGCAGGAATAGGCTAACATGGTTCTGATGCACAGGGTGACATTATAGCAGTGTAGCAATAGTAGCAAGTTGCCAACAGGAAAGTG
The DNA here is from genome assembly GCF_019279795.1 of Protopterus annectens. Taxonomy (NCBI): domain Eukaryota; kingdom Metazoa; phylum Chordata; order Ceratodontiformes; family Protopteridae; genus Protopterus; species Protopterus annectens. Next base: position 201,498,809 of record NC_056736.1, on the reverse strand, counting down.
TACTGATATCCTTGTAGGAATATCTGAGCAGGCATTATGCATCACAGCTCTGATAGTCATTGTAGCATTGTTTACACCAGTGTTAGGTCTGAGTATGTATTATCCACCCATGTGCCACTTGGCTGAAGTGTACAGTGTTGCCAGCATGTGTTAGTGAGTGGACAGTACGTGTGTGATGTGTGCATTACAAATTAGCAGCTGTACATCTGTGAACATGGTGTGTGCACACTGTCTGCATGTACGTGTATAGTGGACATGTGAGATGTGCAACATACCCTGTTGTACACATTGTTATCTCATGGTATCTTTCGATAGCCAGTATGCATTATACTACATATATGTACTAACATGGGTACACATGTGTGTATGACATGGGTTGACACTATGCTGTGGGTGATACTGTTGATATCTGTCAATGATCTGCAGTCTGGTAGTATACACCACCTCAACAGCATGACTATAACCAATCATTAGATGATGTCCTGACAAATGACACACAGTTGTAGGGAACTCAGTAACAATTGGATCCTTCCAGTGCTATTTATAGTAGTATTTATAACTACACAGATTTAGCCTTGGAAGAATGTGCATTTGACGTTTTCACTCTGAGCTTACAGTTCGTTCCTTATAAACCAATGAATTTGACACAAGCACTAGTAGAATTGAAACTTTTTACTAGAGGTTTGAACCTGACCCAAATTTTTAAGGGGCAAAAATTTGATGACACAGGGTTAACCCGTAGCAGTCTAATCAATCCCCCTCTCCATCCAATAATTCTCTTTTTTGAAAAACTGGTGGAAAATGATTTTAGAAAAATATCTAAAGACAAACAGCCTTCCTCTGGATGTAACTTATCCATGCATGAAATTGAATTTATCAACCATCTCAAGAATGAGAATGTCAGGATTATGAAACCGGACAAGGGTGGAGGGGTGGTCCTCATGTTTTCTGGTGAATATGAAGCATACATCTATTCCATGCTCCAGGACAATGAACAATATGACACGGTATCTCGAAACGAAGTTAATATTGCTTTTGCTCAGATTAATTATTACCTAAAAGATCTTTTACTGCAGCAAGCAATCAATGAGAGGGTTTATAATTATCTGCACGTAGAGAAACCCAAGATACCGGTCATGTTTGGGATTCCCAAAACTCATAAAGGAATTCATCCTTTAAGGTTCAGACCTATAGTATCAGGTGCGGGGGGCGTGACTGAGCCAATAGGAAAATTTATTGATCACCTAACCAAGGCTTTCATGCCTCTCCTCAGCCATGTTTGTAAGGACTCCTGGCACTTTCTCCGTGACGTTCCTGTTTCCTGTTTTTCGTCTGACTTGATTATGATCACCATAGACATCAAGGACCTCTTCTCGAGTATTCCTCACAAAGAAGGTCTAGAATGGTTTACGGAATTTCTTAGTAATGAAACCAGTCTCAACAACAAGCTCACCAATTTATTGACAGAGCTGATGGAGATGGTCCTGTTGAATAACTTCATTTCCTTCAATGGTGAACTGTTCAGGCAACGTAAAGGGGTCACCATGGGGGCATCCTGTGCCTCATTTTATGCCAATGTGGTGTTGCATAAATGGGAAAACACCTTTGTTTTGATACCCCCCTGGGAGCAACATAACCTTTTTTACAGACTCTACCTGGATGACATTTGCATCCTCTGGAGAGGCTCAGAAAATGAGTTTAAAGAATTTTTTCAATACATCAATACTACCACTGGTTTAATACAATTTACATACACTGCTAGCTCTCACGAACTTCATTACTTGGATGTTACTTTGTTTAAGGACTTCAACCAGAACACTTTTCACTCCAAATTATACCGCAAATCTACTTTTTCTAATTCATTGTTACATTTTGACAGTGCGCATCCCCTATATCAGAAAAGGGGAATCATTAAAGGGCAACTCATAAGAGCAAGTAGAATCTGTAGCACCCAAGAGGATTTTGAACTTGAAGTTAAAACAGTACAGGCCTTTTTCCTGGAAAGAGGATACCCCCTAGAAATGTTTAAGGGCTTAGTTGATGAGATCAAAGAATTGAGGAAAAACCTTATACACACCCATTTTAGGAAAAGGACCAGAGGTGACAATTTCATCAGCTTCTAGTGCATCCAACCACCCAACAGACAGTTTCATATACACATATTCTTCCAATTCCAAGGAAATGGAAGAAGTTATCAGAAAGTACTGGCCGGTCCTAGCCCTTTATGAAGATTTCAAGGACTTCTTACCCTCTAGACCTAGCTTTGTTAGGAAAAGAGGTACTAACTTCAAAGAAATTTTTGAAAGGAAACCGGATAACAAAAAGAAGGTGAAACAACCAAGGATGGGCACGTACAAATGTGGTTCCTGCAGCCAATGCCATGCCTTAATGAACGTTGAATCAGTTTTCATTCCATCCAGGAGGTTCAGGACGAAACCAACCGGTTTCTATTCTTGTGGAACCAAAGGGGTGGTATACCTGGGTCTTTTTACCACATGTTCCAGTTTCTACATGGGGAAAACCGAAAGAGAATTCAGGAAACGGATCTACGAACATTTATATGACATGGCTAAGCAGAAAGAAACCAATGCTTTTTTTAAGCATTCCCTCCTTTGCCCAGGTTCCAACATTAAATTCCTTGTATTAGAGCAAGTGGAGCCGGATATCAGGGGCGGTGACTGGGAATCCACCCTTGAGTATCATGAGTTAGTATGGCAATTAAGGTTGGACGCAAGGAGACCACCCGGATTAAACGGGACTATCAGCATTAAACCCGTATTAAAGCTTAGAAGGGCAAGATTGTAGTTATTATATTACATCTAATAGGTTTTCCATTTCTTTTTTATAAGCACATGTCCTCCACTCACCGCCACTTGGTATACATGTATTTGCTTACAACACTTTGATAGGGACTTGGCTATTATAAGTTTTTATTACCACAGTTCCTTTTCTCTCTTTTTAGTGATTTTTCAACCAGTCACCTGATTTTGGAGAGCTTTTTGAACAATAGGGCCCTAAGTAAAAGGGTCCCTAACACTTTTATAGAGTTGTACCCCCAGGCTATCAGAACATACAGACCTTTAGAATCCCTAATAGCAGAATTTTAAACATTTTTAATATTGATTATATTTACACTGGAACAGTGTTTATTAATTTTTTGTATTCATTTTTGCAGAATCTAGCTTTTAATATTTTAATAATATAATATTTAAATTACATAAAATTTCACTTCACGTTTTTATTAAAGCAAAGCCCCTTTAAATACCTGAATAACTGATTAGTACCAGTTGTTTATAATTAATGAGGCACTCATGGTTATATAAAGGTTTGGTTCAGCAAATGCTTTTGTATTCACTTGAAAAAGCTCAGGATTACCTGAGCGAAAGCGCTTGTGTTATTTTCTTTTTTGGATTCGCTTGAATAAAGGATTTCATACTTCATACTATTTCCTGGTATTTTGTTCTGTTGGTCGTGGAGTTGTGTTTCTTGGATTCCTTCCAGTACTATACTATAACAGTAACCAGTGGTATTGACCACCACATGCTCTTGGGACCACACCTGTGTGGCATATAGCCCTCTTAGGTACATGCAAACACACTAGGGATATGTCCATCCACATCTGGAAATGCATGCATTGGCCTACATTGCATTCCCTGGATGGGATGCACATCCTACACAAGGGTATCATATAGACAGATACCTGTTGTCCAATACATGCTGTATAGTCGTAAGCTGACTATGGCATAGTCATCCATATTTACTAGACATACTATCCTGACAGTACCACATAGGTGGTAGCCCTCAACATGTATGTTGGGTACTAATGTGTACAGACAGACAGACACGTGTTATGTCATCTGTCCCTTGGTATCCACATATCCATAGGTATTGTGGGGTCCATCGGTGTTTCACATAACACATTAGGGGCCTGCGTGCATATCCACAGGGCTGTTGTACACCTATAATGACTGTCCATTACTGCCAGTTGTTGTTGTGTATGAACATGTCTGACATATACCCCAGGCAATTACCCTCACTCACAGTACTCTATAGTACGTGTCATGAGTGTGTGTGGAACAGATGTCCTTGGCCACGGATCACTACAGTGACTGGGCTTGTCGCCTACATACATATGTGACCTATGATCTGAGAAGCAGCGGCACAATCTGTAGAAGGAAACAAATGTATTCATGTAGTATGCAGGCTTCACACCTATGTACTGATTGAGGTCACATGTACACATATTTATTTGTCACGCAGATACCCGATGTGTGCAATGCACATATTGTTTTAATCATATGTCATACCATAGCAAAAGCAAAACCCACATTGTACTGACCGCCTGTGGCGCACACACACTCAGCGTTTGCAGGATTCAAACCCCTACCTAACTACATTATGATACTAGAGAGATACACATTAACACAGTGCGATATATGCTTAACTGGGTGGTTTCGGTTCTCCTGATATATTTGTAGGATGCTGACATCATCAGACATTCCAAAGAGGGATGTGCCTCTTTTAATGTGTTTTCCCAGTCTCCAAAAAGGCTACTCCTCTCAAAGAAAATCACACTTATACACCCCACAACACACACTGTCAGCATTTGCAGGATTCAAATCCCTACCTAACTATGTTATGATATTAGAGAGATACGCATTAACACGGTGCACTATATGCTTTACTGGGTGGTTTCTGTTCTCCTTGAATATTTGTAGGATGCTGACATCATCAGCCATTCCAAAGAGTGATGTACCTCTTTTAATGTGTTTTCCCAGTCTCCAAAAAGGCTACTCCTCTCAAAGGACATTACACACATGCACACACACCCCCCCCCCACACACACAATCAGCATTTGCAGGATTCAAACCCTTACCTAACTATGCTATGATACTAGAGAGACACGCATTAACACAGCATGCTATACGCTTTACTGAGTGTTTGCTGTTCTCCTGGTATATTTGTAGGATGCTGACATCATCAGACTGGACATGGGAATGTGTGCACTTTCTTTTATGCAATCCCAGGAATGATCCACGTGGGTCGGCAAGTACCAACAGCTTGAACAGGACCCTGTGAGTCTCACCTTGTATGATCTATCTGTGGACACACTGACATCCCTTCATATGTCAACACATATCTATTCACAGATTATTGGTTTTGTGGATATGACGTGTCTGTGATGTTGATGAAGAGCTATGCAAAGGCTATGTGGGACATGTGTAGCTCTGTTCAGTGATGTATGTCCTGGGTGGCTGCTTGCAAATGGTGTGGCATGTTTGGGAACCATGATCTGCACATGAACATACCACAGTTGGTAGGGTTGTGTGTTTGTCAGCTTCCAATAGCTCTGTTTATGACTTCAGCCATGATGCACTCCATGGCCTTGCAGATCAGACTTTATAGGCTTACTGGACTATACTTCCCATGGTGTGTTGTGCACCCACACTTGTGGGGAGTGCCATATGTTGCTGTAACACATTCAACGGTTCCAGACCCTGTGGAGTGGGTGAGGCTAAACAGACTGTTCAGGTGCAGGGTCTGTTTGTTCTGTAGTGCATGCATGACACATATTAGGAAACAATGTAATCCAATTGCTGCCATGCTTTTGGCTTTGGGGGGAGCTGGTCAGCCATTCTACACATGATATCTCCTGGTATGATGTCAGGGACTATCATCAGTGGGAGGTGGGTATGTATATATGGGCCTGTCTGACAGGATGTCTGCATTGTCAGTAAGGTACAGTTGGCCCTGACTCAGGACACATATGAGTGTACATTACTATTTATGACATAGCTCGTAGTCATGATTCTATGTCTGGACTCCTTCTCAGCTACTCTTTACAACACACCAACAAACCTGAGCACTAATCCCGGTTATACTCTTTTACACACTTAACACCCTACTGATCCTTTGTGATCAGGCTACAGAGTAGGTCATCATAATATACTGGCATGTCCAGGGGTTGGTTTTGTGTGTACTCTCCAGTCCAGCTAGTGAATATTGTGGTTATGACACAATGTCACATCTGCCTCATGCACACAGACAACCCTCTCCTCCTCCCAACACACTCAGATATATGTGAGAGATGCAACAAGATTGACATACAGGAGGCTGAGCTCTCTCGACCCATGACTGGCATGGTCTATCAGGTGGTGAAGGTGACCACACACACCACATATCAATCTCACATACACTGATAGCGACAGCAAGCAAACCACATTATCACACATACACATACTCGGAGGCTCTACATACACTCTGCCTAAGCAGCAGAGACCTCCAAAGCAGATATACAAACAACTGCTACCCCACTACAATACCCACATATCACATAGTTCACAATGTCAGTGTGCCACACAGTCACTGCCCCTCGGGCTGAACAACACACCTGATACACTTGTAATAGGTGACACTTAATGTCAGACACACTGACGTCCCACTCACCACACCAATCAAGGGAATAGTCACTTTGAGCTGTCTCTCAGGTGCCAGGATCCACCACATAACACATGCACTCAGGTCACTCCAAAGCAAGTCCAGGACTGGCTCCATCATTGTCCATGCTGGTGCATACAGCCTCAGACATTCCTCCCTGGACCACATGACATGATACATAGAGGAACTCTCTGATCATGTAGCCCAGGCCAGTATGACCCTGACCTTGTCTAGCATCTTACACTCACCATGTATGATGTCTCAGTATACCAACAAACTGATCACGTTTAACAGTTGGCTAACATACTGGTGTTATTCAAAGGGGATACAGTGTCTGTCAGCCTGGAGTGACATGCTCGACATGCCACGTAGCTTCCCTATGGACAGCTTGCACCTGTCACCCTTGGACTATTGAATACTGGCTAATGCACTTGCTGCCACCATACTGCCTTATTTAAGCGGGGCTCAAAAGACAGACCCAACTCCATAGACATTACAGAGTACATGACACTGAGGGTAATGCTGCTCAACACCAGATGTATTACCCTCAAATTGTGCACACTCAGGAATCTCCTCAGTATGGAGAATAGCAATATCTGTGCACTAACAGACACATGGTTCAGGCTCCCACATACACACCAGCACTACCAGGTTATATTTCATATCATGCTTTCTGACCGCATAACTCGGAATGGCCAACACAAATAGGGGGAGTATCCATATACATCACAGATACACATACCTCCGGGTTGGTAGCACTGCACAAAGCATCACAGACCATACATATGCACCAAACATTGTGCAAATCTGCCTTTTGGTTTGTTGCCTGCTACAGACCACACTCACCAACTCAGCAACCACACTCGGCTTTCCAGGGAACACTGGACAATATGACAGTCTCCCCAAACACCATTATATTGGGTGACATCAAATACCCTCACATTGACTGGGGATAGTACTCAGGCCCCAACACCCTCGCACAACAGTTGCTACTATTTGTAAACTCATATCCTATGGCACAACCAGTCACCACACCCACAAGAGGGGACAACATATTGTACATGATCATCACCAACATGGGGACTCTATGTTCCACACCTGCAATATACCCCTCATTGGTAAGGACAGAACATACTTTATCTCACTGGACATCCATATCCCATCCCCACACCCATCCTGGGTAATCTTGGTGAACTTCCCAAAAGCAAACATCACACTTCTCCATACCACGGTGGTATCCTTCAGAGAAACTGGGTCAGTGGTAAGTATGGCTCAGACTGCTGAATCCTTTACATACACATTCTATGGACACCTTGTGGACTGCATGGATCGTGCTATCCAAAATAACACCTGGACTCACTCCCCCAATGGCAGTGGACCTGTCTTGTGGACCCTGGCCATTAATGCGCTATACAGCAAAAGGAGGAAGCTACTACATGATAGAGCACAATCTCAGACAGGGAAGGCATCTGTGATCTGTACTAGCAGACAGCTACAATCACTTGTGTATTTATGTCAGGCCTGCTTCTAATGGACAATTGCACTAGACACATTGGACACTCACAAGGCCTTCTTCAGTTAATTCAGGTACCTGGCTGGACACTCACTGATATGCTGTGTGTTACTGCATACTGACTGAACATAACATGAACCCACAGACATTGCCAACATCCTGGCAAACAGATTCAGTGCAGATGTCTCCCCCCCATCCCCCCTAAAGAGGTACTGTCCATCCCAACAGAGTGTAACCTCCCTGACATCAAGAATAAACAGGTCAGTGCTGCCCACCCCACAGCAGACAACACAGCATCAATGGGGCACGACGGTGTCCCGGCCTGTGTCGTACATGGCCTTCATGACAGACGTAACCCTCACATTATGTCACTGTTCGATATCAGAGTTACTGCAGGATTTGTACCCACGGAATGGTGTACAGCGATAGTGGTCCCGCTCCACTGAATACTGCCACAACAGACCACAGACAATATTGGCCTATAAGGCTAACTAGCCTGTTCTGCAAAGCTATGGAGTGTATTGTAATGGGACTCATGCACATAGACATGGGAAACCTACAGACACTGGGTCCTACACATTATAGCATTGTTGTGGGCAGATCTTGCCTGTTGGACATGTTTGTATTCTTTAAACAGTTACCAGGTCCATCAGTGTTGGGACAGTTGTCCACACAGCCTGCCTAGACCTTGTACAACCCTTCAACACAATACCCCACTCGGCCATTATGCATAGGCCCACCGGCATCAATATCGACACATATCTCACACGATGGATTGCTACCTGGATCAGGGATAGCACCCACATGCTCAGTGTTGCAGGTGCCATGTCTGACTATACACCAGTCACACATGGCATCCCACAAGGCTCAGTCCTGGGACCTCTCTTGTTCAGTATATATTTGTGTGACGTAAAGGCTATCACAGGAGGGATATGGTTGCCCATGTTCACAGATGACGGCACACTGGGTGCCATAATCAACTCTCCAGCTGGCACATGCATACTCATACAGGGTCTCACAGAGATAGGATGACTGGTGCCTGAGCCATGGCCTATGGCTACATGCCATTAGTTGCATAGTCATCCCCTTTGAGAATGACAACATGCCCACACATTACCACATAGGTAGTAATCCATTACATACGGTAGTAGTTGTTACGGGTTTGGGGACACGACCTGTTCGTACTCTCGCCTTTGGCAATCACATTGCCAAAGTGGTTAGACAGTACTTCTACATAGCCCACCATATCCCACATGGTTTCACATGTTGATCACGTGTGGTCATTGTGCCCCTATACTCATCACGACCATGCTTGGTTACTATGCCACATTTGGTATGTACCTTACCCGACACCTGCAGCAACTGTAATGGCCACAAATGTTACTCATCAAGCAGATGTAGGGACTCACATGGATGCCCTGCACAGTTCAGATACAGTAACTCCAGCTCTACTCAGTCACTTACCACCTACACGGATGTGTTGTGTGCCTGCAGTTTAAGGCAATATCTGACCCAGAATTAATGGACATGCTCCACCTCAGAATATCCAACTCCCTTGGAGCTACACACTCCAGGGACATATGCCTCAGCACAGATGCTAATAGGACATGCTGGGGGGACAGATTATTGTCCGAAAGGCTCCACTCACAGCAGAGTGTAGTCCCAGTTTTGCATAGGAAGAGCCACCCACTGACCACCTACAGGTGACATCTTGACAAGTGGATGGGTGATCGTATGTGTACCCATGAGATATCTTCTGTGCCCCTGCTAGATAGAGGCACAATACACTAAATGTAAATGGGCTATCTTGTGTGACCTACTATTCATGGGCACAGTGTTCTGATTTGACTGGGTTGCAGCAGCCAAGCACACTCTGGCTATGCTTGTACATGCCCTAGGGCAGATAGCCTAGTATCAACCTCTGAACCTATGATAATGTTTGTGATGCACAATATTTATTGCTGATACTGTTTGCAGGTTTTTATCATCTTTGCTTTCCCACTTTCTATGAACCGCTTAGGTATCTGCAGAACATATTTGATTATGACAGGGTTCCACTATATTATATACGTGTCTGTTGTCATATAAGTTTGTGCACAGGGCAGATTGCTGGATAGTGAGAGGTTCCTGGGTTAACACATGCAACTGCCTGATATGTGTGGCCCACTGCTGTACTCCAACATGGCCTAAGTGTGTGAGCATGCCCAGTTCAGACTGTCAGTGTTCTGTTGCCTGACATTCGTCTCATGTATTCAAGTGTGTGAGCATGCCCAGTGTGACCTTTCAGTATGTTGCTGTCTGAGGTCCACTACATTTGTTGATGTATGTGTACATGTCCAATATTAACATTTCTACTGTGTGTGTTGAATGTCAGGTTCTATTCTTACTGCAGGACTCACCTTTGTGTCATAACTCGACAGGGATTATGCTGTGCCTGCAGGGTTTCCATGGAATATTTTGCAAAGACTTATCAACATTTCTTCATACAGGCTAACCACTGCAATACTGTCATGGTTTAGTGGTTCACTACTATGACTATAGTGCACAGTATTCTGGGTTCGAGGCCCATCAGCACTTATATTTTCATACTGAGCAGACCAGACTGCTTAATGGCCAGTAGAGCAACTATGAGCATGTTGGCTTTTGTTCAGCTATGCCCTACTTAGACACAGCTTGTCCAGCATTGCTCAATATTAACCATCATTGCTGGACATTGGCCAATATTACTCAACATTGACCACATTTGTACTAATTGGTGTGTGCGATTTTGTTTACATATACTACATGGTTGTAAATGCTGTTAAGCACTGCTTTATATTGCTTAACACATGGCAATCATGCCTCAGGTGTTGATGCAGAGCTGCCTATGTCGGGTGCACATACTATACATGTTTGAAAGCAGGTAGTGTCAATGTAGGCATCCCTTTTACTATATGTGCGGGTCAGAGAGAGGTATCATTTCCAGAGTTCCTACTGAGCCAGTGTATGTGCTATGCATTGCCTCTTTGCCAAGGCCAAAGCATACTCGGCACACCTCCTTCTGCCTACTGGGGCAGGCTCAGGTTGTTCCTCATCCGAGTCATGCTCTGCCTGTGATGGCCTTGGCAATGGTGGGGGGCTATTTGGCCTGGGCCTATGCTGGTCCTGCTGCAGCTGTTTTTTGCAGGATCATATTATGTAGCATAGCACATACCATGACAATTTGGGTACATGTAGTTGGTGTGTACTGCAAGGCTCCACCAGATGTGTCCAGGAACCGGAACCATGACTTGAGCAGCCCAAACACACGCTCGATTATATTTTGTGTTTGTGCGTGTGCCTCATTATGGCGTTCCTGTTCAGGTGTGTGTGTGTTTCCAATGGGTGTCATCAGCCACGGCTCCAGTGCATAGCCAGCATCCCCCACTAGGTGTCCATGTGGGATGTCCCCTTTGGCAAATGTCTGGTACAGCTGCGTCAGATGTCAGCTATGGGAATCATGGTAGCTTCCAGGGCAGCCAGCACACACATTCAGTATTATGCAATGGGCATCACACATGACCTGGCAGTTGATGGAGGGGAAGCCCTTGCGGTTGAAGTAGGCCCTACCCCGCTCACTGGCTGGTGCTTTGATGCATATGTGCGTGCAGTCTATTGCACCCACTACCTCAAGGTATTCCGCTATTTGCTGGAAGAGATGCATATTTCTGGCCAATACCTCACGGGAATTGGGGAAGTATACATGATCACCGACATGTGCTGACATGACATCCAGGAACTGGTGCAGTACCCTGGATGCTGATGCCTGTGATATCCCCATCATATCACCAGTTGGTCTCTGGAAGATACCTGTTGCTAATATTCTTAGGCCAACACATACCTTAGTTTCCACTGGGATGGGTTCCCTTCTGTTGGTTCTATGTGTGAGGCATGGCCTGTACAGCTCAACAATTTGCTGCAAGAGGTCTCTGTCCACTCTATAGTGCTCCACTATCTCCAGCTCATGTAGTTCCTGGTAGGTTACCCTGGGCCTGTGCACTCTTCTCCGTCTCCTCACTGTGGGTTGTCCAGCAGCATTTGCATTATCACCACCCTCAGCATGTTGCATATGTCACCTAATAACAGCAATGGCAGCCCCTAAAATGTTTTGTCTCAGTAAAGCTTTTTTCAGTTTTCACTTCTATTAGCTTACTGCAGTGTTGCAGTGTCTCTTGAGAAACACATAATGGACTGTTGTTTGCAGAGTTTTAAGTGCTGGGCTGGTCTGGGCTAGTGTTCTGCCTGGGTAATTGCCTGATTCTGATTGTTTTCACCTGCTATTCTGCTAGTACTCCCTGGTAACTTCCCTACTATTTGGTGTGCTTCCTTTTTCCTTTTTGTTTCCTGGGGGGAGCACCATGCACATAAGCACAAACACGAGCACAGCAGCTCACAGGTGCGCACACACGCTAACACACATGCACACTGTCTTACTCGGGTTTACTGGTGTGCACACACTCGCATGCACACTCAGCAAGAAACTTTGGTGTTACCCACGGCATACACCTTCCATTTCTTGACTTTACCTAGCCTACCTGTTGACACACAACTTTCAATAATATGTAATTGTCAGCTGACACATGACACTTTGCTCCAATGAGCTTCACTCCTTTCATACATACCCCCCTCATGATGTCACCTATCTTCTACTCTGTTACTCCCCTTATCCTACTCCTACACTCCACTGACTGTGCTCATTTCCTATGCAAACTTGTGATTCAATATCCTAACTCTAATTTGCATAGGATTGCCTACTTATGCTTGGTTACATCTCTTAGACTGAGCTTCCCCCCTTAGCAACCTCTACTCAGTGGCCATGTTGTCTTCAGCCTGCCATTCACTTGCATTGTAAATTCATTTTAGCTATAAAATCCACATTTGTGGATCTTAATTATTAATTTTCTGTTTTTTTAGGGTGCAGCGAGTTTGCACGGCACTGCGCTACGGTTAAACCCTGGAGATCGGGATGAAAAAAAAGTTATTTTATTTCTATTTTGCATCACTTCCCATTGCCAATGGCCGTATTTTTGGCCATTGCCATGCTTCCTCCTGTAAATGCATGCTTTTTTTGCAGCTATCACGGCTCCGTTTTGCTATTTGCAGAACCGTACTCAGTTATCAACTGAGTACATTTCTGCAAATAACATTACTCCTACTCAGACAGGTTCGGGTTTCCTGGATCGCAAATTTACCTCATTTGCATAGCTTTCGCCTGCAATTGAGGTAATTTGCATATCCAAGCCCTGTCCATGTTTGACTAGTTTGGAGAGCTCAGTTGCACGCCCCTACCAGCTGTTCCTGGATCGCTCGGCGGACATGTTGGCTGCATGGAGTCTTACTCTACTCTTAGACTCCGTGCAAGCCTTCATGAATCTGGCCCAGCATCTGTTACAAATTCTAGCCAATATCTTACCTAACTGCAGTTCTAACTGGTATTGGTTAGCAGAAACATACCTGCTATCAGTAAGAAGAACCATACAGTTTGTTTATTTGGTATCTGGTATTTGAAAAGCTGAAACAGTATTTGTTACCTAACTACAGTTTCCATTGTATTAGTTATCAGAAACATATAGTAAGGAGAAACATACCATTTATTTGGTATCTGAAAAGCAGAACCAGTGTTGATTGCAAACTCTAATCTGCATCTCAACTAACTACAGTTTTAGCTGGTTTTGTAAGCAGAAGTATACTTGGCATTTGTAAGCAGAAACATACAGTTGTTTATCTGGTATTTGAGAAGCAGAAACACAACATTGTGTTATAGATTCTAGCCAGTATCTTACCTAACTATGATGCTGCTTTAACCTGTTAGACTTAGTACATTGTTACATTTGTCTGTAATGATCTGGTTAGGCATTGTTTACTATTCTTTGTGATACTTTACTCTTCCCCATTCATTTATCTATGTACCTACTTATTGTACCAACTCTCTGTATTCTGATAATCCTTCCATCACTCTCTGACTAATATCCTCTACTCTCCTAATTGTCTCCATTTCTCTTAGAGCTGTACTACTCACTTTCTGCTCACACTGTCTTTTTTTCTCTTTTTGCAGTTTGCTCTGGCCATCCACATGCCTCGGGATTGCACCCCCCCCCCCACCACCGCCTTTGGTTCTGAAGCAATTTTCAGCTAAAGCTCAAATCAGCCCTGGGAATTCTCAACTTGTAAACACGAACCTTAATTATTAGGTGAATGTCACTGAATTTGTTTTTAACAATTTTCTCATACTTTGTGACCATCTTTGTGAGGTGAGCACAGCTGCATTGAGCTCCATTCAACTTCTAACTTGGAGAGCTTTAATGAAGTTGGCCACTCGGTAGGAACATACTCTACTAATCCACCTTTCTTACCATAGCTAGGTGGAATTTTTAGTTAAAGCATACTCCCCATTCTATAGTTCCAACTTCCCACTCCCTCCTAGGGAAGCTAACCACAGATAAATTATTATTGAATCTTACCTTACCTTATAGTTAGGCTAAGCTACCTTCTTGCTCAGTTAATCTCTTGCTGTTACTGATAGGTTTCTGCAGCTTTAAGTTCTCTTGCTCTAACCTGCTCCATTCGCCCTTTGGGCTCACTCCACTCCCCTCCCTGCCCCCAAATTCCACCCACCTCCAGTACTCCTACACTTATAGCCCATATATCCCCACCCCCTCCACAACAGCCTATTACCATCCCTAAGTCATCAGACCCACTCCTACTTCCACTCGGCACCCTCCACCTCACAACAACCTCCTCTGTACACCCCACCCACACCATGCAAGGCACACTAGGACTACTACTACTAACTCTCACCACTCTAGCTTACACCACATCCATACACTCTAACATACCAACAAACACTACCTACCACATAACACACACCCACACACACCCACATACACAACCTCACACAAAATAGTAATATGCTCCACACTATTTAACAATGACTCATTACTCTATATACACAAAACAGCAACCATACAATCTCACAAAAGGTTACCAGTACCCAAAAAAACACATAGATATAACATATGCCATAAAACTCACACTATTCCTCAGAAAATGGCTACTAATCTCAGAGGACATACACCCCAACCCTGGTCCAAGCAACCCAATCCTATCCCAGAAACACAAGTCAGACCTTCTTATTATCAGTATAAGCACATGTAGCATACCCAACAAACTACATGACTCTCATGCATTCATATCCCACTACTCCCCAGACACACTAACCGTTACAGAGACCTGGCTAAAACTTGCCACAACAAATGAAGAAATTCTTCCCCTAGGCTATAACATCCTAAGGGAAAATAGAGGTACCAAAAAGGGAGGTGGAGTTGCAATCTTATTTAAAAATACACTCAACCTGCAACCACTAAAAACCCTACTTCCCAAATTCCAGAATGCAGAGACATTAGGCTCCATTATGTCCCTTAAAAACAAAAAGAGAATCAACATCCTCTGTAGTTATATTCCTCCAGGAAATAACTCCCCTATAATAGAAGGGATACTACAATGGGCCACAATCAACCTACCCCAGGAAACCATCCTGCTATCAACATCCTCTGTAGTTATATTCTTCCAGGAAATAACTCACCTGTAATAGAAGAGATACTAAAATGGGCCGCAATCAACCTGCCCCAAGAAACCATCCTGCTAGGTGACCTAAACTTAGACTGGCTAGCCTGCAACTCCAACAACCTCTCAAACCATATTAACTTATTTGGATTCTCACAACTAATCCAAAAACCCACCAGATTAGACAAAAAAATCCAATAAAACCTCCATTCTAGATTGGACACTAGTTAATATCCCCACAGAAAATTATCATGTGGGCTGTTTACCTGATACACTGAGTGACCACTGCCCCACATTCCTCCTTCATAAACAGGCAAATACCCAAACCCATGCTATTCAAGGAGACTAGGGAGGAGCACATAGTTAATCCACAAACTCCTAACAATATGCTCCAGCAACAGGACGAGAATCCGCTAAAAAGTCTACCTTTAGACCAGGCAGTTGATTTTTTTTAATAATATTTTTATGAATGTACTAAATATACTAGCTCCCATCAGGAAACTCAGGACTAAAGTTAACTATGCCCCGTGGCTAAATAGGACAACAAAAGTCTTAATAAAAGCCAGAGACAATGCCTGGAAAACCTGGCAAAAGAATAACACTATCCAAGACTGACAGAAATATCAAGAACTATGAAATAAGGTCAAAACCCAAACCAAAGTAGATAAAAAGAACTACTTCTTAGACATCCAAAACAAGCACTCTAGAAACCCCCAAAAGTTCTGGCAGGCTATCAATACCCTTCTAAAACCAGGCAAAACCACCACCCTCATCTCCCAACAACAATTCTGATAATGATAGCATAGCTTCAGAATTCAACCATCACTTCACAGAATCTATTCTTGCACTATCTATCCAACTATCCAACAAGATCACTAAAACCACCCCAACTGTAAAACAAACTAACATACCCACCTTCACGCTCTCATCTGTACCAACCTCTTCAGTTAAAAAGCTACTGTCTAAACTAAAACCCACCACACTTGCAGCAGATGATTTACCCACAAATTGTCCAAAATTAGCTGCAGAATCACTAGCCTATCCTGTCTCAATTTATATAAACCACTTTATACAAGAAACCTACGTATCCCATCTATGGAAAGTGTCACATATAATTTCCCTTCACAAAGGAAATTGTTATCTTGTCCCCCCTTTCCAAGCTTCTGAAGAAATGTATTCATACCCAGGTAATGCCCTTCTCATCCTCACAAAACCTCCTCTCCCCCACACAACATGGTTGCCGCCCAAACCATAGCACAACCACTGCACCACTCTCCTTTACCAATCAGATTAATCATCTATGAAACAACAACAAATTTGTCTCAGCCATATTCCTAGATCTATCAAAAGTGTTTGATATGATCTCCTACAACCTACTCTTCGACACTCTGTCAACTTCATCCTTCGTCCCCTCTACTACTTTGTGGTTTAGAAGCTATCTCTCTGACAGACAACAATCAGTTAAATGGCAAAGTACACTATCTCCTCTATTACCAACTACTACAGGCATCCCACAAGTATCAATACTGGGTCCTCTACTAGTCACCAATTTCACTAACAAACTACATACTTCCACCCTGCATGCATCACTTATACAGTACACATATGACTCCACCCTAATCTGCTCAGCCCCATCCATAACCACTCTTCAAAAGCTCACCCAAGAATCCTTCAGCTATGTGGAACAATGGGTTACCGATATCCAACTCATTCTAAACCCCAGCAAGACCAAATTACTCCTTTTTACCCCCAATAAATCCAAATCCACACCTCGTACCTTCACTATCACCTCCAAAAACATGACCACAATCCCCCTCCCCTCCTACTAAATTGCTCGGGGTTGAACTAGATAACAATCTAAACTTTAATGTCCATATCTCACAAACCATCACAAAGGTACATAAGAAAGGAGGAACCCTATACAAACACAAACATTTCGGACCAAGCTAGAATCTCCTTAGCCCAAACCCACCTCTTGTCTACCCTTATGTATGTATCAGCAATCCTAATTCATATCAGGAAAACAGACTTAAACAAACTAGAGACATGTTACAGTACAATTGCAAAATTCGCTAACAACTCCACTTTTAGAAGTCATCACTGTCTTGCCCTGAAGCAACTACAGTGGTTAGAACTCCCTCAGCTGGGTGTCAAAGATGGCTGCCGTTCTGTAAACACTGCTAGACTACATCTCTTCAAAATCTCAGAAGAAAACTTGATCCAGAGATTATATCATAGCTTGTTTGCCAACAATTATTAGAGAAAACAACTCTATCCTTGATCTAGAATCAGTGAAGAAGTGAATAAAACTGGAAAAATATCAAATCTTGCAGGATTACAACTGATTAGCTGAAACTGAAGTGACTCTCAAACAAAGGAACTGTGTGCTCAGAAAGTCCTGCTCAGTTATACTGAAAAAAAAATGCACTCTTACACTGCTGTATTATGTCGAAAGAGGACAAAAATATGGATATAACAACTACAAAAACTAAACTTTCTGAATTGTCATCGCCTGAGAAAGACTTAACCTTGAAAAGACAAAAGATTGTAAAACAACAAGAGCCTTTAAAGACCAGGAATCAAACTAAACTGGAACAACTGGCAAACATGGAAGACATTAAAACTGCATTATTTCCTATACAAGAAGCTATAAAAGACTTGGCTAACCAAGTTCAAACCTTTGGAGCTTCCTGCAGTCAAATACTAGAAAGAATGGATAAATTCAAAGCAAAAATCTCAGAAAATGAAGACAAAATAGCTTTGCTTGCTAAGAAAACAGACTCACATGAAACAGATATCCAATCTATGCAAGCTAAAATAATTGACTTGGAGGCAAGATCCAGAAGAAACAAGAGTATCCTCAGGGGAATACCAGAAAATATACAATACAATGAACTAATTCCAGCTATTATACAAATTCTTACAAATCTACTTGGTGACACTGAAGCTGCAAAACAGATATCAATAGAAAGAGCCCATAGAGCCCTGAGAGAATCCTATACTTCTAATGTACCAAGACCTGTTTACGCAAAAATCCTAAATTTCCAAGATGTTAATAAAATAATATTAACTGCAAAGAAAAATGGAGGCTCGATTATCTGGAATAATAACAGAATTTCTCTGGCTCAAGACTTGCCCATACAAATCAGTCAAGCCAGACAAGCACTTTCTCCTTATTGCAAGTTTCTAATAGATAAACAGATAACATTTCAGATGAAATACCCTAATGCACTGTCATTTTCTGTCGAGGGATCGAAATATGTGGTTACCAATAAAAAAGAAGCTATGTTTACCTTTATGAAACTGTTTAAAACCTTACCTGCTTCTGAGGGCTTGTCTTAACTTCCGATGCGACTAGCACATCGTATGAAGTCGGATTTACATTCTACTGCTATGCCTGGTCTAAGTTATCCATTATCTGGTGTCCTGTGCATGTTAGGCCATTTTTCAAGTCAGTTGCGATCCAAATTTGGGCTTCGTGGTTCGCAGAAGCCCTTCCGAAAATTTATAGCCCATGATTTGTCCATCTTGATCTCGAGGATAGCTGAAGTGACTTCTCTTTACTTCCAGGAGCTGAGAATCGCTGTGGCACATCCGGAAGTCCGTTTGCGAAATCAGTCGCCCTTCGCGAAGCCTGTAATCTGCTAATGGACTTGTAAACTAGATGGAATACCTGCAAAGACATTACTAAGTCTAAGTAAATGTAGACAATGTCACAAACACTGAATTCACATATTAGAGAAATGTAAACACACCTAATACTCTTCTATAAACGTGATAGCTTAACTAACCTGAGTTTTGATGCCATGCTATAATCTGAATACAATAATTGGATTTAAAAAGAAATGATCTACATAATATTTGATAGGGAAGTATTCAATGAGAATCTCCTAACCTCTACACAGATAATATATTCATAACAATACATTCCTATATAATTGTAGTTAAAGGTTTTTCTATACAAGTCACCTAGTAAATACCTTAGTAAAATGAAGGCACACATGATTTTATTATATGTTTAAAGGATGTGTTACTGGAAATCTGCTTGTATACCATAGCATAGGACAATTCATAAATGATATCTTACAAATGTCTGCATTTCATAGTTAAATGTCATATATGATAAATTAATGTATGCATCAACGACTATAATTTTTTTTTTTTTTTTTTTTTATCAAAAATTATTCAATTACGGTTGTATCTTTGATATTGATGTGTGATCACATAGGACATCAAATGGCTATGTTAGATCTAATGTTCTGATTTGAAAACTTTTGTTTAACATCTGGGTTAAATGTGGAATAGTTTAAATACCCAATATATTAAACTTGTCAACATCCCTTCAGTTAAACTATAATTAAGGAAGATAGAGATATTTATCTTATTTGAGTCATTGAGTAACTAACTACCCGAATATCTAGTATACTGTTAATGAGTTCTGAAAACCTAAAAGTTAAATTACATTGCTTTCTTCTGGATTTAAAAAGCTACTACAACTATGAGTAGGAGTTAGGTACCAAATATATAAGGGGAACAAAGTTTTACAGTGCTTATAATATAATGGGTAGTTTACATACAAAGGAGGACTACGTTACATTGATACATTTTATAAGAACATAGTTGTTATTTTAATATGGGAGTGTCTATTCAGCAATATCTTAAAGTATTACTTTAGCAAACAGTGTGACAATATTATGTGTGACAAATGACAAAGTACAGATATCTTTTACTTGTGTTTTCTGTCTGAACTATTGTAAGTTAATATAACAATTAGAGATGTAGTTGATAAGTAGTGTTTGTTAGGGAATGAGTAGGTTAGGCTTTGTAGATTTAGTAATACTTTATCTAGGTCCATTATATTATACATTTTCTATATATACTAACGTTGATGGTATATACTTGCTTAAGGTATTAATCAAGGTAAGCCTGAACTGTGTGTGGGGCCTATTAAATTCCTGGTCCAGAGGTTTAGTGGGTAGGCACTGGAAGTGGACGAGAATTTCACAATGCTTTCACACATTGTATACACTAAAAACTCAACTAAGTAGAGCATATTTTCCCAGATTTTTAATAGCTTTTCATAAAATTAAACTTTGGGAATGTGGGACATAGATTCATGGAATATTAAGGGAATTCAAAATTTGAAAAAGAGAAAATTATGTCTTCATATATTTCTACAAGCTAAGGCGTCTTTCATACTACTCCAGGAAACACATATGACCAATGATCAATGGATAGAAATAAAAAAGAAAAAATGGATAAGAGAAATTATAGCCTCTGAAGGGAAAACTAATAGTGCAGGGGTGGCGATAATTATTAAAAACCAATATCAAGATAAAATTTTAGAATTTAAAATGGACAAAGAAGGAAGATGGTGCTATGTGATTCTCTCGACAACACTATATGATAAACCCATTATTCTTCTCAATATATATGCACCCTGCAATAATCAACATTTGTTTTTTGCCACACTCTATCCTATATTAAACCAATATAATAACCATTATATAATCATAGGAGGGGACTGGAATGCGTATCAAAATCCGGATTTGGATAAATCAAGCCAACATAGAACATATAATAGTCAAGTGGCGCTAACATTAACTGAACTTAAACATGATTTCAGCATATATGATCCCTTCAAATATTCTAATACAGCCCCTAATTCCAACAATTTTACATTTTATTCAAGCTGTCATAAAATGTGGTCCAGAATTGACTTTTTTCTAATCTCTGAAACACTGGTTAATCTTGACCCACAAGTATTTACACACGTTCAGTACCTATCAGACCATTCCAAAATTACATTAAGATTTACTAACAATTCTGGACATATTTTATCACAGAGGGGTTATAATTGGTCGTTAAATCCAAATCTATTAAACAAAAGAGAAATTATTCAGGAAATACAAAATATTCTCAAGTCTGTGTTAGTTAAGATAGATGATCACCAACACACACGTGATATTGAATGGGCGGCTGCTAAAGCACAAATAAGAGGTATTTTTCTTCAAAAAGCCTCCTATTATAAGAAAATTCAACTTAGGGAAGAACAAACCTTGGAATCTAAGATTAAAATGCTAGACCAAGAGTTAATGCAGAATCATAATTTACAAACAGAAACAGAACTTTTAAGATGTCAGAAAGATCTATTTTTGATTCAAAACAATACATTATCATTTTATGAAACTAAGATATTGGCAACTTACGCTAATCATATACAAACTCCATTAAGAGCTTTATCAGGAATTAATAATCAATCTTAATCACCCTACCTAATTATGGAAGTGTATTATGAAATTAAAACATACACGAAATCTAAGGATATTATTAACATTTTTGAATTGATATATGCCAAAATCTATGGAGAACAAACTGAATTACCTACAAGTAAAAATGATACTGATTTCCTACAAAATATTAACTTTCCAAAAATTGATGAGAAAATACAGAGAGATTTAGTACAGCCAATTTCTATGGAGGAAATAACATCAACAATCAAAACTTTGAAATCACATAAAGCCCCGGGCCCAGATGGACTTACAGCAGAATTTTATAAAACTTTCGACAATACGCTTGTTAAAATATTATCATATACTTTGAACTATATCATTAATAATAAAATCAATGATTTACACTTTAACGCATCCAAAACAATTCTTATACCTAAAGAAAATTAAGATCTTCAAAACCCAGACAACTATAAACCTATATCACTTTTAAACGTTGATGCAACAATTTTGACTTCTATTTTAACTACCAGATTGAAGAAAATAACAAATTCAATTATTTCCAATGAGCAAACTGGGTTTTTAACCTCTAGGCAAGCTAGTGATAATACCTTAACACTTCATACTTTAATCTCTTATGCCAATCAAAAGAACTTAAATATGTACACCCTTATTATAGATGCACAAAAGGCATTTGATAGAGTTAACATACAATTTTTATTTAATATTTTACCTTACTTTAAAATACCTCAAGAATTTATCCTAATATTACAAACATTATATGAGAACCCCTATACAACCTTATTTATAAATAAAATGTTTTCTAATAGAATTCAAATCAGGAACGGTACCCGTCAAGGTTGTCCTCTATCCCCTATATTATTTAATTTGTATTTAGAACCTTTATTTCTCCATATTAAACAAAATGTATATCACAATGCCCCAGTAATTTATGGTACCAAGATTTCCATGGCAGCTTTTGCAGATGATATTTACTGTACAACACCTGTTTCTGATACAAAGAGATTACTATCTGCAGTCGAAGAATTTCAATCAATATCAAATTATAAAATAAACCTAAAAAAAAACAATATATTTCCTTTGAAAACACTGAAGTCCTTTTCACTTCTACCTCTGATTGGGCAAATAAAATCTGAAGAGAAGATTAAATATTTAGGTATCACCTTCTCTACAGACAACAAGGACTTCTATCTCAATAATGTTAAACTAAAATGGGATCGAATTTTATTAGATCTAAGGAGATGGAATAACCTGAAATTGCCCACATTAGCAGAGGTATCAATTATTAAAATGAATGTATTGCCCAGAATGTTATATATCTTTAGGTCCATGCAAGTGTTAATTAGCAATAAATTTTTCAAATAAATACGCATCGAACTTGCTAAATTTATATGGGAACCAAAGAAAACTAGGATATTTTATGAGAAGTTGGTAACCCTGAAAAATAAAGGTGGATTGGATTTACCTGATTTTTGAACTTACTATTTAATCATAAATGCTAATAGACTTCTAAGAATTGCTAACTATGACATACAAAGTACTAATTGGTCCCCAAATTGGATAAAACTGGGTTATAAACATGTGGAGCATTTGAACATAAATCCCAAAGCTTTACCCTTTTTAAATAAAGATATTATTAAAACATATGCCTTAATGGACCATATAAAAATTTATATATTATCATTACAAAATCTCTTTAGATCATTAAATCTATTTCAATATATGATGTTCCTACAACCCTTCCATAAAAACTGTAACATAAGAATTAATAATCAGCGTATACACTTAAAAAACTTCCCACTTATAATAAATCTGACTTTACAAGATAAATACCCATATCTGAATTATTCCGCACATGATCTAAGGCAAGAAATGGATCTTCCCAAAGCAGATTTAGTTATATTGAGGCAGATTAAAGAATTAGCTAGTGGTTACTTTACAGACTTATCTGTTAATCAAGAGAAATTAACAAAATGCTCCTTACTATGACAAGCTCTATTACAAACTACCAAATATATAACGTCTACCTATAAACTGATAAAAGATATCAAATTTCATAATAACCTTCTTATATTGAAATATTGGAAAGAAAAATTACCTTTGGTTGAAGATAGTAAATTCATAAATGCAATTAAATTAACAGCAAAATCAATTTCCCTTCACAAGTTAACTTTTACCCAACTTATGATATATAATAATGGTTCTACCTCACATAAACGAAACACCACAACACAACATAACGCCAATTACACCCACATCACATCACCGACAAAAAAAACGAAATCCCACATGCCCGACAACGAAAACACCGACGACACACATAACAAACACGCTCTTCAACACACACTCTACATACAACAATCAAACAACAACGAAATACACATTCACCACACACCAATACACAACACAAGCATACACAAAATCCTTACAACTAAACACCCCGTCCAAAAAACCCACAATACAACACCTAGGACCCTATCCCTAACTAAACACACTAAAACACACATACTTTACTACCACCAACCCCCTAACCTAACCTCACCTATCCTACCCCTAACCCACACTTAATCACTCCTACAACTAACCCTAACTCACCTAACCCCTAACCCTCTACTCTCCCTACCCTTACCCCCCTACCACCACCCCTAACTAACTACCTGACCCCTTCTCCTAACCTACCTCTCTACCACTTTCTAATCCCTCTCTATCCCACCTAACTCTACTTACCTACTTCCTACCCTTACCTTACTCACACTCTCATTACCTTTTCTTTATACCTCGGCATCCTCCTACCCCTCTTTTTATCCGTCATCCGCCTCTTCGCCTTTCGATCTCTGGGGTGCATGGTCTTCTGCTCTTCTCTTCTTCTTGCTCTTTGATCTTCTGGGTTCTGTCGATCTTCTGGGGCTCGCTGTCGGTCAGTGGAGGTCTGCCTAAACCATAATAATGCATACTATACATGCCTTAGCTTGTATAAATTCAACTCCAAGAATTCTCCCAAATGCCCATATTGTAAAGACGAAGTTGCGGACCTCCTGCATATGTTTTGGAGCTGCAAATCTATTTATAAACTTTGGAATTCCTTAAGACTACAACTGCAAAAGATGGCATATCAAAATTCAACGTTGTCTTGGGAGTTTACGATATTACACATTCCTCCAAACAATATACCTAGATCCCAGGTGATTGTACTTATGAATATTTTCCTATTAATGAAGCTCTATATAGCTACAAATTGGTTGAACCCAACGCAAACGATGTGGGAAAACTTCAAGATCTTAGCGATAAAACATATATTAGCTCACAAATATGTTATCAATAGCCAAAGTAAACATTCAAATAACCTAAAGATCTGGGAACAAATTTTTAACATTATATTAGCTTAAGCTAGTGAAATCAGGAAATCCCATTATTATTCTATTTTAGACTATAAAATATAACTTTTAGAAGAACCTTAATAATTGCATGGGAGCATATTTAGACGGGAACTTTGTGGATATGTTATTCAAACGGTGAAAGCATTTATGTAAATATTGTATATATTTTATGTCAATGTTGTTAGAAAGTGTGTAGAAATTATTTTTGTTATTTTTATTTTATTTTTATTTCTCTGTTTAAGTGTGTATGAAGAAGTTAAAAATAATAAATATGTATTATTGAAAAAAAAGAGCTCCCTCAGCTAATTAGCTATCACCAATTAGTCCTCACCTTCAACATAATAAGGAACCCTCTGAAAACCCCAGCCCTAAATCAACTTTTAAACCAATATTCTGCAAATCTCCCTCTATGCTCATCCAATAAAACCCTGCTCTGCATAACCAAAGCCAATAACACTGCAGGGAAAAGTCTGTTCTCCCACACCATTGCTAGGGAATGGAATAACCTCCCCCAAAGTATCTCCTCGGCACCATCACTTTTCAAGAAATCACTAAAGTCATACCTCTTGCAATCATGGTCTGTCCCTGTATCACATAAAATCTTTTCTGCTCTCCTCCTAACTTGCCACACCTCATCTCCTCTGCTTACTTCAGCTATTCTGTACTCCCTATCAGGAACTACTATCCAACAAACTATTTCTCACGCTATGACATATCTCCCAAATGGTATTATTTTCCAAATTCCATTCCTTCATTTTTATGCTTTGTACTACCAATAGGGAATTCAAAGTTTTGCTATCTATATACCAAGCTTGCTCAAATCAAACTAAGGTATGTAAAATCTCCTAGACTGTATATACGCCACTGTATAGAAATTTTCTGTCATTCGTGGATTGTGTTGTCATATAAAGACATGGAGCTCTGATTGTATACATGCCTCTGTACAGAAATGTTTTTGTCATTTTTTTGTAGTTGTACCATTATGTAATGGAGCTTTCCTCCCCAGGCCTCCGCTGTAAAAGGACCTTGTTCCAGTCGGACTTTCCCGGTAAACAAATGTAAAATAAAAACAAATAAATAAATAAAAATGGCCACTGCAGGTTCATCTGCTATCAGCTGAGGTGCAGATTTAGCCCACTTAGACAGCAAAGGCCCTCAGGTAACCTTTTTTTTCTTTCTATGAACTGCAGTTGTCAGACCAGCAGGAGTAGGGTAATTATCCTTAATTTGGATGAGGAAGATGCATCAGAAGATGTTAGGATCACTAGAATGAGTTGGTTAGAGGGTAAGTTGTCCAAATATTATACAAACAGCACATTTACCCCTAAAAATAAAGTTCCCAAAACATTTTCAGTACACTAAAATCCTCTCAGTAAATTTTTAAAAATAAAATTAGTCTGATTGAAATAAACTGCAGGTATGTTGACAGCATGTGAACACTCATAACACATGCCAAGTAGTGCACAGGCAGTATATTAAAATCATATCAGAACCCATTATAAAGAAAATTAGTCTGAAAGAATAAATGGTAGGTAAGCTATCACTGGGAGACCACAAGTAGTACATGCCTCATAAATGCAGAAGCAGTACACAAAATCACCTCCGTACTCCTTTTAAGTAAAATGAATACAACCAAACTAAAAAGCAGGTTAGAAGGCACAGTATAAAGACAAGCCACGCATTCACCATAAAAGCAGACTCAGGATAGTAAAATCCTGTCAGAGGCCCTTATAAGTAAAAATTCATCTGAGAGAAGAAATGGTAGGTATATTGTCTCAGTGTGATCATAAGATGTACACTTGCCAAAAATATGCAAACATATAGTAAGTGTAGTCAGTTCTTCACAGAAGTAAAAACTAGTCTGACAGAAAAAGGCATGTAAATTGTCAGTGTCAGCATAAGCACTACACACTGTTGTATCAGGGTAAATAATTCACTGACGCATACTTATTAAATTTTTAAGAAAATATGAAAAAGTTTGCACAAACTGTACATATTCAAATAATCACCTAATACTAGCTAAGACTGAATATAGTGGTCTCAGATAGGAAACAGTAGTTCAGAAATACAGGCTTTCATAAAGGGCTAGAACCATTAAAGCTGATGATAGTAAAAAATGCTCTCTCTTTTCAACATAAACATAAATATATACTAAATAAATAAATACATTTATGGGTGGAAAGGTTCCCTGAAAGGGACCTAATCTACCAGAGAAGGAACTTAAGTGCTGGCTGCTTCTCATGTGGAGCCCCTAAGCTGCTTCTTCATGAAGTGGCAAGAAATTACCAAAGATGT
Organism: Protopterus annectens; assembly: GCF_019279795.1. NCBI lineage: Eukaryota > Metazoa > Chordata > Ceratodontiformes > Protopteridae > Protopterus > Protopterus annectens. The sequence continues at coordinate 201,471,354 of NC_056736.1, read as the reverse complement.
TCTCATCTCACTGCTGATTTTTCCATCTCAGGACTTTCAACTCAGCAGTCAGAGTGGATCTGTCAGAGGGAGTTTGAGCTTTTGGAAACTGGCCAGTTGATATGTTTTAGGCAAAACACAATCCATAGGTTACTGCAGAGGTGGGAATGGTGAGCATCCTAATGACTGACTCATTTTCTCCTGCTGGCAAACCTGAGTTTATATATTTCAAACTGTACTTTCTTTATAGATACATAGGCACATCTGTGTGTTAATATCACAGTAATTTTATTTTTTTCCTGGTTGATAATTAACCATTTGATTGCTTTTTGTGCTCACTCATTTCACTGCAAATCATGTGATAAAAAAGCAATTAATTGTTGTATATGTTTGTTTTATTGCCTGTTTTGCTAGTTAGTTGAGTTTGCTTGTTTATTCAAGTATTTGAATGCATAATTTTAAGTATTTCACAATAAAAATAAAGTGAGCATATACATTAATAAAAATGTCAAGATTTAAATATTTCAAAAAGTCATAAATAATACAAATAATATACATAATCAATTAAAAAAATAAGAAAAGTACAATCAAAACCTGAATTCAATGAATTTAAACAGACCTACCAATATATTAATGGTATTTAAGGAACCTCTTAAATGAAGTTACAAATTCTCAGGCCTAAATTCCAGGAGATAGCTAATTTCAGAAGACACGGGCACGGTACAATAAGGAAAGTAGAATGCTATATATCTAAATAGAAGTCTATTTAAAAAGTATTATCTCTGCATTTGGGAGGTTTTCGTAATGGTTAAGGTGATTACCTTGTAAACTCAAGGTACAGTGTTTGATTCTACCATGGGGTAATTGGTTAGGGTCGAGATGGCACTTATCCTAGTACTAATCTATAAAGCTAAGTGCAACACTAATACATGCTGTATTGAATCATTGTTGTTAATGTGAGGTGCCTTCCAGGGTATAGCACACCAGCAGCTCATTAAGACTGGCAAGAGCAATATTGCACAAAGTATGGTAGGTTACTGCCAGAATCTTAACGTTCTGTTAGTAATACCTGAAAGCTAGTGCAGATCTCATATAATAGAAATTATAAAATGGAGTAATCTTAGTGCTGAGTTCTGCAGTTCCTTCTGTAGGACAGAGTTAAAAGGCATTACAGTTTTCCAAGACTGATAATACCAGAACTTGACACACTAGGACTACAGCATTTAGATGGAAATATGATGCCTGAATGACAGCTGAATTCTGATACTTTATCACTAGCTTATTGTCAAGGAACGTCTGTAAATATCAAATGCATCTCACAAATGCCAGTTAAATACCCCATGTTATCAGGAAGGAAAGGAAAGAAAAAGGTGATGGATAGGTATGAGCTTGCACAAGTATTTATAATGTTTTAGCTTTTTAATACCTGTCATGTTTTTAAGGGCTGTGGCAATCAAAGTCTCAGATAATAATGCTAAAAAATAATATCCTTAATGAAGAAATAAAGATTTGGAGATTTAAAGAAAACTTTCTTAATAACCTCATCAAAGTCAAAATATCCCAACTCAGCACAGACGACACTTGGGTTATTATCATGATGTTTATTACAGCACCAAAGATTGAAACCAAACGAGGAAGTCTTCCTTATCTTTGCAAAGCATCTGACTTCTGTATCCCAAGAGCAGGACATGATGCAGATGCAATGAGGACACAGACTATGCTGCATGGGGTGTGTACCACAACAGAAAGTGTAGTTAGAATATTTGATGTAAAAAGAAAATGGCTCCTTACATAAGTTTTCTACTTGGCATGTCTAATGGTGTACATTCAAAGTAATTATGTCCAAAGACAGCTACAAAGCTTTCATTAGTTATATCAGGAAGCTCAGATTTACTAACAACCTGCAATCTTCTGAGCTAGTGTATAAAGGTATAAAGGGACCACTTTTTCCAATCCAGAGGTTATATCTAGCATCCCTCTGTCCTCATAATGTACACCAAACTATTTACCCCAAATTTGTCTTGAGCAAATCCTGCCTGCATATTGAAGTACAATCTGCATATTGAATACTAAGACTACTGCTTCCTTCATTTGGACAATGTGCCTGGTGATATCCTAATATGAGCAAAATATTGCTTTGCTCATTGCCTTCTGTTAATACTTAACCTTAGTCTCTCCACTGGTTACATTCAAGGCATTTGCAGAACTGTCATGGAATACCATTATTTAATGACAGGGCCACCAAAGATCCAGTTAATTACAGACTCATAAGACTAGCTGATATCTTCTGAAAAGTCAAAGAACATCATAGATGAACTTACAAATATTTATATAGGGAAACGTCAGTCTCTTGATCAAAATCAATTTAGCTTTGTCAAAGGCAGACCCTGTCTACTTAGTTTAATGAACTTGTTAAATAAAATTGCAGATACCATAGACTCAGGAGACTATGTACATACTGCCTATGTGTACATAGTTAAAGCTTTTAATACAGTAATCCATGCAGGGGTTTTTTTTCAATAATTTTTATTTTTATTTTTACATTAATAAATGTCACAAATAAAAACTATCTTACAACCTGACCGTATATATATATATATATATATATATATATATATATATATATATATATATATATATATATATATATATATATATATATATATATATATATATATATATATGTTATACATTGATGTCAGATACCACTGGATATAGGTCGTACAACATATCTATTTACACTATGTACATAGATGCTTTCACTGTTAGTTCCACAGTTATATAGACAGTATATACATTCGTAATATCAAAGTTATTATTTAATATCTGAACTTGTGTGTGTTCTTTGGTTCCATTATGTATTTCTAAGTTGCTGAGTGATGAATTATGCTAATATGATATTAAAGGTTTGTTCCCAAATCTCTCTGGATTTCATGTTTTTGTTTCTTTTATCTATTACTATTTTATGAGCTAAAAGGTGTTGTATAGCTAATTGTTTAAAACCCTCCCAAGAGATATTTATCGTATCTAGCCATTTAAAAGCTATATACAGTTTCATTAGTAGGAAAATTGTTAAAAGTGTATTTGCTTGTTTTCTTGGTATGTTGGTTGGGAGAATGTGTAATAGAGTGAATTCCCAAGTTAATGTTGATGTTTGATAACCTGTTTTTTGTAATTGTACCTTGAGATTTCCAGAGTTTATAGACACATTTACAGCTCCAAAATACATGGATTAAGTCAGCTATCTGGTCCTTGCAGTGTGGGCAGAAAGTTGATTTTGATGTATTAAATTTGTGTAGGATTGCAGGTGTAAAATAAGCATTATTATTGATCATGAGCTGAGTGTATGCTAACTTTTTGAGGGGTATAATCTTCAGTAATAGATTGATTGCCTGGCTTATTTGCTGATCATCTATGGATGGTTTAATTTTTCTATGGTAGTTAGAGAAGAGGAGGTCTTTCTGGTATTTGATTTAATTTATCATTTTATATGAATTAGTAATAGTATTCTTTGTTGTGATAAAAGTTTTCCAAAACCTGCTACAAGTTTTTTTGTCACTATTGGTCATAGTAACATTTTGGAGGTAACTGGAACACAGTTCTTTGATTTGTCTTAGGATTATTATGTGTGATTTAGGGAGGTTTAAGTTGGTCCTCATTTCTTGTATTGAACAGTTAAGGTAGGGATAAATATCTTGGATCTTATTGTTTATTTTTAAATTTGGGTTTTTATGAAGGGGTTGCAGTATTGTCATGGCTTGTCTAAGGTTCAAGAATTGAACGAGTTTTTGCGCTAAGTTGATAGAATGTTTTAAGGGCTGTATAATGTTATAAGTTTGTATTTCTTTCTGCTTCAGGAATGGAAGTGCTTTGGGATTGAAACATAGAGCTTTAATATATTTATAATAGATTGTCACCCAAAGAGGAGACCAATTTTCCATCGACGGGTTATGTTCAGCTATTCTTAATATTCTGTTAGTGTTTAATGATCGAGTAGTACATTTTAAAATCTGGTAGATTTAGTCCTCCTTTGCTTTTGGGGATTGTTAATTTTGGATAGGAGATTCTGTTTTTTTTTGGGTTCCCATATAAATTTTGCTAGGAAGGTATGAATTTGTTTGAAGAATTTATTATGTATTGTTGTCTGTGATGTCATGAATATATACATTAGTCTAGGTAAAATGTCCATTTTGATTATTGATACTTTGGCCAAGAATGGTAGATTTAGGTTGTTCCATCTTTTACAGTCTTGCATTATATTTTTCCATTTAAGGTTTACATTGTGTTGGTAGAAGTCTTTGTTATTCTGGAAAAAGGTGATTCTCAGATATTTAGTTTCTTCTTTTATTTTTATTGTGTTTAGCAATGGTATTAGTGAGATGCGTTTGGGTGTTTTTAGTGGGAAAATATTAGTTTTATTGAGGTTTAGTTTGTAGTTAGACATAGCCGAGAAATGCTCAATTGCAGCTATTATTTTGTTTATATCTGAATTTGGTGTAGTGCAGTATATGTTCAGATCATCCGCAAATGCAGTGAGGTATATTTTGAAGTTGTGTATTGATGGAGGATTGTGGTATGTATTTTGTTTAATGTATAGAAATAGTGGTTCTAGGTATAGGTTAAACAGGAAGGGTGATAATGGGCATCCTTGTCTTGTTCCATTTTTTATTAGGATCCTATTTGACCAAGTTTTATTTATATATAGAGATGTGCATGGGTTGCTATAGAGAGTTTGGATGATCTGAATGAAGTTATTGGGTATATTAAAGTAGGGTAGTGTTTGGAGTAAGAATTCTAGATTAACCCTATCAGATGCCTTGTGGGCATCCACTACCATTGCGTAGATGTTGATATTGTATCAGTTAGCATAGGATATTAGTGCATCTAATGTTAATGTATTGTCACTAGTCTGTCTCTGTGGTGTAAAACCAGATTTTTCATTCTGTTTGCAAGTATAGAGGTAAATATTTTTGCATCTATATTTAAGAGGGAGATGGGTCTGTAGCTGTTGGGGTTTTTGGGGTCTGTGTGTTCTTTTAATATAAAGATGGTTTTAGAGGCATTAAAGTGGATATCATTTATTTTATAGTTTATTATGTAATTCAGTGTATAGTATAGTAGTTTGGCTATCAAGAGGGAAAATGCTTTGTAAAATTCTGATGCGAGTCCATCCAGACCCAGAGCCTTATACGCTTTTAAGTGTTTGATTGTTGTAATAATTTCACTGATCGGTTCAGTTAGTTTTTTTTTTTTTGGTCTAAATTGAGTTTAGGGAATTTCAGTTTTTGAAGGAAAAGAGTTCTATCTTCCTTTGAGATTTGTAGTATTTGTGCTCCATATATTTGAGAGTATATTTGTTGAAATGTTTTAATAATGTCTTCATTTTTTTGTGTAGTTTTTGTCTCTGTCGTTTATTTCTGATATATTGGAGGCATTTTTGTGTTGGGAGATAATTCTGGCCAGAGCTCTAGATGGTATTTGAGCTTCTTCTGCATAAGTGGCTAACATTCTGGCTTCATAAAAAGATAGGTTCCTGGTGTCTAACATATACAGATTACTTTGCAGTTTTAAAAGTTCTGCTTCTGTTTGGTTCTTAGGGTTATGTATTAGTTCTTTTTCAAGAAGCTCTATTTTCCCTTTCAGTGTATGCTCCTCTTTCAGTTGTATTTTTTTATAGTATGCTGCATTTTTGATAAACAGTCCTCTAATTTGTGCTTTGGTTGTACCCCATTCTATGACAGTTGGTACTTGGGAGTTAGTGATATTTGTAAGAGCTATTTTTAGTATTGCTTCTGTTTCTTTTATTACATCCATTTTGGAAAGTAAATTAGAGTTTAATGACCAATTATGACCCCTATTCTCTAAATATATCTTTTTGTCCCAGTTAATGTTCAGTGTGATTTTGGAGTGATCTGAAAAGAACCTGGTATGTATAGTTATTGTTGGGTCCATGTTAATGAATATGTCAGAGATTAAGAAGAAGTCTATCCTTGACCACATTTTGTGGCATTGCGAATATAATGTGAATTTCCCTGTTTTATCTGCACTGTTCCCATATTTAAAAGGGTCATATAGTTTGAAATCTTGTTTGAGTTCATTAAGGGCTAATGTGGCTTGTTTATTATGTGATTTGGTCAGATTAGATTTATCCTTTTCTGGGTTTTGATATGTGTCCCAGTCACCTCCAATCACTAGGTAGTGATTTTTAAATTGGTTTAAGGTTGGGTATAATGACATAAAAAAGTGTTGTTGGTAATAACATGGTGCGTAAACATTAAGTACCATTATAGGTTTTGGTATTGTAGGACTACTAAATGTTACGTAACACCATCTTCCCTGCTTGTTAGCTTTTGTTTTAAGTATTTTTTCCTTAAATTGTTTTTTAATTATTATGGCATCCCCAACACTGTTTGTTTTCCCCTCTGAAGCTATAATTTGACTTATCCATTTCTTTCTGCTAATTTCTGCCCATTGCTCTGCAGTCAAGTTGTTTCTTGTATTAGTATGAGGTTGGCTGTGGATTTTAATGTAAGGTGTAAGAATAGTTTTCTTTTCTTCTTGTTTTGGAGCCCTTTAACATTCCATGATTCTATTTCCCACATTTATTTATTAGATGTATTTCGTAGATATGCCATGTATATTAGTTTTGTTTTGTTATCTTTGTATGTGTTACTGTGAGATGGTTAAGGAAAGCATCTATTTATCCCCATCCCTACTCTGTGCCTAACCACTATATCCCTGGACCAGGAATAATCAGGGGGGAGGATGAAGGTTCGTTATATGGTTTACCTTTACATCTAATCTTGGAATGTGTTTTCTTTTTAGATATAGATTTAACCCATAGTATCCCCCCTGTGTTACTATAAACAATGTGGACAAAGCTGAACAAACTAGTTTCCTCAATAAACACTGCTACTTAATATTCCTAGCCTCTTCCAACATATTATTTATACAGTTATGGTATTGCATTTAAGTACAGCATGTATTGTTTTTGTCTTGTGACTAATTCTTTCTAATAGTATTTTTAAAACAGCATATTAATATACATTCCTCAGTAAATTATAACAGTATATGTACCATAGTAATATTGTTAAACATTAATATTGTAATATTGTTAAACACTCAATCTTGTCATTTTTACATTTTTCTTTCATTTGACTTCTTTTTCCTCCCCTTTATTTATTCCGATTTCGGCCTTCTTTGGTGCCTGTAATGTTTTTCCACATCGATCTGTGTGGGTTGTAAAATATATACTTGACACCTATTTATCAGAGGTAGGAAGTATAGAGAAAGACATAAAAAAAAACAGCTTAGCCAAACAGTCCTTCTGCTATAGTTAACATATTATGGCTATATTTACATTACCCCAAGATTGTTAGGTTATTTTACTATTTTCCTGAAATTACTTCTCTCAAGGATCTTTTAACACATTTCTAGTATTTACATAAAACATTTAACATTTTTTTCCCCTTTTTTCCCAATATTAATCTATGAGCTAGCCTGTTTCTGACAGTTTATTTCTTGCCTATTGTTTAAGGCTGGATTTTCATTCACCTACACAGTACTGGGTGTACTGTTTTAGTGAATGGTTCAGTTCAACAGTACTTTATTTCTTCAAGGTTTTTCTTGCAGGATGGTTGACATCTATCGTGCAGCTTTCTTCTTTTAGCTGGTGCAGATCAATTTTCATTTTTCAGGCAGTAAAATATTTTGGAGCTTGCTGAAATTCATTTTGTCTGACTGCTCTTAATGGAGTCCTCAAAATAGCAGGGGAACTGAATTTGCAGACCAATGTCCCAAAAGGAGGCTCCTTCCTATATTCACGCATGGGAAACAGCAGTTGATTTTTGGTTCCTACCCAGGCTGTACTTCCTTTTCCTGTGTTCCTCATAGCTCACATCATGGATTTAAGGGCTTGGACAGCAAGGGGAAGCTTTGAGAGTTGGATCCCAGCTAGAGTGCTTGTGAATGGGGTTGTTGTTTCACCCAAGGGTCCTTTAACATTTTTTGTGGATTTATTTAACTTCTGAATGTGGAATTTGCTTGAAAACGGCCAGGAATGTCTCTTTTGCCTCTTTGGGGTTAGTGACTATGTATTTAACCTCTTTGATGTAGAAGATTAACTGATTTGGATATTTCATCTGGAATTTGATTTTTTTTCTATTAGGAACCTGCAGTATGGAGATATTAGTTGTCTTGCTTGTCTTATTTGTATTGGGAGGTCTTGAGCAAAGGAGATTTTATTATTATTCCAGGTGAGTGTGCCTTTTTTCTTTGCTGCCAGTATGATTTTATTTGCATCTTGGTTGTTTAATATTTTAATATAGACAGGTCTTGGTTTCAGTGGTGTTTGCATTTCCCTCAGGGATCTGTGGGCTCTCTCTATTGTTATTTGCTGCATTTCTTCAGGTTCCTCTAACAGGAACTTTATTATTTGCTTGATTGTTGGTATTAGATTGTTATGAAGTACAGTTTCAGGTATTCCTCTGATGATGATATTGTTCCTTCGAAATCTTGCTTCCAGGTCTATTATTTTTGCTTGTACGTTTTGTATTTCTTTGTCATGGGCATCAGTTCTTTGAGAAATAGAGTCTATTTTTATTTCATTTTCTATTATTTTGGACTCAGATTTTTCCATTCTGGATATTATTTGGCTGAATGAGTCACCAAAGGTTTGAAATTGTAATGATAAGTCCTTTATTGCTTGCTGGATAGGTAATAAGGCAGATTTTATGTCTTCCAGATTAGCTGGCTGATCTGACTTGGATTTATTTGTAGTTTTAGAGTTGCCAGTTTGTTTAGTTGTCTTTTTTCTTTTTGAAGTTGTGCCTTTCTCAGGTGAGGCTAGTACTGAGAATTTTGTCTTAGTTGTTGTTGTTTCCATATTATTTTCATCTTTTGACATCTTGCTGTATAGTGTTTTACCAATCTTGCAGTCAGATGCAGGGCCTTAGTAGCACATGGCTTAAGCTGTTATTCAGAAATCATAGTTAATCCTGCTGTTTCTGAGCTGAATCTGTCACTATTTCTTCCTCTTTTGTTTGCTGGATGATATTAGCAGGAAATATCTACAGTTATTTCTGTATTGTTAATTCTGCGTTGCAGTCTGGGTTTGTTTTAATCCAGGGTATATCAGAGACCTAGGTGATAGCAGTGCTCACAGAACAGCGGCCATTTTGAACATCAATCCATGCAGGTTGTATTGACAAGCTCACCTAACTCTGTACTATCTCTTGCAATGCCTGTTGGATAACCAACTTGTTCACCAACATGACTCACAAATTAAGTATATAGGTACATCTTTCACACAAATTAATTTTATTAGTGGTGTCCCAGGAGGCTCTCTCTTAGTTCTCATCAATTTTGGCATTGCTTTTTTTCTGACATCATATGGAAGTCAAAGCACTATGGTTGACAAACTTTGCTGATGATTGTTAACTGGATGCTGTCATACACTGTACTGTGGATTCTTACATAATCTAGCAATGGCTTGATCAGAATAACACCTAGTGCACTGACTATGGATGCAAGCAAAATTCAAAATAAATGTAGTATAGTTTTATTTAGGAAGCAAGATTCCTCTACTTCATACTATGTCAAGAACTAATACCTTAAATATGATACTGTCATCAGAGATCTGGGAATTTATGTGAACAAAAGAATTATAATTTGACCACCACTTTTTAATTATATTCAGGATGTAATTCTACTTGGCACAAGTCATTTTCAAAGGCATTTTCTCTAGAAATAAAGAAGTCATCATCCTTCTCTATATATTCCTTATCAGACCCATTATCGAATGCAATATTCCCATTAGCTATTTTTTTTCCAAATACCGTGCTCATCTACGTTAGCCTCAAAAAATGCCTAAGCATAATCATTGGGTTAATCTCCCTAAGCTACCTTGGTCAATTATTTACTGCACAAGCTTGTATACCCATGGTATGTCCAGAACGTGCAATATTAAAATGAACAGCATGTGTTCTTATTGGTGTATTTGTTTTATATCCCTTTGATGAGTATCTGTATATAAGCATATTGCGGATGATATTCCCAAACCTGAGGTAATTCCATCCCACAGCATGTCAATTTTTGAATGGTTTTAATAATGTCATGATAATAGATTACTTACAGCTATCACTTCATTACACTAATATTCATATTTAGTCCCCATTATGTAAAAACAGAGCAGATGACAGAAAGTATGGGAATACCTGTGGTTATGATTAGCATTAATTGTGACATGTGACTTAAAGGTGTGAATGAATGAATTAATGAATTAATTAACTAATTATTTATTTTACATTTGTTTACTGGGAAAGTCCAACTGGGCAGGCACCCATTTCCAGCAGAGACCTTCTGACTCATAAAGTCATAAACTACAGGGATCTATGATATAATTCATTGCTGCTATACCACCATACTATGCAAATAATGACAAGACTGCACTACTTTATACATTCTGTCTCTATATTTTTGAGACATAACATATGGTTTACTGCATAGATAGATAGAGATATAGACTGACAGACAGAGAGTTAGACAGAATGATAGAAATAAATAATTGGCAAATAAATAAATATGTTCTAAACAGTAAACAACATATTATTATTATTGCCTTTATATAAGTTAAATTATTTGGGCATAATCGACTGACTGTACTTAGCAGATCAAAATTAAACATTAACCCAATTCTCTTGCCAGCTGGAACATTGTGAAAATAGCCTGCTGACCTTTTGGCATCTATTCAGCATAGTACAGTTCTTTTGCAGTCTTCATAATTTCTGCATTGGCCTTTATTTTTGAACCAGTGCTTTACATTCTAGACCTCAAGAACAGAAGTGAACACTTTTTTTTATTTTAATGATAAGAAGAACAGTGGCAGTGTGGGCACACTGTCTTGAATTCCATTAGTAATGCAATATCAAAGATGCACAATGCTCCCAAGCTACATTTGTGATAGTGGTTATTAGTTAAATGGCAGATCAATTCCAAGATCTTATTGACCTATTAAGCCTCTGTGGAGTAAGACTTCACTGAGAATTTGCCTTCCTACAGCAGCCAGAGATGACACTGCTTGATCTGCTGGCTGATTCCTTTTACATTTGTTCAATATTGTTTGAAAGGTACAAGGAAAAGAGATACTTATTTTTTCCCTAGGTGTAAAACATTTAATTCTTTGATCTTTGTAAGTAGTATCTTTTTTTGATAGCTTTCAAAGCCAAATTAGAAGTGCAATATCTAAATAGAGTTTGTCAACTGCTATCTTTCTGACTGTTGCTCTTTCTCCTTCTTTGCATGTGTGTGTATATCTGTGTCTGTGTGTGTCTGTGTCCTATTTACTTATCTATCTATCTATCTATCTATCTATCTATCTATCTATCTATCTATCTATCTATCTATCTATCTATCTATCTATCTATCTATCTATCTATCTATCTATCTATCTATCTATCTAATCTATCTATTTAGCTACCTAAGAGACAAGACACCAAGTCCCCTAATCAAAGAAAGAACCAGAATATATAAGGCAATATGACACTGACATCACTAACTTATGGTAGTGGTATATGAGCAAAGAATTAAGTCAGCTGTCTGTTTATGCTGAATTTAAGGGTTTAAATATGTTAAGTGAAAAAAACCACAAATAGACACACATACACATTATTTATACATATGTATATGTATATGGTTAAAATTAGGGAGAGGATATATTTTTTGTGCTGTAAAAATATGCAAAAGCAAATGCACATGTAAGCAAATGTTCTTCGTAATGGAGTTTTTGCCAGCAGTCTACTGAATAGGATTGTGGTACTTTGTTCTTACCCTGCTGTTGTGCGATCTTGAAGTTAGTATATATAATTAGCAGGAGGTGTGTGGGGCGAAGTCGCTCTAAAGTGACTGATGTTTAGAGGTTTTCTCATATAGGTGCCCACTGTTTCATAAGATACTAGTGTATATATACATGTGTGTGTGTGTGTGTGTGTGTGTGTGTGTGTGTGTGTGTGTGTGTGTGTGTGTGTGTGTGCGTGTATATGTGTTTATGTATATACATCATAAATATATATATATATATATATATATATATATATATATATATATATATATATATTCCAAAATAGATTAACATTCTTATGCTCACTTATATACTGATGTTTAATAAAACAGTGTGGCTTTGTAGTTGTAAGGATTGCATTTTACCTCTGTTTCAGTTAATATATGGTTCTACCCTGTCAAAAAACACTCTGCTTTTGTTTTGCAAGTTCCAAGGATTATCCTTGGAGCATGTTCAGTAGTGTGCTGGCATGCTTTTGAAATGTGTTTACGTTTGGTATGTCAATGTTTGTGTGGATCGACTATTAGTAGCAGATCCACATGCAAACACACATATATGTATGTATGTAAGTTTAGTAAAGGTATATACATATATATATATATATATATATATATATATATATATATATACATAGAGGAACATATCAGTTCCATGAAAGAACATTTACCCAAAGACCAGATCACCAAGACCATATCGCCGACAGAGAAGATCTCTGACAATGGTAAGTATAAGTAGTGCAGAACGGGATGTATTCCCATTTCCACAATGTGGTGCGATGTTGGAGTTGGTATATTTAAGTAGGGGGGTGGGGAGTACAGGGGGCTTACCCCCCCTGCTGTGTACATGTTTTTTTTTGCTGTTTTATTTTACTGCGGAAACGGGAATACATTTCATTCTGCAGTAGTTATACTTACCTTTATCGGTGATGTGTTGTGTCGGCGATGGCGTCTCTGTGATTTGGTCATCGGGTAAGTGTTCTGTCATGGATCTGATATGGATATATATATATATATATATATATATATATATATATATATATATATATATATATATAACTGTGTAATTGTGCTTCAACATTTATTGTAGTTATTTATATTATAACCAGGTTAACCCTGCAACATAAAATGCAAACCTTTAATGATCTGACCTGTTATTAACTTTAGTATTGTAGTAACAAAAGCAGATAATTAATGCATGGTAGGCAATGCATATTTTTTTGTCTTTTTTCCCAGGATCAGAAGTGTAGAATGATATTCTCAAACAGTATCTTGGCAATAAGCAGTACTCTTCAAGTTTCATACAATTAGCATTTAAACAATTGTAGTGTCTCAGTCTCTTAATTCTCCCTGACATTTTCTGCACATACATGCAGGGTTACCTATCACAACATCTACTCTTCATAACATCTAAAACTCATTACATTGAATCTCAAAACATTGAAAACTACAAAGCAACTATAAATAATATCCCACACACTGTATGCTACATTTATGTAGGGGGGCCCCCCGTAAATTAAATATACCAACTCCAAGGTCGCACTACAGTGGGGTTAGGAAATTAATGTTTTCCTCCACTGTAGTGTGACCTTGGAGTTGGGATATTTAATTTATGGGGGGTGTGAGGGGTGCAGGGGGCTTGGCCCCCTGCAAAAACATAGTAAAAACTCTTTGGGTTATTTATAGTTGCTTTGTAGTTTTCAATGTTTTGAGATCCGATGTTATGAGTTTTAGATGTTTTGAAGGTTATATGTTATGGTCTTGATGTTTTGAGTTTAGATGTTACGAAGAGTAGATGTTTTGATAGGTAACCACACACACACACACACACACACACACACACACACACACACACACACACACACACACACACACACACACACACACACATTCAGCTAACTGGACCAACAAGTACAACAACAATAATGTTGAACATTTGGAGGAACTTCAGTCATTCAGCTATCTGTATTACATTGTATTTATTCTATAAAGACTTAGGAAATTGTGCAACATAGCACTTATATTAATGTAATACTTTGACTCCATATTCATTAGGTTGTTGTTCAAGTTCAAGAAGGTTTTGTAAGACATGAGAAATATATGTGAGGTGAGTGGAAACTGTATTTGAAGATATGTTGTTGGATTAAAGAGTACTTTTATGTCATTTTGAATCATAGATATACATTTTAAGTAGTTATCAATTTACTATAAAAAAATAAAAAAATGCACAAATTAATAAAAAGCAACAAATACAAATAATAGCTGCTACATCTCTAAAAGATCTAGATTTCATCATAAATATATCACTGGTGCCTGAGTAGTACTGTCATAAAACAATGTACAATAATATGTATGCCTTTGAAACAAGAAATTCTCAGTACATATCTTTATTAGGCAACATAAACATAACTTTTTATAGTCAGTATTGCATTATTGTGAAGAGTCGAATATTGCCACTGCTTTGTTGATAAAATGTTTTTTAAATTGTGTCAACATGTTATGTTGTGTTAACTTTCGTGTATCAGCAAACAACAGTTTGGCTGGCATTCAGATAGGATCTAATATTCATGATCTTCTAAGAATTTCTGTTAAGGATTGCCTTATATCTGCAAATTTCCAGTAGCAAGTTTTTGTCTGAAACAAACAAATCAACAACTTACCCCTGAAACAAGTACTTTATGTGAGAGATGTAATTACACTATGAAATTGGAGGCAATGCTCTCATATAAGGACAAACTGAATGCCAAACAGGCTGCCAGCACACACATATCACTTCCCATATAAAATAAGGACATAACACATAAACCCATATTTGCAGAGCTACTCACTAGAAACTTACTAAAAGATCAGAGACCTCCCAAATGGAAGCCACTTGCATACAACAATGCAAAACACAACCACAACACAAAATAACACACACACCAGTGCCTCAACAAATAAGCCCATAAGGGGTAACACCTCAAAATGTAATGTATTGGTCATAGGAGACTCCATAGTGAGGTCTTCCTCGCCAAGCTGGATAATGAGAGGGCTACGGTTAGCTGCCTGTCAGGTGCCAGGAGCTGACAAGTCACTCAAACACTCAAGTGACTCAACCACAAATATCGGTATGACTCTGTCTTCTGTCATAGTCCATGTTGGGGTGAATGACCTGAGATGTACCTCTCTGCACTATATGTTGAGAGACATGACTGAGTTCTCAGATTATGTGTCTCAGGCAGATAGGAGCCTAGCCTTAAGCAGCATGCTACCCATCCCAAGGATGATGCCACAATAAAAAAAAAAATGATTGACTTTAATAATTGGCTTAGCTTTTGGTGTCAGTCTAAGGGGATCAAATAACTGTCAGCCACAGAAGACCTGGTCAACAGGCCGTGCTACTTTGCCAAAGATGGTCTGCAGCTGTCTCCTCTAGGCTTTTGGATATGGCAAAGGCAGTAGCCACCACTATTGTGGCTTTCTAGGCAGTGTCAAAACAGCCAACCTCCCGATGAAACAAAACCCTCTCTACATAAACTCAGATTTCAGATGCTTAATGCTAGGTGTCTAAACAAGAAACTGCACTCCTAGAAGCACTTCTCCCCTTGGAAGATGCTGATGTCTGTGCAGTCATGAGACATGGTTCAAAGTTGCAGAAAGCACCCTGGCCATGCAGGGCTACATTGCCTTCCATACTTTTACAAACTCAGAGTAAAAGAACCAAAAAAGGAGGTGTATCCATTTTCATTAAGGACAATAACACATTGAGACTGGTCAAGCAATGCAAATCTCTTAACTTAGAGTTAACTATAGGCAAATCCCCCTAGTACATCATTGCTAGCTATAAGTCCCCTACTATGAACCAGGAAAAGCATACCACATACTTGTACTTGCTTGAGTCACTTGCCATACAGCCAAACAACTTAGTCATGGGTGATTTTAACTATCCTTCCATCAACTGGGAAACATATATGACCACAAACATGCTGGCTCAGAGGTTCTTGGACTTTGTCGATGCAGATGCTCTGGAGCAGCTAGTTAACACTTCCTCAAGGGGCTCAAATATCCTGGACATAGTACTCATCAACATGGAGGAGCACTGCACCCCCCACATGTGATGTCATCCCTGGTAAGATCAGACCATAAATCAGTCTCATTTGATGTAATTATAAGGCCAGATACCTCATCAAGCTCAAAAAGCTTAAAAAGTTTCCAAGGCAAATTACCTCCTACTAAGCGATGGTATAAGAAGTTTCAAAGCCCCCTCAATCACAGATAACACAGACTGCTATGCAGAGGTGTGCACCAATGATCTATATAACCACTTAAGAAGTTGTATAGAATTGGTGGTACCTGACTGGATTAAAACCAGGTCTGGTCAAAAAAACAAGCCACCCTACTGACCTCCTAATATAAACAATAAACATATTATGCAACAAGAGAAGGAACCTATTATCCAAGAACAAAAAAAAACTGTCTCAGCAGAGGAAGAAAGCCCTCTCTAGCTTAAACAAACAAATATGAGATCCTTAAGTCTTCCAAAGTATGAAGTAAAGATAGCCTCCATAGCTAATGACAATCACAAGGCATTCTTTAACTACATCCAAAATCTGAAGGGGAATGACCAGTTATGTGTCAAAATAGTTGATGATGGTTCCATCGATACTCAACCAGAAGAAATAGCTAACCTGCTAGCTGACAGATTTGGTGCAAACTTCACCCTCCTGTCCCCACCAGTCATCCCCCAAAGTATACCTGCCATAGTTCCTCAGCCTATTATCTCAAGAGAGCAAGTCATCCCTGTGCTCTAAAAAGCCACAAACACAGCATCAATGGGACAAAACAACATCCCAGGTTGCCTTTTAAACTACTTAAAACATGAACTAGCAGACCCACTTGGATGCCTGTTTAACCACAGCCTGCAAACTGGCTATGTTCTGGCAGAATGTAGGACAACAACAGTAATCCCTCTGCACAAAGTGGGACCATCTACCAACTCTGGGAGTTATAGACCCATAAGCCTACAAGAAAAATCAGAGAGCAGCAGTACGTAGTACAACCTGAAAGTCACTCGATAAAACAGATGCTTGAAAAGTAACTTGAACGCAGGTTTATTGTTTAAAATAATAGCGTTTTCGCTGACAAACCAAAAGGCAGCTTCTTCAGAAAATGAATTAAACAGTTTGGCGCCAAGGCTTGCATTTAAAAACAAAGCGTGTCATAATGACATCACTACTACATCCACAATTTAATTTAAAGACGCACTGAACTATTACTGAAAGATTCAAATAGGCAACCACTGTACCTAGCTCTTAAAAATGATCTCATAAAACCAATATGAGACACACATGTAAAAATGTGAAGAATACCAAACATTGTCTAATATCACTAAAACAAAACGAAATTAAACATTTGAAAACAAAATAAAATTAAACATTATAAAGTAGAAATTTTGTTGTGTTAACTAATTTATAACATCATCAATACTGGAAAAACGGGTTGTTCATCAGATAGCAGTCAAAGTGGAAATCACTCCAAAACAGCAAAATACACAATATTATGTAAAAAATTTTATATATTAGTAAAACTATATTATTTAATGATAAAATAATCTAACACTATTTAAATTATGACTTTGTCAAAAACAAGTAGCCCCTCAGGTGTAAGAAATGAATGTAAAAAATGATAGTAAAAAATCAAAAAAGCAAAAAAGCACAGTATCATGGTTATGATAATCTGTGCAAAAAACTCTATTTAATGTAACTTCTCATTTTTAGTAGTACTGAGATGTTACAATTCTCGTTGAGCCCAGGGTGATGAAAGGCGTTAAGCCTAATCTGCCATTCCAATTCGTGTAATTCAAGTAACAAAGACAGGGGGCCCCCTCTGATACTTGGGGTACATGGTCAATTCCCATAAAAGAAAATTTGTGATCAGGAAATTTCTCAATGTGTCTAGCTAGGGCGTTTTCCTGTTTGTTTGTCCTGTTCGGCAATTTTGACCCGTTTGGGGTTTCAAAAAATAAAACATTTTTTTTAAAAAAGGGAATTTACGAATCCCCCCCTTTTCCCTTGGCCCCTATAATTTTGAAAAACAGGAACCAAAATTTTTTTAAAAAAAGGAAACCCCCGAAAAGGCCTTCCCAATAAGAAAATTTTTAAACCCTTTTATTTGGGGAAAAAATTAAAAAAAAGGAACATATCAGTTCCATGAAGGAACATTTACCCAAAGACCAGATCACCAAGACCATATCGCCGACAGAAGATCTCTGACAATGGTAAGTATAAGTAGTGCAGAGCAGGATGTATTCCCATTTCCACAATGTGGTGCGATGTTGGAGTTGGTATATTTAAGTAGGGGGTGGGGAGTACAGGGGCTTACCCCTGCTGTGTACATGTTTTTGCTGTTTTTATTTTACTGCGGAAACGGGAATACATTCCATTCTGCAGTAGTTATACTTACCTTTATCGGTGATGTGTTGTGTCGTGATGGCGTCTCTGTGATTTGGTCATCGGGTAAGTGTTCTGTCATGGATCTGATATGGATATATATATATATATATATATATATATATATATATATATATATATATATATATATATAACTGTGTAATTGTGCTTCAACATTTATTGTAGTTATTTATATTATAACCAGGTTAACCCTGCAACATAAAATGCAATCCTTTATAGATCTGACCTGTTTTTAACTTTAGTATTCTTGTATCAAAAGCAGATTGTTAATGCATGGTGAGCAATGCATATTTTTTGTCTTTTCCCAGGATCAGAAGTGTAGAATGATATTCTCAAACAGTATCTTGGCAATAAGCAGTACTCTTCAAGTTTCATACAATTAGCATTTAAACAATTGTAGTGTCTCAGTCTCTTAATTCTCCCTGACATTTTCTGCACATACATGCAGGGTTACCTATCACAACATCTACTCTTCATAACATCTAAAACTCATTACATTGAATCTCAAAACATTGAAAACTACAAAGCAACTATAAATAATATCCCACACACTGTATGCTACATTTATGGGGGGCACCCCGTAAATTAAATATACCAACTCCAAGGTCGCACTACAGTGGGGTTAGGAAATTAATGTTTTCCTCCACTGTAGTGTGACCTTGGAGTTGGGATATTTAATTTATGGGGGGTGTGAGGGGTGCAGGGGGCTTGGCCCCCTGCAAAAAACATAGTAAAAACTCTTTGGGTTATTTATAGTTGCTTTGTAGTTTTCAATGTTTTGAGATCCGATGTTATGAGTTTTAGATGTTTTGAAGGTTATATGTTATGGTCTTGATGTTTTGAGTTTAGATGTTACGAAGAGTAGATGTTTTGATAGGTAACCACACACACACACACACACACACACACACACACACACACACACACACACACACACACACACACACACACACACACACACATTCAGCTAACTGGACCAACAAGTACAACAACAATAATGTTGAACATTTGGAGGAACTTCAGTCATTCAGCTATCTGTATTACATTGTATTTATTCTATAAAGACTTAGGAAATTGTGCAACATAGCACTTATATTAATGTAATACTTTGACTCCATATTCATTAGGTTGTTGTTCAAGTTCAAGAAGGTTTTGTAAGACATGAGAAATATATGTGAGGTGAGTGGAAACTGTATTTGAAGATATGTTGTTGGATTAAAGAGTACTTTTATGTCATTTTGAATCATAGATATACATTTTAAGTAGTTATCAATTTACTATAAAAAAATAAAAAAATGCACAAATTAATAAAAAGCAACAAATACAAATAATAGCTGCTACATCTCTAAAAGATCTAGATTTCATCATAAATATATCACTGGTGCCTGAGTAGTACTGTCATAAAACAATGTACAATAATATGTATGCCTTTGAAACAAGAAATTCTCAGTACATATCTTTATTAGGCAAAATAAACATAACTTTTTATAGTCAGTATTGCATTATTGTGGAGTCGAATATTGCCACTGCTTTGTTGATAAAATGTTTTTTAAATTGTGTCAACATGTTATGTTGTGTTAACTTTCGTGTATCAGCAAACAACAGTTTGGCTGGCATTCAGATAGGATCTAATATTCATGATCTTCTAAGAATTTCTGTTAAGGATTGCCTTATATCTGCAAATTTCCAGTAGCAAGTTTTTGTCTGAAACAAACAAATCAACAACTTACCCCTGAAACAAGTACTTTATGTGAGAGATGTAATTACACTATGAAATTGGAGGCAATGCTCTCATATAAGGACAAACTGAATGCCAAACAGGCTGCCAGCACACACATATCACTTCCCATATAAAATAAGGACATAACACATAAACCCATATTTGCAGAGCTACTCACTAGAAACTTACCAAAAGATCAGAGACCTCCCAAATGGAAGCCACTTGCGCATACAACAATGCAAAACACAACCACAACACAAAATAACACACACACCAGTGCCTCAACAAATAAGCCCATAAGGGGTAACACCTCAAAATGTAATGTATTGGTCATAGGAGACTCCATAGTGAGGTCTTCCTCGCCAAGCTGGATAATGAGAGGGCTACGGTTAGCTGCCTGTCAGGTGCCAGGAGCTGACAAGTCACTCAAACACTCAAGTGACTCAACCACAAATATCGGTATGACTCTGTCTTCTGTCATAGTCCATGTTGGGGTGAATGACCTGAGATGTACCTCTCTGCACTATATGTTGAGAGACATGACTGAGTTCTCAGATTATGTGTCTCAGGCAGGTAGGAGCCTAGCCTTAAGCAGCATGCTACCCATCCCAAGGATGATGCCACAATAAAAAAAAAAATGATTGACTTTAATAATTGGCTTAGATTTTGGTGTCAGTCTAAGGGGATCAAATAACTGTCAGCCTCAGAAGACCTGGTCAACAGGCCGTGCTACTTTGCCAAAGATGGTCTGCAGCTGTCTCCTCTAGGCTTTTGGATATGGCAAAGGCAGTAGCCACCACTATTGTGGCTTTCTAGGCAGTGTCAAAACAGCCAACCTCCCGATGAAACAAAACCCTCTCTACATAAACTCAGATTTCAGATGCTTAATGCTAGGTGTCTAAACAAGAAACTGCACTCCTAGAAGCACTTCTCCCCTTGGAAGATGCTGATGTCTGTGCAGTCATGAGACATGGTTCAAAGTTGCAGAAAGCACCCTGGCCATGCGGGGCTACATTGCCTTCCATACTTTTACAAACTCAGAGTAAAAGAACCAAAAAAGGAGGTGTATCCATTTTCATTAGGACAATAACACATTGAGACTGGTCAAGCAATGCAAATCTCTTAACTTAGAGTTAACTATAGGCAAATCCCCCTAGTACATCATTGCTAGCTATAAGTCCCCTACTATGAACCAGGAAAAGCATACCACATACTTGTACTTGCTTGAGTCACTTGCCATACAGCCAAACAACTTAGTCATGGGTGATTTTAACTATCCTTCCATCAACTGGGAAACATATATGACCACAAACATGCTGGCTCAGAGGTTCTTGGACTTTGTCGATGCAGATGCTCTGGAGCAGCTAGTTAACACTTCCTCAAGGGGCTCAAATATCCTGGACATAGTACTCATCAACATGGAGGAGCACTGCACCCCCCACATGTGATGTCATCCCTGGTAAGATCAGACCATAAATCAGTCTCATTTGATGTAATTATAAGGCCAGATACCTCATCAAGCTCAAAAAAGCTTAAAAAAGTTTCCAAGGCAAATTACCTCCTACTAAGCGATGGTATAAGAAGTTTCAAAGCCCCCTCAATCACAGATAACACAGACTGCTATGCAGAGGTGTGCACCAATGATCTATATAACAACTTAAGAAGTTGTATAGAATTGGTGGTACCTGACTGGATTAAAACCAGGTCTGGTCAAAAAAAACAAGCCACCCTACTGACCTCCTAATATAAACAATAAACATATTATGCAACAAGAGAAGGAACCTATTATCCAAGAACAAAAAAAAACTGTCTCAGCAGAGGAAGAAAGCCCTCTCTAGCTTAAACAAACAAATAGAGATCCTTAAGTCTTCCAAAGTATGAAGTAAAGATAGCCTCCGTAGCTAATGACAATCACAAGGCATTCTTTAACTACATCCAAAATCTGAAGGGGAATGACCAGTTATGTGTCAAAATAGTTGATGATGGTTCCATCGATACTCAACCAGAAGAAATAGCTAACCTGCTAGCTGACAGATTTGGTGCAAACTTCACCCTCCTGTCCCCACCAGTCATCCCCCAAAGTATACCTGCCATAGTTCCTCAGCCTATTATCTCAAGAGAGCAAGTCATCCCTGTGCTCTAAAAAGCCACAAACACAGCATCAATGGGACAAAACAACATCCCAGGTTGCCTTTTAAACTACTTAAAACATGAACTAGCAGACCCACTTGGATGCCTGTTTAACCACAGCCTGCAAACTGGCTATGTTCTGGCAGAATGTAGGACAACAACAGTAATCCCTCTGCACAAAGTGGGACCATCTACCAACTCTGGGAGTTATAGACCCATAAGCCTGACTAGCCTCATCTGCAAGGGCATGGAAAGAATCACTGTGGACCATATCAAGAAGTACATAGGTAATCTCCAAACTCTGGTCCCAACCCAGTTTGGATTCGTTAAGGGTAGATAAATAGATACTTATTAAACCTGGTTGATTTCTTTGAGAAAGTCACTAAAGCCCTAGATGAGGAAAAGACAATGCACACTGCCTACCTTGACCTAGCCAAGGCATTTGATGCAATCTCCTGCTCAGGTGTTACAGAGAAACTCACCCAATTGGGAATTAACTCTTATGTCACTTGATGGGTAGCCAGTTGGCTCACTTACAGTACAGATACTGTCAAAGTAGGTGACATCACCTCTAGCAGAAGACCAATAAACAGTGGTGTACCACAGAGTTCTGTGCTGGGTCCTTTACTGTTTGGAATTTATTTCTCAGAAGTCCGGGAAAACGCGGATGGCCTGAGCTGACCAGGTCTGCTGATGATTGCAAATTGGGAGCAATCACTGAGTCCTCCTACAATGTTAATATACTGCAGAAAGGGTTAACACAGACAAATGACTGGTGCCAAAGCTACGGATTAAAGTTAATGCAAAAAAAATGCATTATGTTTCCCTTTGGGAAAGCTGATTTCCCTGCGAATTACATTATAGACAGCACCCCCTCTAAGTATAGACCCAGTGATACAGGATCTGGATACTCAGGTTGATAGCAATCTGAACTTCAACCATCAAAGTTCCCCAGTGATAAGGCAATCCTACTAGGTGGCACATCTCATAAGTAAAGTTATTGCATCTAGATATAAGGATGTTATAATTCCATTATACTCAGCTCTCATCAGACCAATAATTGAGAACAATGATTCCTTTTGCATATACCTCCTATGTGAAAAGACTAAAAGCCCTGTCAATGTATTCTGTTTCCTACATATTGCTAAGGGATAACCTGTGGCTGGCCTACAGGGCAGTTTCTGACCGCACCCTGATGGAAATGCTCATCATCATCTTCTTTCGGCTGTTCCTGTTAGGGGTTGCCACAGCGGATCATCTATTTCCATTTCTTCCTGTCCTCTGCATCATGCTCTTTCACACCAACCGCCTGCATGTCCTCTCTCACCACATCCATAAACCTTATTTTAGGCCTTCCTCTTTTCCTCTTCCCTGGCAGCTCCATCCTTAGCATCATTTTCCCAATATACCCAGCATCCCTCCTCAGCACATGTCCAAACCAACGCAATCTCGCCTCTCTTACTTTGTCTCCAAACTGTCCAACCTGAGCTGACCCTCTAATATACTGATTCCTAATTCTGTCCATCTTAGTCACACCCAGTGCAAATCTTAACCTCTTTAACTCTGCCAAATCCAGCTCTGACTCCTGCCTTTTCGTCAATGCTACCGTCTCCAACCCATATAACATAGCTGGTCTCACTACCCTCTTGTAGACCTTCCCTTTCACTCTTACTGGTACCCGTCTGTTACAAATCACTCCTAACACACTTCTCCACCCATTCCACCCTGCCTGTACTCTATTCTTCACCTCTCTTCCACACTCACCATTACTCTGAACTGATGATCCCAAGTACTTAAACTCATCCACCTTTACCAACTCTACTCCCTGCATCCTCACCATTGCTCTACCCTCCCTCTCATTTACACACATATATTCTGTTTTAGCCCTGCTGACCTTCATTCCTCTCCTCTCTAAAGCATATCGCCACCTCTCCAGGGTCTCCTCAACCTGGTCCCTACTCTAACTACATATCACAATGTCATCTGCAAACATCATAGCCCATGGGGCCTCCTGTCTAATCTCATTTGTCAACCTGCCCATCACCACTGCAAATAAGAAAGGGCTCACAGCTGATCCTTGATGTAATCCCACCTCCACCTTAAACATATCTGTCACTCCCACCGCAGTCCTCACCAATGTCACACTACCCTTGTACATATCTTGTACCACTCTTACATACTTCTCTACCACTCCCAACTTCCTCATACAATACCACAACTCCTCTCTAGGCACCCTGTCATATGCTTTCTCTAATGATGGAAATGCTACATGTTCAAAAATCAAATTACATGAGGGTGCTTTGCAACAGGGATCTTAACCTAGCCTGTGACATAAACAGATCATGCTGAAGAGATAGACACATCTCCCAGAGACTGTCACTTCTCTGGAACTAGATCGCAATTTACATGGAAGAGAGCTTCTCCATGACCTTCATCAAACACAGCCTTGATCAATGGATGGATGATCACAAATTCACTCCTGGGATAGCACCCACATCCTCAAGGGCAGAGACAGACGATATT
Source organism: Protopterus annectens (assembly GCF_019279795.1). NCBI lineage: Eukaryota > Metazoa > Chordata > Ceratodontiformes > Protopteridae > Protopterus > Protopterus annectens. The sequence goes on along the minus strand of NC_056736.1, from coordinate 201,446,721 downwards.
AATTATCATAGACTCTTACCTCTATGAACTTTGCTCACTTATCCACTGACAATTGAGGCAACTCAGGATAAATATTGCTAGGCTTGTATGGGCTCTAGGGGTGTTATCCCAGTAACCTCCTATGAATCTATGAATCTGTGATTAATATGCAGCAAATCCAGTAATTAGTCACTAGGTATTAATAATGGCATGCTGAATCCTTCAATTTGCCAGACCTGAAAAGGACAGGCTGTAATACATTCTATACCTTTTTATATTGTTAAGTCTGTCAACAAGGCACCTTAAGTGAATAAGTGAAGTATTGATATAAATCTGTTCATGTCTTTGTTGTAAGTGGGAACATGATTTTTTTCAGTTGGATAAATGCGGCATGTTGACTGAGGCATTCAATTATGTTTCAGTGTAAAGTATAGGAAATTATGTTGAGCTTAGTTAAATGCAGGTTTTAATAAAAAGATGCAGTTGTTCCAAATATTGCAGAAAATAAACTGTATGACATGCACAGCCTTAAAATGTTTAAAGTTTGTGGCCACTGAGTTGAAACACACAAACTATTAAGAGATGCGTCAGATCTGTCTCCCCAAATGTGCGAGCATTTACAGTCCATTTAGCATACAAAAAGCAGCACTTAACTTGGACACTGTCTTGTGGGACTCTACATTATGCCTATAGTTAAACCTCTCAAAACTGTAACTATTTTTCAGATATCTGTTTTCAAGCTTGATTTAACTTTTTGCATGATGTATTTATTTTTGGAGGTATGAACATATTTTCACACAAGATTTATTTCTTCACATGATTTTCATAGTCTCACTGCCAATCTCATATGATCTTAAAGCTTTTTAGTTAATGGGAACCAAACTACATAACTAATATAGTGCTGGCACCAATAATTTAAAGAAAGAGGACCCACATTTTACATTTCCCTTTTTCAGAAGCAAAGATAAATTGAATTTGTGAGGCATTTTTTTTTTTGCAATCTCTTTTATAAAAAAAGTCTTCAGATTTTACACTATGTTGTTCATAATATGCTTATATTTGTGTCATTTTCAGTATTTTAAATATTTGTTTCTAAGTAGAATCCCATAATGTCTAAGAACTAAAGGAACCCCTCTACTTGTCTTCATAAGAAAATGTGTTTTATTCCAAGACCAGTTGTGTGCTTTTATACTACAGCAACAAATGGACAATATCAAAACTGTTTATCACATTCATGACCTGACATTAAAAACTAGGACTTATACATGTGATCATCAGTAGCCAATCAAAATCAGTGACTAAAATTAGCATGCAAAAAATTTAAAGTTGCAAAACACTTAAATGATATTGTATGTGTACCATTGCATACACATACACCTTTCTATAGATAATACTCCAAAGATTTTAGTTACAAGACTTGCAATATGAAAACATTGCCATTGATTCCTGGAAACTTTGTGGCATTAAATCTGAGTTGCCACAACAGTTTTTCTCATTCAAGTCTATATTTCCAGGGACCTCCTCTTTCAGCAGTGATATTCATTTTGATAATAACAAAATGCACAAACTTCTTGTAGTTTGGGCAAATAAGATAATGCTTAAATAGTGCATTGTTAACATCCCCCATCTCAATATCTGCAGCAAGGTCATACATCCTTTATTTAAAAGAATATTCCATTTTTACTACATTATATAAATTGCAGGAATGACATTGTATGAGATATGCTACTTCTATGGTGTTGCAGTTGCATCTACCAGGGCAGAGAAATGTTCTCTGATAGTTTTTAGCTAAATCATTTGCTGTACCATAAATATGCCAACATTGTCTGCATGTCCCACATTTGGACATTTTTCTAGGCTGGAGTTTTCATTTAGTTTTTTTTCTGATTGGTTTTTCAGTGTGACCTTCTAACTCTTTGTTTTAATTTGTTAGTTGGGATATTTTTCAGTCACCCTAATGATAATGGGCATCAGCTTTGTTTAACAACCCTGTGTTTCTTATGCTTAGTCAAACACTCTGCTTATGCTATGCTGATGAGGTCATAACAAAGCCGAAGTATGCATATCCATAGCTAGTGGGGTTTGGCTTTATTGGCCTGAAATTGTCCATTAAAATGACTTCAAATGTAAAAGTCATGGGCAATCAGAATCTCCATATAGCTGAAACACCTAATGTTCATAAGGGTCATTTGCATATATCCCATGTGCCTCTGTTACAGGAGGTTTGGGAGGTCACCCATTGGAAGTTCTAGCTTGGCTGGAGTTTTCATTTAGTTTTTTTCTGATTGTTTTTTCATTGTGATCTTCTAACTATTTGTTCTATTGTGAGTAATAGAAATATCTGATGAACTCTCTGTTATAGTCTGAATATTATGCACCCTTCTAAAACAACTTTTGGTTCAACGTACAAAAATGTGTCCTGCATCCACTGAAAAAGTTGTAATGAAACATAGGTCCTAGGTAGAACACTGCAGTGTTCTTCATAGTGAGATCCAAGTCTTTCAGAATAGGTTTGTAAACCAGACATCTACCACTGATAACTGGAGTTGCCATCTACTCAATGCAATGAACTTTGTACCATCTGTCAATAAGCATGTTTTTAACAACAGACATTTCTTCTAAAAATAACTATCCAAGGATTGTCAAGGACAGTCTTTTCATTGCCCTTTCACAAGGCTTCCGTTCTGGTGAAAAGGATGGCAACTGGTATAGTGGAGATAGGTGTTAGAAAAGGTTGTATTACAATATAAGGAAGACCAAAAATATGGGATACATTGTCTTTTGAGAGCAACATGTCCAAGTAATGAGATGTGTTTAGGAAAAATGTAAGAGAACCTAAGAAAATTCCTGGCCTATTTCAAGTATTCAAAAAAAATCTAATTCACTGGTAATGTCTGAGCATAACATGAAAGTATCATCTTGATATCTTAGATACAATGAATGTTGCTGCAACACTCATTACCATACCAGTGTATTGCCAAAAGTTTTTCCCCTTCAAAAAAGAAGAAATTGTTCCTCTGTATCAAGTCCATAAATCTTTCTATAAACCTGACATCTGTTGTATTTCACATTGTGTGTTTTGCCATAGAATATATAAACCATTCCATCCTCTGTATTATGAGGAATAATTTTGTACAAACTTTTGATGTTGGATGTTAACTAACAACGGGTAGTCAGAATATTCCATCTTTGAAAAGTATGCCAAAAACTGCCATGAATCTTTTACTGCCTGAGGATGCTTTCCCAAAATATTCTTATCTTTATAATCAGTAAAAAATAGCAAGTGGTTATATGATGGAATCATGTCCTGAGACTATAGGCAGCAGTGGTGGATTGTTCAAATTTCTGTGGATCTGAGTACCAAATATTGCAACCACAACTGAGTTAGATGTGCAAAAATTCATATAGATCTTGTTCAATTATTTGTTGTAGCAATAAATCTTTACAAGTGAAATTAGTATTGGCATAAGCTATGCTTATTTCACTCCTGGTTTCAGTAGAGTAAAAAACTGAAGTTATTCACCATGCTGAGCATTTTTGCTGAGTAACCTAATTAATTCATAATCACCAGGTGCTCACCCTTGCCTAGTTTCATCAGACTGATGTTTCTGTTCATAGATAAATCAAAAAGGGCTATGCATTCGGCTAAAGACAAATTCTGAAATATGCCCTTAATTTTTGTACTGTAAGATTTTCTAATTTCTGTTTCATATAATGTCTCATACATACGTTCGGATGTAGGGGTGGGTTATAACAACTAGACTTTTTGAATACAGTTCTATAGTTGTGTTTAATGGTCTGGTTGTTAAAAATTTAATGACGATTCAACTTACATGTGTCAATCTTGAGGTCAATGTGAGTAGAAGCAAGATTTTCCTTGGTAGATAAGGTAAAGAAAGACTATTGACTATTTGACATTGATTCAAACAATTGGCAAGTTTTTGGGACCTCCATAAATGGGAGTTCTCTAAAAAATCTTCATGGTTATTGATGTTAGACTCAAGAGCTTCTAAACCAGAATGAAAGTGAGCAGTAACAGTTGAACTATCACCCACATTGGTGACTTTTTAGTTGGATTAAGATATGCATGATATTCTTCATATTCAAGTTTGTCTCTTTTATGTTTTTTAGATTTATGTTCACAAATAATTGTGCATGTATAGTCAACTTTAGAAAAAATGTTAGGCTGCATTTGATGTAACTTAAACACTAAGTCTTTGGTAACAGATTCCTTCAGTAGTTTAATTTCTTCCACTAAACTGTTTAACTTCTCAGTATTCTGTCTGATAACAAGAGACATCTTTTCCAAGCCATTCCTATGAAATAAATCAATTATTTCACTGCACAGGTTAGAATATGCGTCCATTTCATTTGGAAATTTTGAAATTCCAAGTCCTTTTGGTACTGTCATATTGGTTATACTTTCTCTGAAAAAAGTATCAAATAGTACAGAGCAATATTTGATGTGTTTGGATTGAAAAAGTGTACTATCACTACTAACATCATCAAATTGTGGAACAAAATTCAACCGTGTATTTAATTCCTTACACTTCTTTACTGTTTTGGATGCAGTTGAATGGGTAGGGGCAGTGGTCTGTGCCCCTGTGATGTCAAAACATTGTCTCACAAAAAGTTAAGTTCTCTGCTACAGGTTCAGGACTCACTGCTTGTACTGGAAGCCTCTACATTTCAACTAAGCTGTCATATGAGTAAGGTTGGGTCTCCTGATAGCAAAGTTCCTGCATGGGTAGTAAACTTATCCTGACAATGATAATCTGGTGTCCAGATGTTTTGGTCTAATAGACCTACTTTTTAAGATCTGCTGTGCCTATTTTCAAAGTCTGTGGGTTGAGAGATATGCCTAGGGATAGGGAACTGTGGAAAAGACGTAGCATCAACCAAATTTAAATAAATTAAAAAAAAGACAAAAAACATAAACTAAATCAGGATTCCAAAATGTGCACACATTTCTAGCACTTTCAGCATAAAGAATGCAGTACCTTATTTGGATACTACCTTATTGGATTCTACCTTCCAACCAGAGTTATGAAATTGTGGAAAGAAGAGAAATACCAACCAAATTTTAATAAAACAGGAAATATATAACATTTGCCTATTACAGTAGTGTACTTAGTTTGGAATTATGTAGAGTGAACTGCACTTCTAGAATTCCTTGCCTAGGGGATCGCACAGCTTTTGATTTAACTTATAAGTCGAGTTAAATACTAAATGAAATATATATTTAGGTACTTAAGTCCAGATAAGCTACCAAAGTTCTTCTTTATCCCATTTGCCTGTTTAAAATGTTATTTTTTTCTTTTTTCTGCAAGCTTTAATCTGTTTTGTATATATGAAAATGTGAACAATGTTATAATAAAGCGGCTACATTTGCCGCAAATTCCTCTTTCAGAAGCTATTGTATAGCACTAAAAAGCCTAAATTGATTAGAACTACCACATGTGCACAGCTTCTTAACATCCATAAAATGATCCAGTATCAATATACTTGTTCAACAATGAATACCATTCTGCACCATAATGTTCCCAATCGGTCATTATGATCCAATGACTCAAAACTCCTTTATGTCCACAAACCTTTGAAATCTGCTGGGTATTCATGATCAGTGCACTACGCAGTTAACAAATATAAATTAATGTTTCTAAGGCCAGAAATTCCTTACCTTTATCCAACAGGTTAATACACTCCATTCAGTCCTTTATAACCATTCTGAAACATTTCCTAGTCAAAATATGGCTCTGTTCTTGTTCATCCCCAGGTTAAACTATACCCTAAATATGAACAAGTACCTATTCATAATGTATACCTCCTTGCTCTCCCTTCTTCACTAACTTTCTTACTTCAATATATTCATTCACTGACTCTTTTTCTAAATATGTCATCTCCCTGTTTTTTTCTCGCTTCATATTGCAATTCCTGTTTGTATTATACTAACTTGCATTTATCTTCTAAATAACGTGGATAAAATGTCTATAAATGATAAATCATTTTCAGGTAAGTTGTATAAATTCTTAACCAAGGTTTTCACATTATGTCTAATTTGGTATAAATATTTAAAACTGTAGATGTCTTTGAATTATTTTTGAGAATTGTAAAATTATTGTTCTTAAAAATTTCTGTAACAGTTTCGAGCTGTTCATCCTGTGCCTCTGCTGAAAATGGGAACCTACCCATTCAGACTTTCCCAGTAATCAAATGTCAATAAATAAATAAATAATTCAGATAGTTGATCTACTATAGTCTACTCACACAGGTAAGATCTCAATGTCAGAACATAGTGCTTATGCATGAAACAATAAACATCATGGAGATTTATTTTCCTCTACTAATGCAGCAAGCTAAAGGAAATCTATACTGAATGAATTTAAACATGAAACAAGCCACAGATAATTCCAAACACAACTGAAAACCATCTAATAACCAAATAAACACGTTCATGAGATGTACCACATTGAAAGCAGTACTCTAATCACTATCGCTCTATAACTCATACTTCAGCATTATGCATAATTATTTCTCTGTTTATGAGAAAATATAATATCAATTTCTCATTTATAATACTGAAAACAGCCATTTCATAATCAAACCATTATTTTCCTGCCATTAGACATTAAATATTATATAGAGATGCCCCTCTGCTCAAAGAAAATACAATTTTAGTTCATCTTCATATCAGTTCACCTGCTTCCCTCTGAACATTCATCTATTCCCTCAAAATCTCTCTTTAAAAAGAAACTCAAGCTATACCTCAAAACACAATGGGCAGGATTCACGAAGCCTCCGTGTAAGAGATACATGGCTTACACGGAGGCTGCAGTTAAACGGTGTGACGTCAGCATGTCATGCATATGCATGAGGGCATGCTGAATCACACCGAAGGCTAACACGGTCCGTGGAAGACAGTAGGGGGCGTGTCCGTAGGCCAAGCCCTGCAAGCGGACACGCCCCCAGAAGACTAAAATTGCCCAAAGTAAACACCCACAACAGAAGCCATGGAAATGTGAATAAACATAACACAACACATGCCCCCACAGACTATGAACATAAAATATATAAATGAACATGTTATATATTTTTTTAAAATCGTAAAGATGTTTGCCCGTGAGTGCGCTCATTTGCACGGGTGTGCCCGTAGCTTAGCCACAGTTAGCTGTCAGTGGAAAAGGATATAAGAACCAAATATGTAAAATAAGCCAAGAAGCAATAGCATAGTGGCAGAGACGTCGGCTGATGAGCAGGCATTCATGGTTCGAGCCCCCACAGCACCAGTTTTTATTTTAGTAAAATAAGCACGAAACAAGTCCCTGACAAACATGTACACATATAAAATCATAGTTCATGTAAAATGTAATGAAATAGTCCATTTATTTTGAAGAAATGTGAGATAACAAAATAATAAAACATGCCAGATGTGCCTATAGCTGAGCTACAGTTTAACAAGGTGAGTGCATCTCCCCGTAGGTGAGCAGTGGTTTAACAGGTGCAAAATGAGTGCCCATAAGTGAGCAGTGGTTTAACAGGTGCAAAATGAGTGCCCGTAGGTGAGCAGTGGTTTAACATGCTGAAACTGTGTGCCCCTAGCTGAGCTGAGCGGAATATGCATGCTGATAGCCAAATGAGGCGTAAACCAGCGTACCCCGTTTGCGCGGAGCTGCGCACCGTGCCAAGAAGCTAACCGACGGGCAAGGTTGAGCAAGCCGTATCAAAACTGCCTTTACATAGACACACCCCTCAGCCTGTCTAGACAGTCACAAAAAATAAAAATCAGTGGCCAGGTTCGAACCCAGGATACTATACACCATAGTCAAGGTACTGAACCACTAAGCCATGACAGCAGTATCTATAAAAGCAGTAATAGCAAATATATAGGAATGAATACAAAGTGGAGCATGACAAAGCAGGTTTTGTGAAGTTGATACAATTCCAAAATGGCCAATCACAGATATGTGCGGGAAAAACGGCCTATATAAGCCCCATAGGCAGGAATACACAGCATAAACGATTGTAGAACTGACTTGCAGCCAGAATGACAGGAGTAGGTGAGGGTAGTTGCTTTCGAGCACAGAGGTGGGGCGTTGAGGAGTCCAGATACATGGTCTGGCTCCTAGTCCACAATCATGAGGCCCAACTCATGCAGGGCCAGGTCCTGTGGGGAGCATATAGGGCTGAGGCGTGGGACCGGTTGGCTCATGATCTCACCAGTGCCACAGGGATTCCAAGGACTGGTGAGCAGGTTCATCACCACCATGCGGACCTGAAGAGACCCAAGCAGGACCAATTGAACCTTTGGATCCAGGAGGCCCGGCAAATGCCCAATGCCCCACTACTGAGTAAGTTACATGTAATTATGTATGTAAGAAATTAAACTAGCTGATATTATGGAGATGTGTATTCCAATATTACTTCATTTATATTACAGCTGCAGGTGTCCGTTCTGCGAACCGCAGAGCCTATGGCGATAGGCTGGTGCGGTTGCGCCACCAGGCAGGTCAGTAATCCTCTCCCAGTAACTGTAAAGAAATATAAAAGTATGACAGTTAGCAAAAGAGTGCAGTGTAGTCACTAAGTAATAAAATGTGCAAGTAACAAGTGTAAGAGTGTTTGCAAGTATTGCTTGATTACAAAAGTGTGTTGCAGTCTGTAATCCAAACAGAAAAATGAAAATGTCTGAAATAAAGTCTGACATAAAGATGCCCCACCTGTAATATAATAGTACACAACCTGCAGCAGGCTGAAAAGTACAGCTGCAGAAGATGAGCAAATCACATGTTTGAAATATACCCCTGTTGAAATACTGAAACATGACATAAGTGAGACTGCTGGAAAGGATTGTAATAACTACAGGTAAAACATGTCAATAAAGCCTATAAGTAAGTACCATCCTGAATAGTAAAATGAAAACAAGTGAGAGAGTGTGTGAACGTGTTATGAATCCACCAATAAAGTAGTAATAACCCCTGAATAAAGCATACTGCAGTCAGTACAGAATGAAATGCATGTGAGAAGCAAAACCAAACAGCAAAATCTGTTCAAAGTGTCGCTGCAGCTGGAATGTGTATGCCAAAATCTGGGTATGTTGCTCTCAGTCTGCAATATGCAGATAGCATGATTGTCTGACATACCAAATATCCACAGTTGTCTATAGCTATATAAAGCAAATGTAGCAGGATGATGTAGCTGAACAAAGCCAGATATGAATGTGTATGAAGAACAATAAAATGTATAGTGATGTAGCAGTAACAGTCCTATCACCAAATTGAAGTAGTTATCATATAGGAAACTATAGTTAGAACAGTAGTGTGTATGTATGTGCAGCTATTAGAAATGTACAGCATATGTATTGGTATTCGAAGGTGTTAATATTATTTTCTTCACCCCACCCTATAACCACATATAACCCATTCCACGTGAAAATGGTATGTGCAATCACAATTAACACCCCTGGACATTTGTCCTGTTGGGTCATAAATATTTGCATGTCCGTTGATGCATCTGCCCTGTTCATAAATCCAAACCTGATGGCCTGTTGCCATCAATCAACCCTGCATGTTGTTGGACTGTGTATTGCTGTTCAAATTATGCATGTGTTGTGCTCGCTGTTCAATGGTGTGAATATCTGGGTGTTTGGTTAATGGGAATACTAATGCATGCTGTTACAACTAATTGTGAATGGTATTATATGTTACTAACCCAAACTGTCATGACATAATGCAAAACATAGGACAACAGGGAAGGCGGGTCCCAGCGGACCCACCTCTCCCACCTCAGCTGGCGAGTGCACCTGGCACTAGTGCTCAGTCTGTACCCTCCTCCGGTGGCCCTGTGCCACCTGTGGGTGGAAGCGCTGCAGGGGATGGGGCTCATCCTCCCTCTGCAAGTGTGACCGGAAGAGAACCACCACTCACCCTCCGTAGCATCCGGACTGTGGTGCGTAGGGAGATCCAGGACTCTGTTCTTGGGCCCCTACACCAGCTTGAGGCACAGGTGGCACAACTTACGGGCATGCCTGTTGCCCAGCCTACACAGCCCCCAGCACAGCCCCATCCTGGGCAGTGAAGGAACAGTGGCAACTGCCCATGGGTGGGGATATCAGTTCCACTGTTGCCATCTGTGGGCTCATGGGCTCTGGATATCCAAACCTCCATCCCCGTCACTTGTGTAACCCCCCCATACGTGTCATACACCGCCCCTGTATGCGTCTTGTTTGTCTTGTCTGTTGACCTACCCAACCTACCTCCCCAGCTATACCGACTTCCTTCACCTTACATACCACTCTCACCTGAAAAAAAAAAAAAAAAAAAAGGGCACTCTGTACCCACAAAAAAATTACACCCCATACATAGCTGCCCATTCCGCACACATGCCTGCTGGACATGGAAACTATCAATTACAACTGGCTGTACAACAAGTATTATTGTTGTCCTGACACCTCTCTCAGGGGTGGAAGGTTTCATATGTCACACCAAATTAGATACATATGCACAGCTGTTGCTGATGAAGAAATGGGCAGCTATGGGCCTTACCTACATCCCTCCTGCAAATCCCAAGCTTGTTTCCCTACTGTCTTACCCTCTTTGTGACCCCTTTTTCACCACTTTCCTGTCTCCCCATTTTCATTTCTTTCAAAGAAAATAGCGCGGGTGTGTGCCAGAGTAAGCACTGTTAAGCGGTTGTAAGCGGGTGTGCGCGTGTGTGCGTGGAACTAAACACCAGTGCTCATGTGTGAGCTCTGTGCAAACCAGTGCAAACCAGGTTACAACTGCTTAAAAGTGCCTTAGTTACTCTGATTGACAGGTCCTGTAGTCAGTTCAAAAGCAAAATAAAATCCCACTGTCAGTCCCGAACCCAGGACCTTGGTGACAGTAGTCTGCATGACCTACCAGTAAGCCATGACTCTTATACAAGAACATTGTGCTAAAATAAATATATCATGTAATAGTAGGAATGAATGTAAAGGGAATATAGGATGTGTAGTACACAAAGCATGTCATTTAGAATTACTGTCAAAACTAGTGGATTTCCATAATAGTAGTGTGTGAACAGAAACAGCCATGCTAGTTGGTAGCTAGTAGGTAATAATGTCAGTTAATGTACATATATAAATGTATGTATATTTACATATATATATATATATATATATATATATATATATATATATATATATATATATATATACATAGTTGTAGGTGTCATTGTGCATACACACTTACTACAGGGAACAGGAGAGAGGAATGAAGAAATGTGAATCTACAACACAGCCTGAATCATGAGAGAGATACTAACCTTTACACTCACAGAACAGTGTCCACAGCATGCCAGCATGGTCCCCGCCCTTACAATCTGAAAGGGCAATGCCTATCTCACATACCCTTTTATAGCACTGTCCTGAAATCACAGTGAGAACTGCAATCAATACACAACTGGCTGCATGCAATTAGCAAATGCTGGCTTACAATTCGTGCAGAGGCCATCACATGGACCTATGCAGATACCTACAAAAGCATCCTGTACTAACACTCCACACATGCAATACGTCCATTGCACTGTCTGGAAGCAGACAGAGGGAGAGAGACAGACAGAGACAGAGAGTAAGAGAAAAAAAAAAAAACACACGCTACACACTGAGTCTAAGCTGTCAGCAGTGACAGTAGCAAGCCGTGCCAGCAGCAGCAGGAAGCAGAAGTAGTGGTAACACAACCAGCTGCGACAAACACAGGTAATGTAAAGTAGCAGGTTAATAGTCTGCATACTGTGAACCCTCCAAATGTGTCATAGGTCTGTATCTATAGGTATGTCCATGTGATATGTTGTGTGTACGTAGTTCCACCAAAAGGGGATGAATATACATTACATGTCAGTCAGTGTTAGGCCATGATCCTGGCAGCAGTTGTCTGTGCGTTGCCCTCATCAATGGCTGTAGTGACTGTTTTGAAAGGTCAACCAGGTTCAAAAGGCAGGATCAGCCCATCACAAAGGCAAACTGGCCGGGAACAAGTGTCTGCAGGTACCCAATATCACTGTATATGCGTCCCATACTGAATAAATCCATAGCTTAGCAGACCAGGCCAGTTATGCTTATGATGTGGTAGTTCCAAGCATCAGTAGCGGTGCCTCCTTAGTGGTGTGGGACCACTGTTGCTGTATGCCAGTGTTCAGGTACATATCCTGTAGTACGGCCAAGGTTAAATATCAGTCTTATATGCGGCTGTATGTCCTCTTGGAGTGCACGTAGCACACATCCAAGGATACCATCAGGTCACAGTGATGCTGTGTGTTCTGCTTTGCTGAGGGCGGCCCTCACCTGGACATGTGAGATGATAGGGAGGTTACATTCAGCTGTGATAAGTATTTCTACTTGTGGGGGAGAAGGAGGGGGGATACGTGCACCAAACCTGTCTGCAAGAATGTTGCCAATATCTGTGTGTTCGGCGAATGTTAAGTAGGTGTGTATAAACTCAGAGCATATCTGAGGTGTTTGGTCCATATGTGTAACATAACTGAAGAAGGCCTTGTGGTTATCTATAGTGTTTGTGGCCATTTCCCTCCCAGAGTAGGCCGTGGCCGTTGTTATGAGAGACCGTAGCGTATTAGCAGTGCTGACCACAGATGCCTTCCCTTAATGTGAATCTGCTCTGTCCTGCAGTAGCCTCCTGCTATTTTCATACAATCTGCCTCTGGCTGGGGTCCACCAGACAGGATGCCTAACCTTTGTGCATAGGGTCTGGGTTAGAAATGTGTGTGCAAGTTCCATGCAATCTGTGGGATGTCCGTGGTAAGCATTTGCAAAGGGGTCAGCAGTGTGAGTTGTGGCTTCCACTGGCCCAGTGGGCTGCATGGATACCATCTCAGTCCTAACAAGTGAATAACTGTCTAATCACATACATATCAAAGTAGTCTACTGTGCTGGTGGTGGTGGTGGGATATATATATCCAGGCCGAGTAACTTGTGTCCAGATCACACTAGTGGATGGCATTCCACATACAGTACCTTGGTATGAACCCCCAGAGTGAGGTTATGCATTGGACCTGTCGCAATGTGCTGACCGATGGGGCATGCTACTATGTTGTATGGAATGTGGCAGGTATTGTTGCACAGGTGTTGGCTGAGCACTGATATCTGGCCATGTACTTGTGTATCCACCACGAGACACACACATGCAACATATGGGAGTAGTAGTATATCACTACACTTGAGTATCATGTATAGTATGTGTGCCATATATTGCTGACATAGTCTGCTGATATCCTGTTTGTGTTCTCTTCCAGGGAGATGGCGCGTTAGCGTAATTCCACCTACTCTGCAGCGGAAGATGAGGAGATACACCAGAGCCTGGTGCGGGATTATGACATACTGTTTTCCCGCACCAGCCAGAATCAGCACTGTGGCAAGACCTTGTCCGTAGGGTAAATGACATTGGCACTCATAATAGGACATATGAGCAGGTACGACATCACTGCAGTGATTTAATCAGAAATGTCCATCAGCGTGCATCAGATATCCACAAGCAACAGGTTGCCACAGGAGGTGGGGTGGCCACACATCCCCCCCTCACCAGACTGGAGGGGCTACTCCTAAGTGTTGTGGTTCCAGCCCTGGAACAGCAACAGCAATACACCTGCATCATGATGGAGGCTGGATCCACACAGCAGCACGACATGGAGCATGCAGGTAATATGCCATATGTACACTTGACTGTTCTGTACACTGTTAGTTTATGCATGTGTAAGGTGTGTCTGTGGTATGTAGCTGTCAACATAGTATGTAATTGTGCATGTGTGATATTGGCAATATCAGCAGCTGACATGTGAAAGGCAACTGGTGTACTACTGCACTGTATCATTTGCAGTATCAATGGCACAGTTGTGCCCACTGACATTAATCTCCTAATTTCTGCAGGTCCCTCCGGTGTTACAGCAAGGCAGGCCATCCATGCTGGTGAGTGTGTTTAACAATACCTATAATAGTCCTGATAGTGCTAGTAATACTAGTGTAACTCAGTAGTGCTCTGTGTGTATACTGCGGTGTGTGCATGTGTGCAGGTGTGCCTGTGTCCACGTGTGCATGTGTGCATGTGTGCATGTGTGCCTGTGTCCACGTGTGCATGTGTGCGTGTGTGCATGTGTGCCTGTGCCCATGTGTGCATGTGTCCACGTGTGCATGTGTGCATGTGTGCATGTGTGCCTGTGTGCATGTGTACATGTGTGCATGTGTGCATGTGTGCCTGTGTCCATGTGTGCATGTGTACATGTGTGCATGTGTGCATGTGTCCACGTGTGCATGTGTGCATGTGTGCATAAGTGCATCACTGGCAACATTGTGTGGACACTGTAAACTGTGTTTCCTGTCTTCCTCCCACAGGTTCTGGTGCTGCTCTGGTGTCCTGCAGCAGGGAACCTGAATCTGGTGCCACAGGTACTGGTAATGATAATATCTGTGTAATGGCACAGGAAGGTGTGTCAGGGTCCGCCATTGGTCAGCCAATTGACAGTACACAGCTGTCAACCCCATCATTGTGCACAGTCATCCTGCCAGTACAGCCTTTGTCACCATTGTTCCTAGGTGATGGACAGGATACAGTGGGCATCGACCAGGGTAATGTGGTATCTGTGGCACATGCTGCCCCACACAGCAGCCATGGGCAGGGTCCTGCGATGGTACCACACAGACAGTTGCCCATGGATTCTCGTGGGAGCATCCGTGGGCGTACTGCCTCTGGCAGACGTGCCCAAAGAGGTCTGTCAACCTCATCTATGTTTTGGGCTGTCATGCAGGCACAGTCGCGTATGGAAAGGTACACCAGACAGGGTCTGAGGGAGCTGAGAGCATGTTGCACAGCCATGACTGACAGTATACATGACATTGCGGATGTCATAGACAGACGTTGTGGGGACATATTACAGCAGTTCCACAACCAAATGTCCATGAGCCAGGGCAATGGTGGGCGGTTGCGGCGTCGACGTGGCCGTATGCCAGCAACAGCAGCAGCTGGCAGTCGGCGCGGACGACAACAGGCCTGCGCACGCCCCCATAGTGCCAGCAGCAGCCCCAGCAATGCTGGGTCTGTGCTGTCATCGGAACACCCCAGGAGACCACATGCACGTGGCTCTGGACAGTCCCAGCAGGGACCTGTGTCCAGTCAACACACTCCCACTTCTGATGACAGTACCCAGTCTGGCTTAGTACCGGATACGGTCCGTAGCACCCCTGCCAGGAACAGGTACCGCGTCCGTGCCCACAGACACTGATCTGTATGACCTGCCAGGTGCACTCTGTGGCTGTCCACAAACCCCTGTATATGGCAGCCATGAGGTGGAACTGTGTGCGTGCATACACACATGCGAAATGTTAACATCTAGGGCTACCACATACACGCACACACTGCAGCAACAGTGCCCCACCCTGTACTGTTGTCCCTCACCAACACACATACACACACATGTCAATTGGTGGTATCAGTGGCAGACTCAGGCATACCTAATTCACACCCTGTGCATATGATGAAACTGTGCCACCTCCTGCAATCTCCAACATCAGTGCAGGAACAGGTAAACATGTTGCTGATGCACAGGGTGACTACATAGAAGTGTATTAGTAGTATCATGTTGGTAACTGTACAGTGTGCTGATATGACTGTGTGTACATCCCAGCATGCCTGATGCAGTAACCGTATGACTGCCCTGAATTGTTATCTGCACCCATAGTATGTACCAAAGTGTAACAGCTGCACACTATTGCATACCGGTGGTAAGGATGTCAACAGATAGCCACATACATGGGTAGCACAGGGGGGAAGCTAATGCAAGTAGTGATATGCAATGATGGACATGTACAGTAATGGTGGCAAGTTGCCCACAACGACTATGCAATGTGGATGTTTGCGCATGTTGATATGTGTGCAGCACCAATGTAATCCAAATCACAATTAACTATGACATAATATCAGTTCTACCATGGGCATCTGCACTGTGCATTCCTGGGTACATGTTGATAGTGCCTACATATTTGCACTGTTACCTACTGTTAGTGTTACCCCTTCTTTGTTGTACAATGGACTACTTCCAGCCCTGCTTACTGTAGCTTTGTTTGCATGCATGTTCGCTTGGGGTTCCCTGGAACACTGCTTCCACCTGCTATGCAGAGTTACAGTGTTTCTGTGGAATCCTTGTGACATCTGCATAGCATACAATATGTATGTCAAGTTTACACATGACAGAATGTCACTGTCTGTCCTGTTCACATGTACGTTGCCTGTGACACATTGCACATGTCTTACCTGGCATTTACCCATGTGTGCAGTCATATATGTCTGTGCTATGAAACAGTAGCAGTACACCCACACATGCACACCTTCAGTATGTTGTTTCCCATTTGCCCTATGTGTTGGTACTCACCATGGCAATCACACTACTAGGGTAGCATGTGCAAAGGTAACCTGTGAATCACCTCTATGGTCCAGTTGTGGTTTATGTGAGTCATGTGGCAATGTCACTGCTGCCACATGTATGCAGTCAACCATCACCCTTGGCCAGGAATGTACAACACATGTGTGGGATGCCACCACATAGCCAATCTGGGGACTGAGCACTCTGAACCCAGTAATGCCATACCTTGTCAGGTGGCATGTCATACTACAGTGACTACAATACCAGTCAGACATAGACACACACTGACAGCAAGCTGAACACACTGGGGCATACGTGGGGACTCAGAATAGCATCCTGCCTGAGCATCACACACCTCCGCAGCTGGCACACAGGTATATGTTACGTCGGAACAGAGCACATGCCACACATGGCACACACATCCCATGTGCCACACACTCACAGCCTGTAGGTCTACACAACACACCTGCTACAGATGTGTCAGGTACCTCTCTTGGCCACTGCAGTGGGGTCCCACTCAACAGGCTGTACATGGTGAAGGTCACAGTGATATGCCTCTGGGGCACTATGGTCCACCACAAAACACATGCATACAGGTCAGTCAGAGGCATGTACACATATGACTCAGTCATTGACCATGCCACTATGGAAGACCTGAGACATACCTTCCTGGACTACATGATAGGGAACATAGAAGGAATCTCTCAGCATGTGGCACGGGCCAGTATGAGCCTGATCTTGGTTGCCATCATACCCTCACCAGGTATGCTACCACTATATGTAGGAAGGGTGTTCTATGTCTACATTCTGCTCAGTCTCCAATGTCATTCATAGGGTATCCACTGGCTGTCAACGTGTGCTTACATGCTAGGGAAGCCACAATGATGTGCGAGGGGCAGCTTGCACGTGACACCCATGGCCCAATGTATATTGGCGAAGCCCCTTGATACACACATACTGCCTTATGCTGCAGGACACGGATTACATAGCCACCTCCGTGGGTATCACTCTGGATAGGACACTAACAGTGATGCTACACAACACCAGCAGTGTACACTGCAAGAGGCATGCACTGGACACTGTCCTCAGCACGGTGAACTGCAATGTCTGTGCAGTACCAGAGTCCTGATTCATGGCTCACAGGTGCAACCCATCACTGCCAGGTTATACCTCATACCATGCCTGTCATCCCCTACACATGTAACACAAATGGACAGGGGAGTGGTATCCCAAGCCACCACAGATACACACACCTCCAGGTTGTTGGCACAGCACAAAGCATCAGGGCCTATTCATGTGCAGCTAACAGTGTGTCGGACTGCCGTCTGGTTCATAGCCTTGCACACACAACCCTCCCATACACAGGAAACCCACCTATCCTCCATAACAACACTGGCAATATGACAGTCTCAAGAACTGTCTTTATATGGCTGGACTGCATCCAGCCAAACATTGTGCATGAGCATTACTGTAGCTATAACACTCTAGTTAATGGGTTCCCAGCATGTGGTCACTGAATTGCAGTGGAATGACATGTTACCACTCCCACAACAGGTGGGAACATGCAGCACCTGACATCGACTACATGTAGACTATATGGCCCAGACCAGATGTGTATCCCCTGCTGTAGGTATTTTACCATATACGCCCACACTGTATAGACACAAACCGCGTGCGGCCCCCGCACAGTAAGACACAGTCATATTGTTATGCATTGCAAATACCATTTATCCACTTGAGGCATGTGTCAGACATGGTAACTACTGCAGGTCACAGGTATTTATGTGTATGTGTCACACACATACATCATGTGTGCATTGCCATTGCTGGTTTAGGCAATGGCATGCATTGTTATGCACAAAGACCCACACAAGGTCATAATGTGTGACACAACCACACATGGCAGTTGTGGGTTACCAAAATATACCTATCTGTACTCTGGCAATCGTAATAGACCCAGTAGCAGGGCGCACTATTGGCATTACTGGCCAACTAGCCCTGTTTGACTGTGCTGATAGTGTGGTGACATCCCCTGTGTTTACTGGGGGAATATGCAGCATCTGGTGTATTGTAGTATTTGCCAAAAGGATCTGTTCTCTTCCACTTGCATTTACACACACACACACACTTGCAGGATTCATACCCCTACCTAATTAGGTCACGACACATGAGAGAGATGCATTAGCGAAGCACACTATTCGGATTACTAGGAGGTTCTTCTTCTCTGGCTGCACTTATAGGGTGCTGACATCATCAGTGTTTTGAAAGGGGAATGTGCATCAGGT
This sequence comes from Protopterus annectens, assembly GCF_019279795.1. Taxonomy (NCBI): domain Eukaryota; kingdom Metazoa; phylum Chordata; order Ceratodontiformes; family Protopteridae; genus Protopterus; species Protopterus annectens. The sequence goes on along the minus strand of NC_056736.1, from coordinate 201,428,056 downwards.
AGTGTGATCTCCTGATTGCCAAAACTAACATGTTTTTCATACTGAATTGCACACACACAAACTCCCCACAGCCAAACACACACACACTTGCAGGTTTCAAACCCCTCCCTAACTATGCTATGACACTTCAGAGTGACACTGTAGCGGACTACACTATTCAGTTACTGGTAAGTGTCTCTTCTCCAGCTGTATGTATAGGGTGCTGACATCTTCACTGTTTGGAAAGGGCAATGTGCATCATGTAGTGTGATCTCCTGATTGCAAAAAAGCAAATGTTTTTCATACAGAATTGCACACCCACAAACTCCCCACATCCAAACACACACACTTGCCATTTGCAAGTTTCAAACTCCTACCTAACTAAATCATGACAATTGAGAAAGACGCATTAGCAAAGTGCGCTATTCAAATTACTGGGAAGTTTCTCTTCTCCTGCTGTACATATAGGGTGCTGACTTCATCCGTGCTGAGATAGGGGAATGTGCATCCTGTAGAGTGCTTTCACAGTTGCCAAAAGGGACATCTCCTTCACACAGACTTGCACACACACTAACTCCCCTCCACACACACTGGGCAGTTGTAGGATTCATACCCCTACCTATGTTATGATACTCGTGACAGACGCATTAGCGGAACGCGTTATTTGAATTACTGGGATGTTTACCTTCTCCTGCTTTACTTATAGGGTGCTGACATCATCCGTGCTAAGATAGGGGAATGTGCATCCTGTAGAGTGCTTTCACAGTTGCCAAAAGGGACATCTCCCTCACACACACTAACCCCTTCCACACACACTGGGCAGTTGCAGGATTCAATCTCCTATGTAACTATGTTATGACACTCGTGACATACACATTAACAGAGCGCGCTATTCGAATTACTGGGTGGTTTTCTTTCTCCTGCTGTACTTATAGGGGGCTGACATTATCCGTGCTGAGATAGGGGAATGTGCATCCTGTAGAGTACTTTCACAGTTGCCAAAAGGGACATTTTCCTCACACAGACTTGCACACACACTAGGCAGTTGCAGGATTCAAGCCACTACCTAACTATGTTATGACACTCGTGACAGATGCATTAGCAGAGCGCGCTATTCAAATTATTGGGAGGTTTCCCTTCTCCTGCTGTACTTATAGGGTGCTGACATCATCCGTGCTGAGATAGGTGATATGTGCATCCTGTAGAGTGCTTTCACAGTTGCCAAAATGGACATCACCCTCACACAGACTTGCACACACACTAACTCCTTTCCACACACACTGGGCAATTGCAGGATTCCAACTCCTACCAAACTATGTTATGACACTCATGACAGACGCATTAGCGGAGCATGCTATTCGAATTACTGGGAGGCTTTCCTTCTCCTGCTGTACTTATAGGGTGCTGACATCATCCGTGCTGAGATAGGGGAATGTGTATCCTGTAGACTGCTTTCACAGTTGCCAAAAGGGACATCTTCCTCACACAGACTTGCACACATATCAACCCCACTCACCCACACACACACACACACACACACACACTGAGCAATTGCATGGTTCAAACTCCTACCTACCTATATTATGACACTTGAGGGAGACGCATTAGCAGAGTGCGCTAACCGAATTACTGGGCATCTGGTCTGCACCTGCAGTATTTATAGGGTGCTGACATCTTTATTTCTACAGAGGTATGTACATCTAGTACTACCTGTCAGGTGGGGGATAGCATATATATGCATTTGCAGCCACCTACGTCAGGGTCAGATATGCACATCGCACTGGCAGGTTATGTTCTATACCATGCTTCGTGACCACAGGACCTGTAACACACAACACAACCAGTCCAGAACACCACACCCACATCCAGGACACACACTTAGCTTCCCTGGGAACAGTGCCGGGATATGCAGGTGTTCACATACACCATTCCAGTTGTTAACATCACGTACAGGCATATTGTGTGTGAGAACTACTCAGGCCTCTACCACTTTACCCTACAGCCACTACAATTTGTGGGTCCATGTGCTATGGCAGAACCACACACCACAGCCACATTGGGGAATACATATTGCACCTGTCCATCTGCAACATGGGTACTCACTGTTCCACACCAGAGGTAGACCACCATTGTTGATATCTGACCATACCCACCTTTCCCTGGACATCCATATCCCATCCCCACCCCCAGGCAACGTTGTCACTGCACACAAACTGTATTTAGCACAAGCAGACTCTTCACTTGTGAAGACTGGGGTGGACGACTTCAAAGGACCCATGCTGGGGGACTATACTGGCCACTCAGCATAATCCTTGACAATTGCATTCTATGAGCATGTGTACGGTTTGCATTGATCATGCTATCCCACATATACCCATGACTGCTCCACAACAAGACACCTGTCAGGTGTACACCAGCCATATATGAGCCGTCCAACACACAGAGTGAGCTAATACATTGCAGAGCTGTAGCCCACAGAGGGAGGAAATCTGTGAACAGTTCCGGCATGACACTTCATTCCCACATAATCATCACAACACAGTGTTGACAGTGGAATTGTCCAGACAATGCAGATAGGGCTCCCCTCAGTCTGTTATTGACGGCCACTTACTGTTAAAGATCCTCAGCAACCCTCTTCCAGCACACACCAACAACATGGCTGTGGCTTAGCACATTCAAATCCTGGGATCTCCACTGTGCCCCTGCTTGACAGAGGCACAGCTCACTAGCCTCACACATTGCCTTATGTGACCTACTTTACAGTGGCACAGTAGCCTACTGTACTGGGGATGCAGATGCCAAGCACACTCTGGCTGAGCTGTCATTCCCTAGGGCAACAAGCCTAGTATTGACCTCTACACCCATATGTTCAATTGTCAGATGCACAATATATGTTGTGCTGTTCTACTGTTTGCAGGTCTTTATTGCCATAGCATTCCCTGTTCCTATGACCAACTTGTGTATCTGTGGAAGATGTTTGCATATGACGGCGATCCACTATATCACTTATGTCTCTGTAGTCATTTACTGTGTGCACTGGGCAGATTGCTGTGTTGTGGTTGGTTCCTGGAATGACACGTACAAATACCAGATATGTGTGGCCAACTGCTAAATGGAGATATGGCCTAAGTGTGTGAGCATGCCCAGTTCAGCCTTTCCATGGCATGTTGTCTGACATATGCCTCATTTATCAAAGTGTGCGAGCATGCCCAGTGTGAGCTTTCCATATGTTGCACACTGAAGTCCAGCACATATTTGGGTGCATGTGAACCTCAAAAATATCTCACGTTTGTGGTTGTGTGTTGGGTGTCATGTTGTGTACTAACTGGCCAACTGCTTCATGTCTGCCACAACAGGGATTATACTGTGCCTGCAGGGATTGCATGGGATACTTTGCAGACAGTTGTCAACATACTTTCATAATGACCTAACAATGTAGTACCGTATAGTGTACTGGTTCAGTACTTTCACTGTGGTGGACAGTATCCTGGGCTTTAGTCCTATCACTGCTTGACATCTTCATAGTGAGCACAATAGACTGTGTAGGAGCCAGTTGTGCACATATGACCATGTTGCATTATGTTCAGATATGGACTACCTACACCAGGCTCGTCCAACATTGGTAGTGTATTCCACAACATAGGTGGACATTGGCAAACACTAGCGATGTTCCCTAGGCCATTTCTGATGTTAGTCACAGGGTGTGTTTGTCCTTCGACACACATTGTAACTGGAGTTTGCCATGACATATGTCATGGTTGGTATACTGTGCCTCCGTCTACCTCTGACATAACAGTGATACCCAGGGTTAACCTACCATCTCCCATCCACTCATCGGGATTCCTCTTGAGGGGTGTCGATAGGTGACTCTCTGGCTAACCTGTACCGGGAGTTTACTCAAGAGTGGGGGTGCCTTCTGTGTTATGGATCATTCTGTACAGCTTGTCCTATGTATGTCAGTGCTGGGGTTCAGGTCTCTCATGTGCATAGCTCACTGCCATTCAGATTGCACATGGTGCAGCATGTTCATTGATTCCAGGTTGGACATGGCTTCATACATCAGGCACAGCTTGCCTGTAGCTGGGCAGTATGGCAGTGTGTGGGGCTGCAGTTTGTTTACTCAGGCAACACATGGCATCTGTTCATGCTCTTTGCTACTCCTGGTGGGGTACTGTTGTGGACTTTACAGTTGATGGAGGTGTCTGCTGAGGTATATCCCACAGGGGCTATTGTAGTCAATTGTGACGCTGATGAAGGATGACTGCAGAGCCACAGTGACCTCCCATTATCTACATCTGACAACCTTCATGATTGGGTGGGTATATGGTATGTTTCTGCGAACACTACAGCCACATGTTTGTCCAGTGCAGGATATCTATCACCTTGTGTCCCCAGGTCTCTCATTACATGTTAGGTACGTAATGGGTTAACACCTGTGTGGTAATTTGTGGGCACTTACTGTATATCCACGGTGGTTGTCTATACACAGTTTTGCAATTAGCTTGCTGACATGGCTATGGCTTCAGTTGTCTGTTTGTAGGTGCCCCTTTTGTGGGTTGCTTGTGTCAGCTGGGGGTCGGATATGGTGGGCTGTTTGTACTCCTCTGCATACATGTTCAGTCACAGTCCTTCCATGTTGGCCTATACCTATGGGACATATATACAGAACGGGGGGCCCAGGACCAAGCCTTGTGGGATGCCACTCATATCTGCTTTGTAGTCTGACATGGATGCAGCATGTCTGACCATGTCAGTTCTGTCCTTGGTCTGGTTTGCAACCCCTCTACTGACATAGGGGTATATATTTAAGCTGGTGAACATATCCATACTGAACTCGTAGGGTATTGTCTAGAAGCATATGCACGGTCCAGCTACGCTGTGTGGACCACATTGCCCTCATCAGTGACCTTAATGACTGCTTCAAATGGGTCAAACATGTTTAGGGGCAGGATCTGCAGTTACAACAGCCACACTGTGTAGGGTTCAGGATCAGTAGGTCCACAATAGCTTTATGTCTGCGCTACATACTGATCCTTTCCATAGCTGTGCAGACCAAGCTTGTCAGGATCCTGGGGTGGTAGTTTGCAGTATCCATTCAGGCAACACCTTTGTTGTGAAGGACCACTGTTTTTGTACACTGCTCTTTGGGTACATATCCTGTGGTAAGGCTGACACTGGGCAGTAGTGTGATTTGGCATTTCATTATTCTTGGAGTCCATGTTGGCCTCAGCCTAGGACACCATCACATACCTTTGCTGCTGTATGCTTTGCTTTTCAGATGATGGCTGTTGCCTCAGCATCTGCAATGTCAGGGGACCAGCAGTCTGCTGGGATAGATATTTTGCATTCTGGGGGGGGGGTTGCACTGCACCTGTCAGGTTGTATGTTAGCAATATGTGTGTGTGTTTGGTATGTTGTTTGTAATATTTGTGTGATTCGGAGCATATCTGTGGATTCCCAACATGGTTCCTACCATCAGTTAAGTAAGCCTTGTGATTATCCTTAGTGTCCTGTACAATTTGTATCTTCATAGGTTCATGGGTTCATACTAGGCTATCCACCCTAGGGCATTAGTAAGCCAAGCCAGAGTGTGTGTGTCTTTCACCGCCCCTTGCTATGTGACTATTATGGCCATTTATGATTTTCTTTACTGTGCCTCTGTCTGGTTGTGACACAGTGAAGACCCCCAGTATACATGTACGATCATCCATCCACTTGGCAATATTCCTGTTGAGGGGTGTCAGTGAGGGGCTCTGCCTAACATGGATTGGGATCCTGTTTCTGGGTGTGGGGAGCCTCTGGGTTATGTATCTGTCCCTCCAGCACATCCTATTTCATTATGTGTTGAGGCTGACATCTGTCACTCTCACAGCTCCAATGGCTTTGATTTCCTGTGTTGGACATGGCCTTGTACAACAGACATACAATGCCTCTGTGTAGGCAGTCTGTGACTGCATTCAACTGGGGTGTCTACAGCCAGGCAGCATATGACATATATTTGACACCCTTTATCCTCTTGGTGGGGTACCTTTGAGGTCTTCCGAACCTCTGCACGTGTCACGTATGGTACATCCCATATGAGTCATTGTACTAGATTATGGGTCTGATAAGGGAACAGGACAGGGGCACAGTGACCTCTGTTGATGTAGATGTGAATCTTTTCATGATACGGTGTCCAATATCGACAAACTTCCTAGCCACTTTGGCATCGTGTGTGTCTCATGACAGATTACTGTCGACTTGTGTCCCTAGGTCCCTGATTACTCCTTGCATACATAATGGTTTACCACCTATGTGGTAATTTGTGAGTACCTTGTCTGGTATTTGGTGGGACATTCATACTGTCCAGTGTCTTCAGGATGTCTGGGTGGAGTTCTTGTGTGTGAGAGTGTGGTCTGTCGCATGCAACAAACTGTACAGCAGTTTTGACTACACTTAGGTGCACATGGGTGGTCTCCGCTGCTTTGTGCATTGTCAGTTACCTGGCCATATGGGTGTCTGTGCTGCATATGGATACTCCCCCTCCTTTGATGTTTTGGTCCAGGTGTTGGGGCCATAACGCATGATATGTGGTATAACCTGGTAGTGCTGGTGTGCTATCACTAGGCTTGCAGCAGGCTTCTGTCACTGCACAGACATCGATGTTCTCCATACTGGGAAGTGCCTCAGGGGCATGCATATTGCAGTTTACACATCTGGCATTGGTCAACATTACCCTTATGTTTCTTACCGCTTATGTTTTCTAGGGTGGTGGGTAGTCTTTTTGGCTTTGCCTACATATGGCTCTATGGAGGTGGCAAAGGCCTTATCCAGTATCCAGACGCACAGGAGTAACAGGTGCAAGCCATCCCTGGAACAGCAGCATGGCTTGTCATGGATGACATCTCAAGCAGACAGACATTAGACCCTCTTGGAATGACAGCTGTAACTGTGCCACCTGTTAAAGATGATCATTCTGTGTTTGTACTGTGGCATTATTCTTGGTGAGGGTTGGATGCTGCACACGGCCAGTGTCATACCAGCCTGGGGTACATACTCATAGAGCTCATCCATGTCTCTTTTCATGTAGTCCAGGGAGGTACATTTCAGGTCATACACACCAGCATGGACATTGAGTGCATCATATTTCTGCTTGCTTTGGGGTGACCTGCGTACTTGTGTTATGTGGCATATTGTGGCAGCCTACAGGCAGCTTACTGTACCCTTTCCCTTGTTCAGTCTGGTGAGTGGGACAGCAGTGTGCCTGCCTATACAGACACCTATTACAACTGTATCAGGCATGTTGTTTCTCCTTCTGGCCTGTGACTGTTTGGCACACCAGCTTTGTGTACTATGTGTTGCATGTGCTATGTTTGGAGGTTGTGGTTGCTTGGGATCTGCTTTGGAGGCTTCTGTTGGTGTGGTGTGTTTGTAATTAGGGCCTCCAGGAATGTTTTTCTGTGTTTATGTGTTTGGTTTACAGTTGTGGTAGGTCTATGTGGGACTGGGTTTGTGGTGTATGTGGTTACCTTCTCCTCCTGACTAGTTTTGACAGTACTGAGTTGGGGGAGCTCAGCCTCCAGTTTGGATACATGGTTGCATCTATCACATATATTTGTATTTATTGGGGGGAGTTGTGGTTGTCTGTGTACTTGGGACAGGAGTCACATTGCCTCTGGATTCACAGATTCTACTTGTTGTGGCTGGCATTAGTGGATTGTATGTGTGCACATATGTTATTGCCATACTACTGATCAGTGATTACTTCCCTTTTTATGTTTGCTCTATCATGTGGTAGCTTCCTCATTCTCTTGCATGGTTTTTAATGGCTGGAGTCCAGCATGCCAGATGTCTGCATGTATGGCATTGTGTCTTGTTGTTATTTGTGATTGCATACTCCAATCATTCCTGGCTGTGTTTATGGAATGCCTGTATAACATGTTCTGCAGTGTGTCCCATATTCTGCACTTGCACAGGGCCTTTTGTGGATTCCACATCGGTTTGGAGGGGTGCAACCTATGCTTTACACATGTTTTTCACTGTGGTATTCTGGCCAGAGACTGGGGTCGGGATGTGTACATCCAGTGTGATTACACTATGGTCTGGTCTTACCAGTGAGGGATACACTTCTCATCTTGCCATCCAGTACACATGTTGCTGATTATCACATCCAGTATGCTTACCCCACTTGTGGGAGTGGTACGTTGTTCCTGGGCATTTTGGTTTATGGATTCTGGGAACTTTTCTCCGACTGTGTTGGTGCTAGTATAATGCTCCCGGTGTATGTTTGGATATTTTCAGTCAAGCATTATAATGTGGTTTGGGGGCTTGATATATTCATGTATTCCAACATAGGCCAGGTGCAGTTCCTGGTATTAGGACAGTAGTCTGCAGCAGGCTATATACTGGGAGGTGGTTTTAGCCATTGGTATTTGACCATGGCTATTCCATGCTGCTTCTTGTTGTGGTACCAACATGGGGGTGTGGTTATCCTTGACATTTATTGCTAGTCACCCTCCTTTTGTAGCTTGTTCCATGTTTTGCGGCTGTACAGCACAGTATGAGGTGTGACCTGGTAGTGTTAGGGTGCTGATGTGAGCCTTGATCCAGTTTTCTATTACAGGACTGATATCTGCATTCTCCATACTGTGTGCGTTTACACTGCACACATCTTGCTGTTTAGACTTCTGGCATTGGGTAGCATTACATCTAGGTTCCTATCCCTTGTGTTACCTATGAAGGTGGGTTTGTGTTTTGAGACTTACCTATTCAGGGCATGCTGTGGGTACTGCCAGCCTTTGCCAGTATCCATGGGGCATGGACTGATAGGTGCATGCCACCCCTAGCAGGTGGTGCATCATGTCATGTTCCGCATGTCTTCCCAGCCTGAAAAACAGTGGCTCCCCTTTGACTAACTGCGTTACTTCAGCCAGTTATTGCACTTGATCATCCCATCGTCATTTTGTGGCTTCATGCTTGGTGAGGGTGGATGTTAGTCAGGGTCCTCAGGTGTGCATATAGTACATGGTGTTACATTACTTAACACATGGCATTCATGCCTCAGGTGGAGCTGCAGGGCTGCCTCTGTTGGATGCACATATTACACTCCCTGTACATGTTTGTGAGCAGGTCATGTCATTTTAGGCATCCATGTTATTATTTGAGTGAGTCAGATAGGGTATTATTCCCAGGGTTCCTACTGAGCCAGTGTATGTGCTATGCGTTGCCTCTTTGCCAAGGCCAGGGCATACTGGGCACGCCTCCTTCTGCCTACTGGGGCAGGCTCAGGTTGTTCCTCCTCCGTGTCACGCTCTGCCTGTGATGGCCTTGGCAATGGTGGGGGGCTGTTTGGCCCAGCCCTATGCTGGTCCTGCTACAGCTGTTTTCACAAGATTATATTATTTAGCATAGCACATGCCATGACAATTTGGGTACATGTAGTTGTTGTGTACTGCAAGGCTCCACCAGATGTGTCCAGACACCGGAACCATGACTTGAGCAGCCCAAACACACGCTCTATTACATTACGTGTTTGTGCATGTGCCTCATTATGGCGTTCCTGTTCAGGTGTGTGTGCGTTTCTAATGGGTGTCATCACCACTGCTCCAGTGCATAACCTGCATCCCCCACTAGGTGTCCGTGTGAGATGTCCCCATTGGCAAATATCTGGTACAGCTGCGTCAAATGCCAGATGTGGGAATCATGGTAACTCCCAGGGCAGCCAGCACACACATTCATTATTATGCCCTGGACATCACACACGACCTGGCAGTTGATGGAGGGGAAGCCCTTGCGGTTAATGTAGGCCCTACCCCGCTCACTGGCTGATGCTTTGATGCATATGTGCGTGCAGTCTATTGCACCCACTACCTCAGAGTATTCCGCTATTTGCTGGAAGAGATGCATATTACTGGCCAATACCTCACGGGCATTGGGGAAATATACATGATCACCGACATGTGCTGACATGGCATACAGGAACTGGTGCAGTACCCTGGAGGCTGATGCCTGTGATATCCCCATCATATCACCAGTTGGTCTCTGGAAGGTACCTGTTGCTAGTATTCTTAGGCCAACACATACCTTGGTTTCCACTGGGATGGGTTCCCCTCTGTTGGTTCTGTGTGTGAGGCGTGGCCTGCACAGCTCAACTATTTGCTGCAGGACCTTTCTGTCCACTCTATAGTGCTCTACTATCTCCAGCTCATGTAACCCATGGTAGGTGACCCTGGGCCTGTACACTCTTCTCCGTCTCCTCACTGTGGGTTGTCTGGCACCATCTGCATTGACACCACCCTCAGCAAGTCGCCTATGTCTCATTATGACAGCTATGGCAGCCCCTAACATTTCTGCTCTGAGTGAAGCTTTTTCAGTTTTCACTTCTATTAGCTTACACCTGTCTTGCAGTGTCTCTTGAGAGAAACATCCTGCACTGCTGTTTGCAGAGTTTTAAGTGCTGGGCTGGGCTACTATTCTGCCTGTGTAATTGCCTGCTTCTAATTGTTTTCGCCTGCTAGCTCCAGCAGTATTCCCAGCTAGCTTCCTACTAATTCTGTTGCTTCCTTTTCCTTTCTGTTTCCTCAGGGGGGAGCAACATGCATACCAGCAGAAACACGCTCACAGTGGCTTACACGTGCGCACACATGCTTACATGGTTTATAATCGTCTTATTCGGGTTAAAACGCGCGCGCACCAGCGCAAACAGTGTTACAGGTCTGCCAACAGGCTCCTACATGCTCAGTCTGCCCTACACGTGCGCACACCAGTGCAAACAGTGTTAAACATCTACCAACATGCTCCCACATGCTCAGTCTGCCTTACACACGTGCACACTGCCCTTCTCGCACTTCATGGTGCACACACGTGTGCATGCACGCCCAGCAAGAAACTTTAGTGTAAGCAACAGTGTACACCTTCCATTTCTTGACTTTCCCAGACTTATCTTGTGGCACTCCTCTTTCCCTGATCTGTGTCTGTCATCTATCATGTTACACTGACCTCCAATGAACTGCATTTCTTTCTACCATTCCCCCCTGTGATGTCACCTATCTCCTACTTTATTCCTCCCCCTTATGTATCTCTTACACTACTCAGACTGTGCTCATTTGCTATGTGACTGTGAGATTCAGTATCCTAACCCTCATTTACATGAGATTGCCTACTAATGCTTAGTTACATGTCTTACACTCAGCTTCCCCCCTTAGCAACCACTACACGGTAGCCATGTTGTTTTTGGTCTGCTGGTCCCTGCATTGTCATTCCATGTATTGCATAAAACCCACATTTGTGCGTTTATAACCTTCATTTTTATGTTTTATACAGAGCAGCCCGTTTGCATGGGGCTGCGCTGGGTTTAAACGAAAAAAAAAATTATATTTTTATTATTTTTGCATCGGGTTACGTTGCCAATGGCCACATATTTGGCCATTGGCATGCTGCCTGACACATATGCACCCTTTATTTGGAGCTGACATGGCTCCATTGTGAAGTTTGCAGAAATGTACTCAGTTGTCAACTGAGTACATTTCTGCAGCTAAAACGCCTCTTACACGGGCTGGTTTCTGCTTCGTGGATCGCTAATATACCTCATTTGCATACCTTTCGGCTGCAAGTGAGGTATTCAGCATGTTCATGCCCAGTCCATGTAAGAGATATTTTAGCTGGTCTCTTAAACGGAGTTTAGGGCTGTTCCTGGATCGCGAGGCTTGCATGGAGTGTACACGTCTCTTACACTCCGTGCAAGCCTTCATGAATCCTGCCCAATGGCTGTGCCCCTGTACTAATCCTGACTAACTTTATTTCTTGACCCCTGGCTATACTTCACATCTGTAATACCCAAATTATATGTCAAATTGGCATCCACTGATCTATAACTCCTTCTTACTATCTATGAAAAAAAAAAAAAGGTGTACTTACTTTCTTCTTACTTTCCTATATCCCTACTTCTCTGTACATTTGATAATATTCTCCATGTATGTCATGTGCTACAATATTTTTGTTTATTTCCTAACTACTGCATGTTTATATCTTATAACTATGTCACTAGTAACAATGCCTTAATTTTATCTAATTTTATCTAATTACTTTACATGTATTTCTTTAATGGGATTTTATTTAGTATCATTAGAATTTTTTATTTTGGAGCTTATCTCCCTGGGCCTCTACTGAAAATGGACATATATCCAGCTAGACTAGCCCGGTCAACAAATGTAAAATAAAATAAATAAAATAAAATAATAAAATAAAATCTTTTACACAAGTTTTCTTACATCTCATTTGTAATACAAAACAACACTAATTTTCTCCTGAATGCATATTCTTACTTCTGTCCTCCAAATTTTACATTCCTGAAGATATTTTTGCAGACTTAAATATCACATTTCATGTCCTTTCATCTTCCAGGTCTAAGGCCCAGATTCCCAAAAGACTGTTGTGGATAGTATAGCATGCCAAAGGAAGACATCAGCACATCATCAGTGGATGCAATTCTGTAGTGAACGTTAAAGCAGAGCCAAGTAATTATTTATTCAGCACTGCAAAATTGCAGTCATATCTGCACACCTGACCTTTATGTAAAACATACAGCTGGTGTGCTACTTAATTGGTGGCATGGGCAAGTGGATGTAGGTCAGAGCCATAATTTTGGGGTGAACATGCATGTGTCTGTAACAGTAAGAGGACTCCCTCTGACATGCATGCATGCACATTAGCTCCACTTCCACATGTAGTCTATCATGGGGAGATATCATTATCATTACCAGACTCAACATGGGACAGAGGGTCATGGTCATCATCATGTCCACTATCTAATGTCCCCACACCATTAGAATGACTGGCCATACTATCCTCCTGATCAAAGGCTACACCATCCCTTGCGAGGTTGGGTAATGAAACCGATGTCGTAGCCCAAGTGCCATTGGCCATACTATCATACTGAAGGACGTCACATCTCACCTCAGGATCAGTGGACAGGCTAATGGGAAGGTAATGAGTGGATGTGCTGCAAATAGATGCAGATGATACATGTCACATACATTCAAAGATGTCACATGAGGCAGGATGTGACTGAAATAATTGGACAACTGTGTAACTACAATGAATATTCATGGTTATATAGACTTTCCAGGTTGGTGTTGTTGTAGATGGTGTAGAGATATGCCATATTAGTCACATATCATACAAATATGATGGGCAATCTGAAATTAATTGAAATACCACTGTCATGTTAAAATAGAAATATACACCACAAGTCAATAGCAAGCACATACATGACATCATGTAGCATATAAATGATGTATAACTCACAGTAAATAAGATACATACATAATGAATGGGGACAATGTTGTGTAGTGTCCTATTCAGGTGAACAAGATGCCTCATGAAGGTCACACATATGTTTAAAAATATTGTAATACTGCAAACATATAGACTGCCCTGGCAGGCCTGTCCTCCCTGGTTGGGAATTGAAATATTTGTCATAAAGTGGCACCTGCAGGTTAAATGGAACACAAACAACATGTGAGTATACAACTTAAATATAATAGTAGGCAGTGGCATATAAAGGCTACATATCACACTAACTGAATACAGAGAAACTCATGTGACAAGTGTCGCTGTTACCCACATGAGTTGTCTATGAAAGGGAACAAGCCAACATTAATATCAAAGGCCATACTTGCACTATACCAGTCATATGAACAACCTTACCAGGTCTATCTCTGCTTGTTGGTGAATCTGGCACAAGAATGTGCCTGTAGGATAAAATGGAACACAAACACCATGTGTGTATATACCTTTGGCATAACAGGAGGCAGAGGCACCCAAAGCCTATGGATCACACTGACACAGTACAGGGAAACTTACATATCAAACAGTGTTATTGCCCTAATGCTGATAGGCCTATGCAGTTGAAACACACAGCATGATAATTGGAACTAGCAGGTTTATCTGCACATTGTTTAGGTAATATAACATGCCCTAAAACTTTCAGCATGCGGCCACCTTAGGAGTGCTTCAATATACAAAACATAGTTCTGCTGGTGTAGCAGCAATAAAATAAAAATGTAAGATTTGTGGATGAATGTCTTGAATAAAAATTGTTGTCTGCTTTAGTGAATGTGAATGTCGGACATACAGGTATGTCCTGGAAAACTTTTCTCAATACCTATTCAAGTATACAATGATCCTGGCAGATATTATTGTGTGAAACCAGGAACATTGTTATGTCATCTGGGGGATGCAATGGTGGCCCACATCTAGTGGCGTTCCTTTTCTTCTTATAGTGGCGGAATCTGTTGGCTGCATGGAGGATGATATTGGAGCAATGTTGCCATCAGGCTTCTCTGGAAAGGTTATGCTCACTCACAGCATCAATTGTTGGTAAGATCAACCCACACTTACTGTCTCTAAACAGTATCTCTCATCCATCCTCGAAAATTTCAGCTATGCTGGTGTACAGTATAAAATGTAATTGTTTCTTGGTGAAAAATTATCCCACTTATTACAGCTAAACATCTGTAATACAGGGTGATGCACACATAATAGATTTTATACATGGGTTTACAGAATTACATGTCAACATTCATGTACATAGAGGTAGGGTCTGAACCCATGCCAGTGAATATTCTGGCAAGTAAAGACCAAACTCATACCCATTGCACCACAATGTCAGTAGTGCAAAAATATTGTTGTCATAGTTACGTACACATCCTATGGCTACATCTACCAGTTCCACAACAAGCAAGTGGGATGCATCACAGATGTAATTTTAGTCAGTGACAAAGATTAGCACAAACTTGACCATAACGATATGTTAAACAACATATTTATCTGAATGAATTAAAACTCTATGGTAGACCTACATCTACTTATGAAAAATAAACAGTTATCTATGTGCCAAAAACAACCAAGTTAAATGCTAAACCATACTGAGGTTCCCCCATCCCATATAATGGCATGACAGCTACCGCTATATGAGTAAGAATCAGTGAAAATCACTAAATCAGACACTGGGACATACAATTTGCAGGCAATCCCATAAGTTGTTATCTGTAAACCTAATACTGATGTACAAGGTAAATATGCATTACCAATAGACATGAGCACATTCTGTCCCTATTCCAAGTTCATTAATGCTGTATTGCTTGTGGCCATGCAGCTGCATTTGGGGAAAACCTCCATGATAATTATAGACATATATCCATAGCCATGCATATTGGGAGGCCCACCCCAATTCTTTATGTAACTTACATATTGGTGTGTAGAGAATCCCTCTCCCCCCAAAAAATGCATGAAATATGTATTATAGGTTTCACACAGAACAGTATGAACATAGTAAAGTGATAATGAGCATTGCTACTCCACAAAAGCAATACAAGTAGCTGACCTCATAATAGCTTACCTTCAGTATGATACCAGTCAGGCTATACCTAAAAGTGAGGTTACCTTAGTGCATGCATCTATTAAGTACCGTTTGCTCCATACATAATGAATGAGGTTCATTTAGCATAAAATGTTTTTGAATCCCATCAGTGAGTGACCATTAACCAAAAGCTCTGCGCAAGTGCGCAGTGCTCATTTCAAATGCCCAGTAGTCAATTTTTAAGGAGAACCTCTATAACATATTACTGATGTCCACCAATAGTGTGCTACCACATTATATGTGCCACTGTTAAAATGTAATATTAATACCCTTTCCTATCATACCATTGCAACTCGTGAACTGAGTGGGACCTCAGTGAGCAATTTTTTGAAAGTGTTTTTGAACAACTTTATCAAGAGTTTTGAGGTGATATTGACAGAGATGAGGTTGCAGCTCATCCAAGTTCCCAACTGGACCAATGAGGATGGTCTCCAGGTGCTGGCTGTCTATGTTAGACATGAGCAGAGTATGCGATCAGACCCAAGGACTTTCTTCCAAACTGACATTTGGAACCAGATTGAGAGGGATCACCAAGGAAAAACATGGATCTTCATGACATGTATGCAGGTCCAACACTATTACAATTACCTTCATCTTAGGGACTAGGATGACTTGTGGAACAGGATCGCTGAGGTTCAAGTTCAGCCCCCAGATGCCAAAACTAAGTCCTAAGGTTCACACCTTAACACCTACTACTACTTAGTGTTAACATTTACCGATTGTATGTGGGTAGATAACCTTGGGTCTGTGGCTGTTCCATATGTAATAAATGCATAAATATGAATAGGGAACTCTTAATGGAAATAAAATATAATTAAAAATTACTGGATGCCTCAGTGTGCATACTAAGGTTATTCGGACACTAGTTAGATCAAACAACAGGTGTGCATGATATTTAGGTAGCATCAGGTATTATGAAGGAATATAAGCATTCTACACATCCCATTCAAACTGCTAGCAATTCAGAGAAAATTTTCAGCAGTAAAAAGTAATTTAATGTGGATTAGCTCGACTGACTGAACATTGTATATGGAGGTAGATTATCCATATGTTGAAATCTTACTAATTCCTTCATATACACAAAATGTATGGACAAAGCATTTTGATTTTCTTTACTTCATATTAATATGTTGCTTGGCTGTGAACTGACTCAGAGAGTAATCTGTACACTTATTTCATTTTTAGAATACATTAATGCCTGTAGTGCATAGGCCAAAGATGGCTATGAATTTTGCCATTATCCAGAATTCTTCAAGAATATACACTATGGACTACTTTCTTAACACTGACAGAACTGTACAGAAGTGTGCCAGATGCCTGATTTTATTTTGGATACGAGAATGATGTGATTTTATATTTACCCATGATGCACTGCGAAATTCATTTCTATTTGATTTTCAACTACATACTTGAATATGTAGCTATAGTGATTGTCAAAATAACACATAGCTGACACATGTGATCTCCACATGTAGACATTGTACATATTGCAGTTTTATGACTGTGTGTTATGTTGTAGCGATTTCTCAACATATATGTGAGTGGTAATCACTCTAGTGATATCATCTGTACCTGCAGATTTATAACTACTTCTACTTGCAACTTGCACAGATTGACCTGCCATGTTAGTAATGGTATATTTACTCTATAGATGTGTGACACTGCAGTGCATGTGTATTTTGCAGACATTCTGTATGTTGATACTGCTGAAAAGGCACTTATATCAATGAGTATCTTCCCAAACTCTTATGTGCTTTCTTGTAAACGGTGATACTGGGTGCTGCAGTTTAACATGCTACTAGCCATGTACAGGCATTGATGAATGTCTATACATTATTAGTATATAAGTGTTGTGATGCTGTCATTGCTCCATATGCCCTCATTTCAGCATGTGATGCATACACATTTCTAGGTTTTCTTATGCATTTCTATATTTCATTACCATCCAGTAATGTGTGCTATGCACGTGCCTTACATCCTTACATGACCATAACATTTGGTAGGCAATCATTACACCAGTCATGCATAGGGTATGTTGATATTGTCAATTGCACATTTACTATACTGTTATTCTGTTACACTGTGATAAAATGTACTGCTATTATACTCATTTCAAGGTGTGGCTGTTATTGTTCCTTAATGTCTGCCTAACACTCTATAAGTACATATTTTTTTAACATAGTAGTTACACCTAGGGTTTTGCTATCCTTGGCATGTGGATCACACGCAGATAGTTTAAGATATGTATGTGTCTGTAGGTGTGTCATTCTTTACAGGCCATTTTAAATGCTTCTCTGACATGTAGGCATATGCCTTATATAGCTTTTCTGTGACATTTCCATTTTTAATGCCCTGATTTCTTACCTAGCTTTGATAATTGCAGAAAATACATTGGCACTTAACTTACATGTGTGCGTTTGCACACAAGGCTATGGTATATTGTCTGTACATTATTTTGTCATGTGTACTTCATTGCTGCTCTATTTGTCCTCCAGTCATCTTCATCATTAATGTGTTCTACTTCCTGTATTGTCTGGACATCTTTGGACTTCCACTTTTCATGTATGCCTTTCTTAGCTATCATCCTTATTAAATCCAACTTTGCCTATCCATGCTATATCAAATTCAGTGCTTCATTATATCCTAAACTATCATGTACTTGCCTTAACACCTTTCAGAGGGTTCAGTTCAAGTTTATACTTATGCAATATCTGGCAAGACCAAGAAGGGGTATCCATGCTCCTAAATCCCCCCCCCCCCCCACCCCAAACTCTAAACTCTTATTATGAAATGTCTGGTGGAAAACTGCACACAAAAGATCTGAGTTTGATTTTTGTAAGAATTCCTTCACTCAATTGTAAAAAAAACATATTTTTGAAAAAAAAGGAGAATTGTCCCCTTCATCATGCAAGAAAATGCAGAAAACTCACCCTTTAATCATATACAGTATGCTATTATTCATCATAATATGTAATCTACAGAAGCACCTTCTGATGAATATTATAATATTCCTTTTTCTAGCTGGATTTGTCAGTTTATGTTCACATGCATAACTTCACCTAATATCTACCATTTGAATCACCACAAACAGCGTTTTGACTAAAACTACCCAAGACATTTCCACACAAATACCCAGTTGCACATGTGGTGTGACAATAAATGCAAGTGATCATAGCTTCCATCACACAGAGATTGTAATAAAGGACAGTTCTTTTGCTTATTTATTCTTAACATTATCCTGACAAAAACAACAAACATAACAATCCACTTCAGTTATGTACAGACATACAGAAACTTGTGCTACTCTGCTTGACAAGTAGTAGAAATTTGTTCCAGAGGTGAGGGGTATGTTGAAATATGAATCTATCAGGCCAACATGTCTTATTTATCTGCTGATGAAGGTTTAGTTCCTTTAACCATATATTTGATGTGCCATCAAATCTGTGAAAGAATAGGAGATCAAATAGAGTTGGATCTTTCATGACACAAAAGTCTAGACATAGTTCTCCATGGAGAAGTCTGTAAGAAACTGAATGCAGAGTAAGGGCTTCCAGTCTCTCCTGATAACTAAGATTTATGAGGCCAGTGATCTTTTTAGTAAAGAATATCTGAGGTCTTCAATAATGAGTTTGATAAAATATGATTAAAGAGAAATTAAGACTTCTTTGCATCTAAAGGAGATTTCTTTGGAAAATAGATAGGCCAAACTGCTTTGGAGACACGGTGGTCAAATGATACAGAATTATCAACAAGCATACAAAAAATCCCTCATAGCAGTGTCTGGTTGGAGTAGTGCATCACCTGTATGAAAACCAAAAGTGTTTTGTTTACCAAAATTAACTTGTATCTGCTAACTTAATTAACCATATGCCAGAAGTGCTAGCAAGAAGGTCTGAGAAATACATTCTAAATAGGAGAGAGCCCAAAATTAGAACTCTGTGGTACACCACTGGTAACTGTTTTGCTTTAAGAAATAGCACCTGCTACTCTAACCACATGGATTCTCTCAAAGATAGTTATCCATTGTACAATATAAGGAATTATATTCAGATTTACAAGTCAGTCAATACTGTTTGCCTGAAGAATGGTTTCAAATGCTTTGCAAGGTCTAGATATGCTGTATGAACTGCATAACCACCATCCACTGCTTCAGTTACCTATTCAAAGAAATTAACAAGGTTGAAGAGGATAAAGCCAAATTAATGAGGGTCCAGAGTTGACAGATTTTCAATGTCCAGTTTAATGAAGTCTGAGATAATAAACGTCATAGCTTTACATATGACCCTAGTGAAACTAATGGGTCTAAAGTTACCAGAGTCAATTGATAGGCCACCTTTGTATAATGGTATTACAATGGCTGTTTTCCAGGCTTCTGGAATGTAACTGGAGGGAGGCTTTGATTAAAGAGTTTACCTAGAGCTTCAGAAAGGCCATATCTGGCATTGATAATCAGGCAACATGGTATGTTGCTAGAGCCCATGGATTTTTGAAAGGCATGAGAGAACTTGTTCCTAAGTAATTAAATGAGGTGGCTGGGATGGTGGAAACTGTAGACCAGCTATTACTTCAGGTGGGGTAAAATGTGCACTAAATTTGCTTGCTTGGATATTAGCTATTATTGTGGAATACGTCTGAACACTATTGGGTGTTTGATCATAATTTCCTGAAATAGCTAAAGACTTGCAGTTAGTTATTTTTGGTGTTAGTGGCTATTTTTAGTTCATATTCAGCTTTGAGCTTCCTAATGTTTTCCATAAAATTTTTGTTTGTTTGCTTAAGAGTGTGGTTAATGTAGATTGAATAAGACTTCTTGTAAGCATTAAGCAGTGTCTTTTATTTGTTGTATAATTTCTTTATATTGGTATTCTATAACAGGGGTCTGTTTTTAAACTGCTTGTTATATTTGCTGTGCTGCCTATGGACTGCTTTATCATTAGAACTATTTAAGTGGGAGTAGAAGTCAGAGGCATAGGTAACAGCTTTAGCAATAGGATCCTTCAGAGGAGGATTACAACAGAATTTATGTCATCAAATAACTGAAGAAAGTTTGCTATTTACAGGGAAGTACCACCAGTTTTAAAGGAAAAGGTCACTAAATTGTGGTCTGATTTAATAAGACCTGATAATACATATGGAGCTGTGCAAGAAGTGGCCATATTTTGTAGGACTAAATCCAGGATACTGGGGACCCTAGCAGGATAGTTAACTATTTGTGCAAGAGAGTTAACATTTATAATGTTAAGCAAGTAGTGGGTATTCCAACCGTTGGCAGTGTAAGTCAGCTAGTTTATCGATGGCTGGTTAAAGTCCCACAGTAGAACGGTCTTAGGATTAGCCAATGAAATTAGGTCATGAAGTACCTAAAATTAAAATATCTAAAAAAAAAAAAATCACTGAAATTCATACTATTGAATCACAAAGTATTTCATAATTATATCCAGCTGAAAGCAACATTTATTATTCACCCCAACTACAAGACTGAAACCAAGTGTTGTCTTGGTAGTGGTACTATTAGGGGAAGGATTGCTAGTACTGTAATGTGTAGGTGTAGGGTTAGTGGCAGGGGTAGGGTAGGTTAGGGTTAGCACACATAAGGTGACAAGATGGGCTTTACTAGAATCCATTCCCTAACAGTACCTGTGCACAAAGCAAAAGAGCACAACACTAAACACGTAAAACAGTAAATCCATTCCTTAACTAACCCTTACCCAAGCTCTTAACCATGAACACTCATATGTACTCACCAATAACTATAACCATTTAAGTCAAACATTAATTTCCTGCTCACTGCTACCTGCAAGTACTATACAAATGAGTTTTTAGTCATTTGGGTATTAAATCAAATGTGCTTTTGATATTTTGCACTTTCAGTTTGATGGTGTATAGGTATTGCCACACATTGGAAGGGTGCAAGGAGGGCCTGCAAAAACTGCAAAAAAAAAAAGTTTAATGGAGAAACGTGATTGATATTTTCTCTTCTATAGGTTCATAGTACAAGGCTAGCTGCCCTTCAAGGCCATTTTAAGCCTAGACAATTTACCTTTTATTACTCAAAATATCCTACTTATTTGGTGTTAGATTGGCCTTACCCATCACATGGTCAATAATTAAATATTACTCCTAATGAGAATAATTGGGATCATACCATAGATAAATTCAGGGGACCAATGCACAGAATACAGTTTTAAGGAGTGGCCTGTGTCCATTAGTAGTGCAGGGCAGTTCTGGGGTAAATTTTCTGTTTCCCATCCACAGATCCAAATTACACTTGAATATGGACAGGGATGAACTTTGTTTTATGTGGATGGAGAGTCTGTTCCAGAAGAGTGGTTTCCTATGTGAGATATACCTGTCTCTCCAAACCATTCTGTTGATATTGTGGAAAAGGTATACATTCCTAGACTGAGTATTTCTGATATCATTTGACTTGCTGATGTGCAGTAAATCCATCAATATTGGGTTAGAGGAGGCCTTGTATGCCAGACATAAGTCACGTCTTAGCAGTCTTTAGGATACTGAGTATAGTGATAGGACTTTGAGAAGGTCCATGTAGGACATGTTGTTTATGCCTTGAATCTTTTTAGTAAGGTATCTCTGTGGGTGTTTCAGTTGTTGCATGTGTCTGGACAGATAAATGCCAAAGGGAGCATTATATTTAATTAGTGGAGTAATGAGGGCTGAGTAAAGAGGGGCAATGACATCCCTATAACTAAGCACAATACCTTCATTTATAAACTGTGCAATATACAAGGACTTTCTTACAACAATGGAATCATGTTGGTCAAAATTTAGGTCACTGTGCACATATGTTCCCAAGTTCCAAACAACTGACTGAACTCTTATTGTCAGTGATGTAGTTTCCTAGAGTAGATGACTTCCCAGAGGAAACAATAATGATTTTTTTTAGCATTTAGTTTCAGTCCATGATTTTGGCTCCAGTAATTTATTTGAGATAAACCTTTCTACAGGATAGCTAAGTCATTTCAGGATTCAATGCCTGTTTCTTGCTTGCAGTCATCTAAAAATGTAGTCAGACAGAACTCTTAGGTATTGGCTTTTACTTCAGAAAAGTAGATTCAAACAAGGCTAGTCTCAGCATAGAACCCTGGGTGACTCCACTGGTGACTGTTCTGTTTGTTGTTACTATTATGGTTCTACCATGTGGGTTTGTTTAGGGTTTGCCATGAACTTGTTCCTATTGTGTTCAGATAACTCTATGCAGCTGTTTGCATGCTGGTGTAGTGTGGTGGTGTACATTTCTACACATACAGTGGAATTAATTGGTTTTAGTGGGAATTTGAAGCCTGCTAATATATCAGGAGTAGGTAGCTTGGTATCTCAAGTATCTTTTTTTTTTTGGGGGGGGGGGGACTCAGCATTACATATCCTGAAATTGCATTAAGTAGTCTTTATTTTACTTTTTTTTTTAAATTTTGGTGTGTTAAAGTCCTGCTTTATCTTTCTTGGCATTCAAAAAAAGAAGAAAACAGCTGGTCACACTTCCTGAAGGGCTTGATTCTGCGGGTGTAAAAATGAAGCTGCCTATGAACATCAAATATCTGTAAAGTGTACTCTCCTTTGTTCTAATGGTGAGGAAAAATTACTGGAAGATTTATTGACTGATTAATGGTATTCTCTTTAGCCACAGTGGGTAAAAAAGAAGGATTTGTATTTAGAGCCACTGTGTTTATGAAAAACTAAATATGGAAATTGTGAAGAAAGAACCTGGACTCAGATGCTTTCCTGGCTAAGGCAATTGCTACAAGGAAGAGAGTTTTCCAGGAGAGAAGGTTTAGATCCACAGTGGCCGATAGTTCAACCGGGGGATGGACAAAGACTTGCAGTATCATAGTAAGATCCCAGGGAGGCATAGAGTCTTTGACTGGTGGCTGAAGCAGAAAGGTGCCCCTAAGAAAAGCCTTACACAGTTTTTAAGATGCCAGAGACAATGAGTCAAAACCAACGTGGAAGTTGGAAATGGCAGCAAGTTGAACCTTGACTGAAGAATAACTAGCACCATCTTTGAAAAGGGAAGCCAGAGAGTCTAGTACTACAGAAACTGGGGCTGTAAAGGGATTTATCTGCTTCTGTTCAGCCCAAAAAGGTATCTTTTCAACTTACTTTTGTAAATTTTCTAGGTGGAAGAATTATGGGATGAAATCAAAATTTCTCAAACTGGGAAGACAAACTGGGATATCTGGCCATCATCAGAAATGGAGAAACCTGTTGTCAGTTTCTGGCCCTGAATGTTGGGATGTGGATGCCCCGGCAGATGAGAGAGCCTATCTGGACTTGGATCTAACTTCATTAGGGGGCAAACCAGATGAGACCAAAGAAAGCTGAACCCTGTTTGTCAAAGCGAAAAGGGAGCAATGTGGATCACTTTGCTTTGCAACCTGAGAGCTTTCTGTAGGAACTTGGGAATCAGTGAAAGAGGGGGAAAGGCATAGAGTAGAATGGGGGGGGGGGGCAAGCATGAACAAGAGCTTCCCTAAGGGACTGTCCCTGTCAAGGCAAAATACTTGCTGCATTTGTTGCTGAGAGGGGATGCAAAGAGGTCACAGCAAGGGTAACCCCAATTCTGGAAGATCACATCTGCCACAAACTGATTCAGGGACCACTCATGAGGCATCAGTAACCCTTGGCTGAGGCTATCAGCTAGAATATTGAATTCACCCAGAATCTGCATTGCTACCAGAAAGTGGTTGGAAGAAATTGCCCACTAGCAGACTATCATAGCTTCTTGACATACTGGGTAAGACCTGGTTCCTCCCTGTTTGCTGATGTACCAAACCACTGACATGTTGTCTATTTTGATTGCCATCGTCCCCTGATGAAGAAAGTTGTCTAGTTACTGCAATGCTAGAAAAAAAGTTGTTTAGTTCCTGCAATGCTAGAAAAAACACTCTTATCTTGAGAAATATACAACTTGGTTTCCCAGGGCATCCATGTGCCTTGGACTGTCCACCCCAGACAATGCACTCCCAACCAGTATGGGAAGGCGTCCATAGTCAACATGGCGACTTGAGAGGGAAAAACAAATGAGTGTCCTTGGGTGATCTCTGGTGAATGAAGCCACCAAAGAAGAGAGTCCTTGCACATACAAGGCAGGCTGATGGGAAGGTTCAAAGGATTCCTGAGAAGAGACCACTGTACCACAAAGGTCCATTGAAGAATTTACATGTGGCTTGGAAGATGAATTATTGTTGCTACCATGGTGCCTAATGTTTGGAGAACTAGAGATGTCAGGAATTTTGAAGCAGTCAAGATCTGGCTGACATGAAACTTTAGATTTGATACCCTGTCCAGTGTAAGGTAAGCATAGGACTTTCTTGTATATAGACATGCCCCTATGAAGTCTATGGTCTGTACTGGATCCAAGTGTGATTCTTGTAAGTTGACAGTTATCCCCAGTGTAGAGGCTAAGCTTAGGATGCAATCCCTGCCATGGAGGAATGGATGGCTGGTTGTGGCAGTTAGGAGCCAGTCATCCAGATATGGAAATATCTGATAACTTTGCAGGTGGAGATGAGCTGTAATTACCTATAGACATTTGGTGAACACACTGGGGGCTGTGGTGAGACCAATCAGAAGTGCCGAAAACTGGTAGTGACTGGCTCCCAGTCTGAAACATAGACAGGGCCTGGCGCGCCTGTCCATTTTGATATAGTAACACACATCCATGAGGCCTATTGAGCACATCCAATCGCCCTTTTCAGTAGAGGTAAGATGGATTGAATTATGACAATTCTGAACTTTGTGTGCATTACTGGCTTGTTCAGGGAGGTCAGATCCAAGATAGGTCACAGGTCCCCTGTGTTTTTGGCCACCAAAAAGAATCTGAAGTAAACGCTCAATCAGACTTGATTGGGTGGACTTCTTGGATGACCCTTTGTTGCATTTACTTTCTTTTTTCCTGGGCCACATCATCCCTCTGACTGGACGGGGCATTGGGGAGATGAGATTTTTGTTTGGGAATTTTGGAAAAGAGAATGGAGTATCCTCTGGATATGATCTTTAGAACCCATTTGTTGTTTGTGATGGCCTTCCAGGCTTCTGGTTGCAAAGAGAAATGAGCTTCAACTGCTTCCAGAGGAGAGCAGTTGGCCAACAGTTCAGGATCACTGGAAAGGCTTGTCTGGGGCAGGTTCCTATGACTCTTGATTCTGTGGACGCCCTCGACCACGGGGGTGGCATCTCCCATTCTGACAATATTTCCCTCCGCCTTTGGGGGAAAGTCAAACTGAGTGTCCTAGAAAGGCCCTGCTACTTCCAAAACCATGTTTTCTTACTTCCACACTAGTTTCTGGAAAAGATCTATTGTGGAGTAAAAAAACAGATCCAGATGGCAGACATGGTATTTCCATCTTTCTCACTGTGGGTTAAAGTGTCACATGCTGTGGGCCCAAATAAGGTAGAGCCATAAAAAGGGATAGTAATAAAGGACTGTTTGAAAGGCTCCACAAAATTGCACAGCCTCTTCCAGGCATGGTGCCGTATGGTAATGCTGGAACCAGCTGCTTTTCAGGTACCCTCCGCAGTATGAGATATAAGCCTCATGGATGCATTGGATAAGGAATGTAGAGTAGCCAGCCTAAAGGAAAAGAACTCCCATTCCTCAGTAGGAATGGACCGTGGGACTTAGCTAGAAGGTGCCTTAACTAAGTCCCTTTGTAGCTGGGTAAAATGGGTAAGTAGTTCAATGCCAGAAGCACAAAGATAGATGAGGAGTAGACTCTTTTGACAAATCTGTACAATGCCTGAAATTCTCTATTCAAGGGGTGAACAGAGGAGCTTTCCTAAGCCAGCTCCTTCTTGGTGGCTGCTGCCACAACCAAGGCATCTACTGGGATTCCTTTCATCCAAAAGGCTTTGTCAACTGGAGCACTTAAAATTTTGTGACTGCATTTGGGAATTGGTTCCACTGCATCTGGCTCCTTTTGGGCCCTCAGCAACATCTGCTGGATGAGCAGGTCAGCCGGGTGGGGGTCATCCAGGTAGTAGATGGGCCTCCTACCATACTGAATCTACCTGGGAAGGGTTTTGGGAAGACCATCTACCGTCTGGCACAGGATTTCAAGAATGTCTCTGAATAAGCCCTCATCACATGGTGATTTGGGAGACCCTTCACCTTCCTCAAAATCAGTATCTGTAGTGAGGGATTCCATAGGGGAATCAGCATGTCTCCTTTTACATGGTCTCTTCCAAGGGACCTCCTCAGGGGGATATTCTGGGGAGGTGTTAGAAGAAGCTTGGGGATCCACTGAGGGAATGGTGTGCAGGCTTTCCAGAGCTGGCTGTCCATGTGGCAGCTCAGAAGTCTCAGGCACAGTTCCAGAGTAACACGGGGGAAGTTCAGTCGAGGTAAGTGCTGAGGATCTCCTAGGAACACAGAGAACCCTCTCCACAACCTCAAATGCAGAAAGACTCCAAATCACCTGGAGCTGTCTTGCTGAGATAAAGCCACTGGAGCAGACACATCTCAGAGAGAATAGATCTCCTGCTCCAAGGGGGGAGGTGCAGCCGAGCTGTCAAAGGCCAAGGCACTAAATGGAAGAGATGGCTCTGATAACTTCAGAGTTGAAGTCAACCCCCCAGAATTGACATTGATGTTACAGCTCCGAGACACACTCAGACATAAAGCGGTGGGAGCAGAGCAAGTCAGGGAAAATGTCAGAGGTGAAGAAGAGATCTCTATTGGCTCTGGCACCCTGGCAATGGGACCCAGCAGAACCATCATGTCTGAAACCAGGGGCTGAATTGGAGAAAGAGCTACTGATTGGAATGGGGAGAACCTTATGGATCTGGAAATGGAGAGGGTGGACACAAGCCCCATCTGGATCTCTGTCTCAAGAAACTGCTGTATGAGCTTACCAACATCCTTAGAGGACAAGCTTCAGGAAGACCTAGATGAAGCAGATGAAGGGGGTATGGGGATCTCCATGGGGAAAGGGACAGGGACCTCCTAGTAAGCATCAGCAAAGAAGACCCCAGATCGATACAGTCAGGCCAATGCTGAGGGGTCACCACTCAACCCCATAACAACTGAGGAAGAATGAGGCAGAGGAGTGGTAAATGTCAAAGAGCTCAGAGCTGAATGAGTCAATTCTGACGGGTTAGTTTTCTTCCTGGGAGTTTCCGAGGAAGACCAAGAGGAAGACTGTCTACTGAACTGCCAAGAATATCTGGGCATCTTTGATGGGGGATGAGCCCCTGATGTAGAAGGCATTACTGAAGCTGCAGTAGGAGGAAGTAACCCTATCCATCAGAGTCCAGGGTTGGAAAGCTGTGCAAATGTAACAGGGGGCATCCAAGTGGAGAGGCCTCGAACAGTCATGCAATCCCCATGGAAGTCAGATTAAGGGGGGGGGGGTCTTACACCCACAGGAAGTGCTCTTCTTAAAGCCTAATAGCTTCTGATCAGCCATGAGGAAATGCAAAAAATGGAAAGTCAGAAAGGAGAGTTTTTGGGTTTTTTTAACCTAAAGGAATAGGAACCCAAGAACTAGACAGGGAAAGAAATGGAAAATAAGTCAAAGAAGACAGGTAGGAAAGGAAACAACAAGAAAAAACACTAACCAAAAATGACAGAGAAACTCAAGCCAAGGAACTCAATACTAACACTAAGTGCGGCAAACGAGATCTGAGGTACTGTGGGGGAGTGGACATTGTGGGTAGGTAGGAAAAGCTCAAATCAGCAGTCTCAAGCTGAAAGAAGGCAGCTGATTGGTTCCAAGCATGTAAACCATATTCCCACATGTTAATGGAATTAAGTGGACAACATCAGATCTAGGTCTTTTGTTTAAAGGAAAAAGAAAATATTTCTAGGCTTTAATAAGAAACCTCACTCAAGCAGATTTGGCCATAGATGGCTGTATTTGAAGGGCATATTCCTTGATCTGTATAGAGTTCTTGTATTCTTCATTTTGTTATGCATTTTTATTGCTGTACATTAAAGTCTTTTTCTATTCCATTAGAAATGTTCTAATTAAGAGGCAAACCAACACTGTGTATCGTGCTGAGTTAGAGGAATTGGAAGAGGTTAATTATCTGTGACCTGAGACAGGAGCTAGCAGCTAATACTTTTATTCAAGGTGAAAAGAAAACATTTCAAGGCTTTACTAAGGAAGTTCATTCAAAAAGACTCTGCCGTAGGGTGCTGTAAGGAAAAATCATGCAAGTTTTGTTTTATTGTTATTTTTTTCTTCATTGTTGCTTTGTGTATTTTTATTTCACTGTGATAAAATACTTCTTCATTGCATATTAAAAATCTTCCTTTATAGTGGAGTCAGTTGTGTGTCATTTGGTTAAATACAGGCATTAGAAGTGCTTAATTTAATTTGATGGAAAGAAATAGGAACTTTTTTGTTATGTAAGGGAAAAAAGCAGTTTAATGCTTTCCAGATGATGTTCACCAAAACAGACTCTGGCATAGACTACTGTGCAGGAAAGGTAAATTTCTTGTCTTGCATTTTATATATTGATTCCTTCTATTTTGCATATTGCTATGTATTTTTTTCACTATAGAATAATGTCATTTTATGTTACCCATTAAAAGTACTACTGAAGAGAGAGAAAAAAAACTATGGCTGTGTCTTTTGCTAAGGAACAACTAGAGATTAATAATCTGTGAACTGAAGGAAGAGCTAGGATTTGGGATTTCTATTAAAAAAATGAGAATGCCTATGAAAACAGACTGACATCAAATGCAGTGGGGCAAAGGGAAATTGGTATATTTCTTGGGTCTACTTCAAATTAGCAAAAGCTGACATTGTCAAAACCTATTTCATCAAAACAAGTTTGCTGAACATGCAGATAATCAAAAATTGACAACACTGAATCCTGAAACATGAAAATGAGGGTACTGAAGTGTAATTAGTTACAGCACCAGTAACGTATTGTAACTTATCTGTAAGCATCTCCTTTTCTTGATGATAGTGTGATCTCGGAGTTGGTATATTTAATATCCAGTGGGTGTAGGGGACAGATCCCCCCACAGTGGGGTGCAGGGGGGTTTGCCCCCTGCAAAAATGCTATTATTTAGTTACCGTGCTGTTTACATTTTTCTTGGAGTCCTGTTTCTTTAAGAACATGTAGAGTTATGGGAAGATTTAATAGTGGATGTTGTGTGTGTGGCATAAAGTGAGTTCTTTATTAATTTATGTGATTAGAAAGTCGTAGTTGGCAAATTGTACCATTTTTATTTGGTAGGTTGGTTAAATATATCCGGTAAGTGTGTTCAATGTTCCTGGATTTGATGTTGTGAGTTTTTGATCATGTGCGTATTTGGCAAACTCGTCTCGATGAAACAGGTTTCGACAATGTCAGCTTTCACTTATTTGAAGTAGACCCATATTTCTTATAATCTCTTCTTATATTTTATATGGTTTACTAACAAGATATTGAAGTTCATAAAAATGAATGTTTGATACTTCGAAAATGACATCCTGCATACTAATTGGGTTAAAATGTCGAATCTGTTGATCCAATTCAACAGATTCCACATTTATGTTGAATATTGACAGTAATGGCAGAGCAGGTGCAAATGTAAGTTAAACACCTACACTGTCATTTACATTTTAGCAGGGAGACAAGCTCCCCTGCATCCCCCATACCCCCTACAAATTAAATATTCTAACTCTGAGATCGTACTACATTGAGGAAAGGGATACCTTTCCCAATCCGCACTGTACCATGACTCTACACATAACATCTAGTTCATATCAACAAATGCACACTTGCATTTGCTGATATGTACTCTTGATCTCCTAATGTTCAGCAACATGAAAGTCCACTAACTGTCGTTCGACTTTCCGTGTTCCCAGAACCAACGTTTAACTTTTTGATAGTAAACCATTTTATACATTGCTGAGTATTTTTATTAGAGTGTGCTTAATACTTTTTTCATTGCTTATTAAACTCTCTACTTTAGAGAGGAAACAAAAGCTGCATGTCTTGTTGAGACACTGAAATGAGAAGAGTTTATAGGTTTATTACCATTTGATTTTTTTTATATAAGTAGAAAAAAAAAACATTTCTATGCTTTAGAGAGAAAGTTAACTCAAACATATCCTGTCATAGACTGTTTTTTAGGAAAGCCAAGCTTCTTGAAATCTTGATTCGTATTACTTATATTGTTGTGTTGTATTTTGCATAATTTCATGCATTTTTGCAGTGTGTTAAAGTAATTTTCAATTGCATATTAGCAGGTGTGTTTGAGAGAGATACGAAAGCTTTATCTCTTCGTCAGTAACAGGAATTACAAGAGGTTAATTACCTGAAAACAGACTAAAGGTAGGAACTAGGATTTATTAAGGTTTTACTGAGAAAGCTCACTCCAACAAAAAAATTCAAAGATTTCTGCATGGGAAAGGTACATTTACTTAATAGCATTTCTTATACTGTTTTCTTGTATTTTCTATATATCCAGAGCAGTGTAATTTTCCATTGTATATTAAAATTTATTCTCAGGAAAGAAACCATTGCTGTGCCCATTGATAAGTCAAATAAACAAGAAGATGTTAATTATCTGTGAACTGAGGAAGGAACTAGGGGCTATGATTTTTTTTTTTAAAGGAAGAAAATAATTTTGTGGCTTTCCTAAGAAAAATCACTCATACAGATTCTTACACAGATAGTTGTGTAGGAAAGATGTATCGCTCATGCTCCTTATTTTGTTGTCTAATACTTTGTACAGTGTTATAACTTGGTGTTGAAGTAAATTAATTGGTTTGGATAAAAAGATTATTAGAAAAGCAGAAAAATTAAGTGAAGTCAAGTTACAAGTACAAAAAGGTTAAAATGAATTACTTATCTTAATGAACGAGCTTAATCTGAAAAATCAAATGAAATTAATTCATAGTTAGCAATTATTCTGGGAAAGATCACATTACATTCTCATTCAATAAATCCAAGAGGTTTACTTAGATTCTTGGTAGGATGTAAAATTAAGTATACAGTTAATCAAATAACAGCATAATTGTTCCTGTTAGCAATTAGAAGCTGATATAAAGAATACCGTCAGCGTATTTTAATGATATTCAAACAGTATGTATTAAGACAGTAGATGGAATACACCCTGAACATAAAACATAAATTAGTAAATTGCTGGAATAACAAATGTCTGTGGAGAGAATTCAATAACGCCTACACTTTTTTTTTCATGTGGGCATTGCGCTGCGGTATACTGGCATGAGAATTTTTAGATTCAGTAAGCACTGCTCAGGGCCATGCATGCATGCATGCGCAAATGCAGAAACTTCTATGGCATGCAAATGGCCTCATAAGCAGGTTAATCTCATGCTAATGAAGCAGGTAGAGCAATCCAACATTCAGAAAGGCATCTGTTCAGACCCCGTTTCAGTGTTCATAGGGTATGCAGAAAAATTCCACTTACAGAAGTCTATATAGACAAAAGGGGCGTAAAAGTGTAGAAATGTGGACACAAATCCCTTGAAAATGTAAGATCACATACACATATGAGCAAAACTATTAGTCTGTATGTCAGAAAGATTAAAGGAAATAAGTTAAATTAATTTTTTTGTAATAATCTTGGCAGTGCGCAAACATGCTTAATAGAAAAAAAAATAGGAAAAGAAAAAAAAAAGAAGTTTATAGTATGTGACAGAAATGTATTATAGGACCTTGCATGGGGTCCCTACAGTGGTTCATTGCTGCTGTTGCTAAGGTGATAGTGCTATGAAGTGTGTAGTTTCTAGGTTGTCAGCACAGATAAGTATGCAAATGAGGTGGGGGTTAGCGAATAGCAGAAAGGAGTAATTGTGTCTGCATATCTCCTTTGTGTAGGGTTTTACACCATGTTGATGTTTATGCAGGATGTGGCTGACATCGGGGGGAGGGTGTCCTCTCACTTCTAAGCTTTTATAAGCTTAGGTGTTTGTGTTTGCATGGTGCACCACCTGGCTGAGCATGTTCTGAAAGCTGGAAGCATTCAATTATACATTTTGACCTTTGTATAAGCTAGGCTGTGTGGTGTGGCACTGTGCACAGCACCACTCACAGAAATAGGGCCATTAAATGCTGTTAATTATATTGTAAGCACGTGGAGTGCATCATAGTTAGACAATCACACATTCTGCACCACAGCAGAGCTGTATAAAATATGCATACACCCTACATTCTGATTTTCCCCTAATAATCTGGAACATTGGAGTACAGACTTAAGAATTTTAATTGAGATAATGGTAGGGGCTTTGCAGTTCTGCTACATCTGTATGTGCTAGATCCTGAGGTCAATGCTGCTGGTGCTGCTGGCAATAGGTTTAGGCAGAGAAGGTGAAGAGTTTCAGGCCCAGGGTAACCTTCCAGGAGCTACATGAGATGGATATTCTAGAATGCTACAGAGTGGACTGGGACATACTACAAGAACTCACTGAGCTCTGCCACCCACAACTCAGACCCAGAGCCAACAGAGGGGAACCCATCTCAGTGGAAACAAAGGTATGTGTAGCCCTTAGGATACTAGCTATGAGTAATTTCCAAAGACCAACTGGGGACATGATGGGGGTCTCACAAGCATCGGCATCCAGGATACTCCACCAGTTCCTGGATGCCATGCTACAACATGCCAGTGAGCACATATATTTTTCCCTCACCACTGAGGTGAGGGCCAGCAATATGTAACACTTCTACCATGTAGCACACTACCTTGTTGTAATGGGTGCCATAGATTGCACTCATGTACACATCAATGCACCGCCTGGTGAAGAGGGCAGAATCTACGTCAACCAAAAGAGGTACCACTCCAGCAACTGCCAAGTCATGTGCAATGCCCAGGGGATTATCCTGAATCTGTGTGCTGGCAGCCCTGGCAGTTATCACAACTACCATATCTGGCACGCATCACAGCTGTACCATATGTTTGCTAGGGGGGACATCCCACATGACCATTTACTGGAGGGATGCTGGCTATGCCCTGGAACTGTGGATGATGACACCCATCAGAAATACACACATACCCTCAGAAGAATTCCATAATGAGGCAGATACACAAACTAGGAACTTCATAGAGCATGTGTTTGGGCTTCTGAAGTCACAGATCCGGTGCATAGATATATCTGGTGGAGCCCTGCAGTACACTCCAGCTCCATGTGCACATATGTTCACAGTATGTGCTATGCTACACAATCTGATCCTGGGGAAACAGCTGCAGCAGGATTAACAAAGGGAAGGGATACACACACCCCCACCATTGCCTAGGTCACCACATCCACAGTCACCGGAGGACTTGGAGGAGGAATCCCTGCTGATGTCCCTGTAGACAGATGTAGACATGCTCAGTATGCCCTGGCTTTGGCTAAGAGACAACACATAGCACATTCACTGACAACCTAGGGACCTAGGGGCTAACACCTTACTCCTACTCACATACATATATCAAACTTGATGCCAGGCAACCACACAACCTGCACCTATCCATGTATTGGCTGTATACTGCTTGCATCAGACAGAGTCAGCCCTGAACTACAGTTCTGTCAACTGCTGCACTTGCAAGGTAAGTCTCCAACCTACACAGTACTTGTAAGGATTAGCATGATACAGTTTGGTACGTATGGATCTGCTACATTTATGCAAGTAAATATAGTGGGCCATTTGGACAATAGTAACATCCACATGGGACTGCAGCTACCCAGTCCACTATCATGTGTCCTTTAATAGTCACTGGGCCTCATGCATAGTATATTTACTACATCAGTCAAAAGAGATGTTAAATAGAGGAGTTACATGATATTTGGACGACTGTGTATCCCAGCAGAACATGCTGTGTTGTTCCCCCAAACCTAACACAGCAGCAGTACCATATAAGTGTTCTAACAGTAAGTCATCAATGGTATATCAGCAGTCCAGTAATCTCAAGGCAGTAACATAGAAATCGATCATACATTGTATATCTCAATACAGGAATAACAATGTGCATATTGATGTTGTTGGTTGTGTAATGAATGACTGCTCTCTATCTGTCAGCTTGTGTGGCTCATTGGACTAGGGAAGTTAGTATGGGTGATGGTGTTGATGGTTCTAATCTGGAGTAGCGCCATGTTTTGGATGTGAGGTAGTATTATGTTGTTTTCTTTGACCAGATTGTCATTTTGTGTGTGTGTGTGTGTGTGTGTGTGTGTGTGTGTGTGTGTGTGTGTGTGTGTGTGTGTGTGTGTGTGTGTGGTGTGTGGTATAACATTACTAACCCCTTTTCATATAAAAAAAACAAAGTCCTTTTTTTTGAGCACTCACATAAGCCCTTTCTACTGGAACAATTGTGCAATGCCAATAGACCTCCAGGCATGTACTCTTGCGGCTTACATGTGGTCTGTGACTAAATACATGTTGATTTACAATATGTATTTCAACACTGTGATTTTAAGGTTGAGTTTTGAAGAGTCTATGACTGTCAAATTTCAAATGTAGTTTATGCAGGGGTCTGGGTGACTTATGGCAATTTTTATATTGGTAAAACTATACAAAAACTTTCAACTGTATTAAGGAACACTGTGCAGCTATACATAATGTTCACCATCAAAATGGTTTATCTAAACATCGCTTGTCCTGCCCAAGTTTTGTTCAATTTAATTTCTTAGTGCTAGAACAGATACACCTGTTTTTTGGTGACATAACACTTTATTAGAGGTGCATGAATTAAAGTGGCAGCTGCTACTTAATGCAGATTCCCAGCCAGGATTGAACGAGTCCCTTAATATGACATGTGCTTTAAGATGGCTTAGATAACCTGTTAACCATTACCTATTTCTTTAGTTTATGTTTGAACAGGTTTGAAACAATATTTCTAATAACTGGGACATTACGTTGAGAAAACTGTCAAGCCGTATCAAAGAACACTGTACAGCCATGCATAATAAAGAGACAAATAATGCTTTAGGTAAACACAGTCAAATATAAACAGGGTTCCAGAAATTCATATTCCTAGTTTTAGAACAGGTAGATTTATTTTATGGAGGTGAGGATACTTTACTGGAGTTTTGTGAGTTGATACGGCATTTTTTGCTCAATGCAGAGGCTTTCCCAGGACTAAATGAAGCTTTGAATATTAAATGTGCTTTGCTGTGGTTAAAGTAACCCCCTCACCACTACCTATTTTTCAAAGACTTTAGAGGTTACTAAAACAATTAACCGATTGTTTGTAACATTGTATTACCTTTTGACATGCCTTAGCTCAAAGGTTGTATTTATCATTTACAGCTAATTTAAAGATTTTTTCACATTTTATTGTCTGCTTACTTTGCACCAACAAGGACATTTAATGTACTGCTTACCAGCTGCATACACATTTCTAAAAATGTTTTTCTGAAGAAGTTCTTGTCATGATTAAGGAACAAAAGTGCTCAACACCGGCTCTGTTTTTCTTTACCTTCTTGCATGGTTTTAGAAGTTTTTTTCTACAGTTAAGCTTTTCATCTTTTCAACCAGACTGGTTCTTTTGCTTTGTATAGTTTTATATATGTATACATGCCTGTCACTCTCCATCTCCCACATATAGCATATCTATCTCTATTGTTATATAAATAGAGATATTTCTATATATACCTATATATAGCTATACATAAAAACATACATCTCATGTCTCTTCCCATATATCTATGTAAAATATATACACACACAGCCACATTTCTATATACATCCATGTTATATATATAAATATTTGTGTGGATGTCTGTATTGTCCCACATACCCTGATAATGGTAAGTAAAAGCTTCACTATCACACATCTATAACAGTACGTAATGCACTTGCCTACAGACCCTTGTGCCTGCTGGATATCACCACACATACAACAACAGGTGATCAGGTGATGTAATGTATAATGTTGTCTATGCACGCATGGATAGGGCACATTTTTCTTGCCCACAGACACGCCCATCGAAATGCAAGCAGCCACATATGGCCAAACTGGTAACTATAGCCACATAGCTAAGATAAATAACACTTATCTGACTGTCAGGCTACTAGATGCAGATAACAGTACAAAGCAATTTCACTCTGCATGCCACAGATGCTGTTCAACACAAGCCTAGTTTGTGTAATCCACACATAGTTTGCTTGCAGTCATATATAACATCACAATTAGCCATGGTGCATGTGATAAGTACTGTGATCTATAGTGTATAAGAGCATCAGGCAGGGGTTTTAATATCACTACAGACCACTTGGCCTGTGCGTGTGTATGCATATCTCCCACTGCAAAGCAACTGAACATTCCTCATTGACTATAAAAGTGCAATAGTTCTGCACTTTTTGGCCCTGTAAATTGATGCCACCTTCCAAACTGCCCTCTTCTACAAGGCCTGCTGATGTAATTGACCTTAAGACTACCAGCTGCAATTACAATGTCAGATTTAATCTGTGTCACATGTGATAAATACTGTTCTCTACAGTGTGCAAGAGTAGTTATGTAGGTGTTCTAATCTCACTATAGGTCACTTAGTGCATATGAGTGTGCACGCATGTGTCCCCTTGCAAAACAACTAAAAATCCCTCATTGACTATGAAAGTGCAATAGTTCTGCACTTTGTGGCCCTTTAAGTTGATGCTGGTGTCCAATCTGCCCTCTTCTACAAGGCCTGTTGATGTCATTGACCTTAAGACTACCAGCTGCCATTTTAATGTGTAACTTGAGCTGCGGCATGTGGTAAGTACTGTGCTCTATAGTGTATACAACTAGATGGGTAGGGGTCTAATCTTGCTCCAGGCTACTCAGTGTGTGTATCTCTTTATAGCATAAATGCGATCAGCTCAGTAACTTACAAAGATGTAGGGTTTTGCAGTACTTTGGTTGTAGCAGGTGTTGTGGACCTCCAAATGCCTTACCGCAATTAGGTCTGCTGATGTCATCAAGGATAAAATGTCCTAAAGAGCTAGTAATATCATACTTGAGGTGTAGCATGCATGTTATGTACTGTGATTTGTAGTGTGTACCATTAGATAGGTAAGTGTTGTAATCTGCATGCAGCCAACTTGCAGTGTGTGTCTGCTGTGTCCTGTAAACAGTAAGTGGAAGTGGTGCTATCCTCAATGTAGTTTGGTTTGTGTGTGTGGCTGTTACAGCATTTTACATCATCTTATGAAATCCTAGGATCTTTGAACTTTAGTAGTATAATGGCTCTATAGCCCTCACACTCATTGCCAAGTTTATACCCTTATTTACATGATCAGCACATATTGCCCCAGTCTACGGGGAGACAGACAGAAGCCCTGTGGTGAAATGATGGTTACTCAACCAATCATACAGATGGCAATTAACGAAGTACACTGAGGTGCTCTCTTTGCCATTAGGCATGATTCTGTTTCAAGGTGTGTTAAAGTCTGCTAGACAGATCTCTCCCACCAGCATGCATTACTAAGGTCACATACCAGGATAATGTCTTTACAGTAAGTAATCCATGTACCATACCACCTACAGATATGCAGCATATCCAATTGAGCACTTTAGGAGGCACACTCACTCCAACTGTCACACAGCAATGTCCACCTCTTATTGTACAGCATCCTTATGGCAGTTGTCTACCATGCAGGTTTGTTATGCCATGAGGAACTTGTGTTCCTCCTGTCAGGTAGAGCAGAGTCTTTGCAGTTGTACTGCTGCTTACATAATGCATGGGTGTAGAGCTCTGGGGGGTGCAGTCTTGCTATGTAAACCATCCCATAGGGGTAATACATTGCTTTGTTGAAGTATATTACTGTATTTTTTACAAGTGGGGTTAGTTCTGATAGTTTTAATGAGACTGATCTATGTTCAGATCTCACCAGGAAGGACCGTACAGTGGTGGGCTGCAGTGGTCACCCATATTAGGATATACATGAAGCAATACATCACTTTCCCTTGTGGGAATGTCATGCCACTGGTCCAGGACATTGTAGTTAAGGACATGGACTAACCTTTGGGCAAGTGATCTTCAGCAAGACTAACCAACACAGTTGGTGGTTACTTAATGTCACTCCAAACCATTGTGTGCTGATATATCTTGATAGAGACACTTACATTCAAATAAGCACAAGGGGTGTCTGGATTCATAGAACTGCTCCTGTTGCTGGCAGTGGCTTGATTCGGTGCCCTTCTAGCAGTGAACTGCACCTGCAGTGTGTCCAGGAAAGCATAGTGTTTAACTAAATCTGGATGTGTATTTATCCTTAATGAATATGTATACACCATCTGCATTACCTTGCACACTGTCAGTTTGAGGTCTGAACATGTGGAAGGATGTTTAGTCTGGTATGGCCATGGTGCTGTCCACAGCCATGAACAAGGTGTCTTTGCACAAATTTCTGTATATTTCAGGGTGGGGACCCCTTCTGCAGAGTGGTGTTTAGTGTTGCCATTCCTAGTGTGTAGCATCATAACTGTGATGTTGTATGAAGATGGCGTTCTCATTGGAAAGTTTTCCTCCCAGACAGGGCCTATAAGATGCACTGTGGGAGTGTCAGCAGCCTTCGCCAGTACTCAAACTCCCAGGGGTGAGAGATGGAGACCATCTCTGGCAAAGCATTGACATCTGTTGATCAAGTCATCCGAAGCATAAATGTAGTGGATCCCCTCACAATGACACCACACACTAAGGCAATTATTGAAGTCCCTCATGTTCTGTTTGTATTGGACCATCATCCTAGGTGAGGGTCAAATGCAGCTGAAAGCTATGGGCACACCTGCGAGATGGACATCAATGTGTCTCAAGATGTACTCACCTATGAGTAATAGGTCTGCTTTTGTGCCTCAGAAATGTGACTGGTGAGATGGTAGTGCCTGAACTATTATGTGTACTGTGCCCTCCTGACATAGGAATTTCTGAGGTGTCTGTTGTTTGGGATTGTGTCTGGTAAGGAGCTGCAGAAATACAGGTGTGTGTGATGTGGATGTGGGTGATTCATGAAGTGAGCTGTGCATGTTGGCAAAATGATCATTGACATATATACTGACTGCTGTGAGATACCATGCACTCAAGGTTTGAAGTACAGTCACATCTGTCACACATTGTGTTTGTGTGGCATAGGAGTAGAGGGGTGGGTGGACTTTTCACATGTCAGCAGTCATTGATAGTGCCATTAGCAACAGTCATGCTTGTGTGTATCTCACAGCACATGATAGTTAGGCAGTGTTATGAAAGATGGTGAAATGTAAGGTGTCACATTTATGTAGGTTCCCTAAGGTAACACAGCACCTGACAGTGTGGTATACAATGCTTTGCCAGCCATGTGGACCTTGGATTGACCATATTCCTGTCATTAGTCATGGTCCCAATTCCATACCTACAAATGTGACACTGTGAAAGTCCTGTAAAGTTAAGGTCATTATGTCACATCCTTGGAGTTGACAGCCTGAAACACAGTGTTTATGGGGATGCCTTGCAGTGAAGATGTGGATGCCAGTGCATGCACAGGCAGCTTGTTCAACTTTGCTGACATTACGTTAGACTTACAAACATTCAATGCCTATCAAGCAACCACACAGCAAACTGGTTGTTGTTTGACATAATGTGGGAACACTGACATGTGTTCCACGTACATAACTGTATAATATGACATACCTAGGACATGTGCCAGGCGTACGCACTTTGAGCAAAGGGTGCCAGTCCTCTGCAGTACACCTCATGGCCATGTCATGCAGATATCCACTGAACCAGTTGAAGGGCAGGATAAAGGAAGTGCTGTGAAATTGTCACCTAAGATGGATCACCACTGTTGTGCTGCTTGTTTCAGCAAGCCTGGACATCTATGTCACTCAACATTACACATTATATTGTGGTGCTGCAGTTTTGCTCCTAATCACCATCTGGTCAGTTCCCTTGTGACATACCACCAACCCTGGTAAAGAAGAATACTACATAGAAAAGCCAACTAACTGCTCAGATCATTAATCAAGGCATCTACCTGGAGGAGGGTGTGTGAAGCCTACAGAGCCTTTCATGATGTGGGACAACCATTTGGATGAACAAACAGGCTGTGGCCTGCTACTCATCATGAGCTTCATATTAAAATTTTGTGTGTGATGACAGACAAAGTAATGCAGCATGGTATCCCATGACAGAGTGGTTGTGATGAAACCAGCAGCAGTAGTCGACAAGCACCAGCAATGCAGCAGATTCCCTTGCTTTCTGTATTCTTCACAAAGTAATTGTGCCCTTGCATTACACACCACTTGTGTAGTGTCCAGCTGCAGAATAACTGTGTAAAACCTCCCACCTTACCTTCACAGGGTAGACATATTCCACTTCCCTCCATTGTTTGTGCTCTTTACAGACACCTTTGATGACTCTTTTCTTGCAACATGATGGAAGTAACTGCAATATTTAGTTGCACACAAGACAACTGGCATGCAGTGTCAATCAGTGTCCTAGATCTTTCCATAGTCTGATAGATAAATCCATGAAAGGAGTTAGCACAAATATGATCAGTAATAATGTTGTACACCTACTGATACTGGACCAAACACATTTTGTTTTTCTCAAGGGTAAATCATGCCTACCTACCCTAATTGGTGCACCTCATTGAGTTTTACAGTATGCAATGGATGATGGGAATATGATTCACTACACCTACCATGATCTGACAAGGTGTTTGACAATATTAGGCCAGCAGGCCTTGCTGGAAACAGTGTAGGTTATTTATAGACTGGTTTGTTAGCTGGTGGATAGCCAAGTGTCTGATAGTCATAACTTGGGAAGATAGCATTAGGTAGACTTATGCTACAATGACACCAATCACCAGTGGACTTCCCTCAGACAACATTAATAGAGTACCCCTTGCAGCCATTCCCTTCTTGCAGTCATGACCAGTGTCACTAACCTCTGACTGACTACATTAGCAGGTGATTGCATATTAGGAGCTGTCACTGAATGCCACATAAAACCAACAGTTATCCAGGATGACCTGAGACATATATTCAATTGTTGTAAGATCCACTGACAAATAGTAAATGCCAAGGACTGCACAATGCTATCCATTTGGAAGACATCCACCTTTGAAAAATATAGTAGAGTCTACACACCACACACAGCTGAACCAATACCCATGGACGTATGGATACAGAAAGTAATGTAGCCTTTGACTTACACTGGTCGGTAAGATGTGGGGATCCATTCAATTCTGTACAGCTTATACAGAAATGAATGACATGTAAATCCCAGACTCTCATTGTCATACCATATTTGTCACTCATCACACCTATCATTTATGCAATGGCACCTTAGCTATGTCACTACACAGGCATATCTTACAACTGTAGGAGCCACTTAGGTTTCATGGTAAACCAATACACATCGCAGATAACATGTCCGATGCAGTCCATGTAAAGAGTGTATATGTGTAGTCTGTCTCCTACATGATTTGGAGGGGATGTGTATGGCTGCCATACAGGGAGGTGTCAGATCCCACTGTGTACCTCCTGCTTATCCAAGACAGATCTAACACATGTATTACCTGTTCTACACACCTACACCATCACTGTGGTATAAATAGTACATGCTGTAGGGACAGGTATGTAACACAGATACTAAATCATATATGTAACAGGCTCCCCATTCATGTTAAGCACATGTCTGCTGTATCCTACATCATGTGCAAGTTACACAATGGGATACAGAACAAGACAATCATAACTGGTGTAGGACAAATGTCTGTAATGGACACAGGAATTTGTAGATAGGTCATCTCCATCACCACAGCTTGTAGATGTCTTAGCTCCAGAAACTCGTGACACTTATTAAGGGTATCAGACCATGCCATAGATGAGGGATGCATGAGTAGGCTGTGTGACGCCATTGTCCTTGTTAGCCTGTTATACACATATGACCCTATGGAGCCATGCACCTATACCACTGTACCTTGCTGGAGACATATGTCTTCTGTGCTGACATTCCATCCTGTGCTGTGATGTGTATGAGTTTATTGCCACTGTGTATCCATACGTTTCTCCTACAGACTCTTGAAATTGAACCATAAATAGGTCTGTGACCACCTTTCATTGTGTAAGTATACAACCAAGAAGTGGTACAAGATAAGATACACACAATTATGTGCCTTACTCATTAGAAATGTCAGCATACAGTATCAATCAGTGACCAGTGCAAGTGGCATGCCAAAGCAACACTGCATTACAAAATGAAATATTCATTTATATAGTCACCCTGTGCATCAGACACATAGCCTCAGTTCCCTACATCGATGACGAGGATGACAGGTTTGTGGCATACATATCACTTGCATAAGGTGTCGTGTGAGGGTGCAGGAGGCCTACACTGACCCAACAGATTGAAATCATGTGTGTGAGTCAGGAAGGGAAGCTGGCAAGATGGATCATGGAAATGTGCCATTTGTGTCTGTGGTGTGTGCATGAATA
The DNA here is from genome assembly GCF_019279795.1 of Protopterus annectens. Classification (NCBI taxonomy): domain Eukaryota; kingdom Metazoa; phylum Chordata; order Ceratodontiformes; family Protopteridae; genus Protopterus; species Protopterus annectens. The sequence goes on along the minus strand of NC_056736.1, from coordinate 201,385,316 downwards.
CAGACAACATCAGTGCTAGCCCTACATATGTGTATGTTGGGCAACTGTGAAGTGTTCATGGTAGAGCTGACAGTTCACCATCTCCGACTCCGAACATGGCAACTGGCTCTGCAAGGAGTTGCACTGACACCTCCATGGCCAAGGTCAGAAGCATTGTTAGTACCTGACAGTGACTGCTGGCTGCTGTGAACATTTCCTCCATGAGAATGCTCAGGACCAGAAGCCCATGGCCTGCCATTTCTTGGTGTGGACAGCACAATCCCTTCTGGAGTGCTGGATTTACTGCCACAACAGAATCCTGATTGAGCATGACCAAGTAGACTCTCAGCAGATGTAGCTGCTGACCTATGTCCACAGGTCAGATGCTTGACTCCAACCAGATGTTCCATAACAGACAATGTGAGATCCAAGACAGATATTCTATGATCTCTCTCAGACCACCTTCTTTCCACTGCATCATTGAACTGATCTAGGGTATCATCAATGAGTTGTAGGCAGTCACGGATGTCAGACTGTGCTGCATACATAACACTGAGCACTTATTTGGAGTTCCTTTCAGAATGTTCCTGTGCCTCCATGACCACCCAAAACTAATGCAGAGTGACCCCTGATGATACACCTGCGACAGGCCCCCTACAACTACCATTCTCAATCTGCTTGTGTGGAACTTTGCAAACTCTCTGGCTATGACCAGTGTCTAAACTCACTGAAGATATAGTTGCCACACTCTCCTGTTCAATGTCCCCACCCTCTGACTGTCCAATATCTGTGGCCACCGGGGATTGGTATGTGTGGGGATACTGACAGCGTGCAGTGATAATGAGGCCAGAAGCGAGATGTAATCCTCTGGGACAGATTCAGCACTTTGGCCACCATCATCATAAACTTCTAAAGAGACACTGACATCAGGTTGTGTTAGGGATACTGACCAACCCCCTGGTCATATGTGTTAAGAAAGGGAAACGCAGTACATTAATACCTGCATTATTTTGCTCTGCAGTACTATGTTGCAATATATGTAAAGCTATATACACTGTTGTAACTATTACAGACCTGATTAACCCCAAACCTAATATAGTAGGACATAAGGACATTACTTTTCCCACAAACATCTGTAGTTACTTGTAAATAAAAAGCTGTTTACACTTCAATCTCATCAGCAACAATGAGGTGCACTGCTGACATTTGTGAAGACTCTGCACAGTTGACACATACGGCAATCTGTGAAGTCCTGACAATACTGTCTCATCTATCATTATTGTCACACCTACAAGGTATAGGTATGACTCTAAAGTGTGTACAGTCAGAAAATATCTGTGCAGTTGGCAATCATGCCAACAGTACAACAATACATCCAGCAGACCTGGGATGACATTTTAGGAAATACAGTGCAGTAAATCTACATCTGGAACAAAACAGTGTTGTGCTTACCAGGAGCAGGCTCACAGCCTTGTCCGATTCCTGAGGGACCTGTGAAAAGTTGAGGGAGAGGCAATGTAAACACTACAGCATGTTGCACTATAAGATGGTAATACATCCATATATCTGACATTTACAGTATTATTTTGTTAATTGATATGTTGATCACAATCTGAGCATGAGATTTAAACTGCAGTTAAACTCCTCCCCTAAAGAACAAACACCTGACACCCAGGCAAAAGTATTGACACCCTGAAGCACTGAATGCTACAGTATTCCAGTGCTGATCAAACAAAGCCTACACAGATGCTCCTCTGCCATGGAAACTGTGGCACTCACATCCATGATATATGGTGTGATGGATGCCTGGGAGCTGTCATGTGTTCCTAGGATCACCAGGAATTCCTCATTGACTGAAAGTCATTGTTCTGCTGCAGTCCATCCACCAGTGACACCATGAACCCTGGCCACATCTGTTACTCTTCTGGGTGCAGCATTAATCATACCTGTGGCATGGTGTCAAACTTGCTCATATGTCCTGGTCTGGTGACCTATGGTGTTCACATTACAATGTCAGCCCACAATGCTGCCCACTGTTCCATGATTTGCCTCCCCCTGGACAGAAGGACTTCATGGTGTTGACGGAGGTCTTTCAGGATGATATCATTCTCAGCATCCATAAAAGGGGCATGTCATCTGAAATACATGTTTCTTGAATGACAACAAAATGGGAACACAGAAAGGCTGGCATTATCCACTGCTTGATCACACGTATCATATTTCATAGTGTGCAGACATACTAACCGTGTGGATTCAACTCAGATATTAGCAATAGTCAGCTATTCCCTTGTGTGCATAGACAATTACTGCTTTATGATCACACAACCAACACAGGAGTCCATTGCAGTGTGTCCCCTAATGGAAACCCCTCGATAATATTTCAAAACAACAGTGGCAAACAAATAGCAGTGTAGTATTACAACCACTATTCGGGGACATTCACATGAGACCAATGTGCCACATTCACAAAAAAAATTCCACTCTTGATGTACTGTACGTCCTCTGTAGGTGTAACAAATCTGGAAATCAAGGACATGTCATCATTGCAGTTCTAAGAAAGGCTTAATGGTGTAATTCTCATTCACCCTATGTATATTCACACATATGCATCATTTTATAGACAAAAAGGTTACATACATGGTAGAGTACAATACTCTTCTGTTGATAAGTACAGATATATTAAGTGTTTGGCAATGCATTTTCTGTCTGAAGAAAGTATCATATAGACTGGTTCCCATAGCCAGCTGTTTGCCTTTTTAACATGGTTCATATTACCAGGTGATTGGCTCTTAACTAATCTGTGGTTTTGAACTGCTAATTGCAGCCAACATAGGTAATTTGCAGTATAATCATCAATGGCATGCAACCACTGAACAAGGTATAAGGCCTTCATGTAGATTATAAGGATTAAACATTTGTTGTTTTAGAGTGTTTCCAGTTTTCTTTTTCTTTTTGGATTGACCTTTATGTAGTTTAGAAGCCCTTTCTGATATTTTGTGCTGGACATTCCTCAGGTCACAATAGTACATCACTGCATAGGGTATGTCTGTAGCAGCTACTTTTAAATACAGATGTGTGTGCTTTAGGCTGCAGCTAATGCTGCAGGCAACAAGCATAGGCAGAGAATGTACTCATTTTGAAGGACAAGCTGTAAGAGTAACTGTGGGAGGTGAGGCAGCATTGTTGTATAGGCAGAGCCAGAGTGAGGGTACACATTCCACTGCAAATTAAGGCATGCGTTTAAGGTAAGTATATTAGGCAACGGTATCACTAACAGAGTAGTAGGCAACATGTTTGTTGTGTCCTTGAGCAACATAGGGGGAAATTATACCATTATGTCAATCATTTGGGCAACTGTCAGGCCATGTGTTACATTATGGTAGACATTTGGAACATGTGTGCTGGCAGTCCTAATTACTAGCACGAGCTCCATATGTGTATGTTAGTTGTGCAGCTGTGCTAATATGTAATATTATTATAAAATGATTGTATGGTGTACTCTGATATTAGTGGGCCACATTTGCCTTACCTACGTTAAAATCCTCTGTGAATGCATATTAATGCATGACGTGAAACTTTATGCACTTATAGTATTGCTATAGGGATATGTCAAGTGTGTTTTTATCTGCAGGGCTGATATTTCCATCAGTGAAAAGTAGACATTTCATTTGAATTTATTATGTGGATAAAGAGTGCATAACTCAGTCGTTCATTGATGGTTTCAGAATAATGTAATTTAAATGCTACACACCACTGGATTTGAACCCAGAACTATGTGTGGCAAAAGTTACTGTTTGCAAAGTATTTAACAGACTGAACTACTGCATCACTGTGCATTTGTGATGGTATAAGTAAACACATACAGTCTGTGACATACCTTTATTATATCCATTATTATGTGCCTGGCTTTATAGGGATGTATTTCTCCACCAGAGTCCCAGTTGAACATGTATTTTGCCATTAATGTTGTAGCAGGTGCACTTGTACATGTTGCTGTTAAAAGTGCCCATTCACCTGGTATTAGAGACCTCAGTTACATCCATGAGTGTTTGTCTGGCCTTCTAGTGGTGTACTCCTGTACCAGACTGGAAATTACACTCCAATTTCCATTACTTTTTCAGCAAGTTTGCACAATGCAGCACAATGTGCAGCTCTGCTTACACATGCTTAATTACAGTAACTTGCAATTACTATGTTTGCTTAAACCACCTGTTTTAATTAACTGCTCTGTGGTATGACAGGTTAATGCAGTGGTCTGTAAGTGCGATGTTCTTGGGTTTGAAATAAGGGACAGGTGTTTATTATCATTTAAAACACATATATTAATATAGCTCTCTTTAGCTGACCTTAGCATTGCTGTGCAGCATGCATTGTCAAGAAGTGTTGTGCAAACAATCTTTAAAGAAATGAAAAAAGGGGAGCTAGGACAGTGGTAAAATGGGGTGCAAGCAGGCGGTAAAACATAGTGCAAGGCGGGTAGGTATGTGCAGGAAGGCTGTAGGGAAGAACCATAGCTATCCATTTCTTGTACAGCAACAACTGTACACTTTGTAGAATTTGTAGATGAATTTGGACTACCACTCCCAGAGAGAGGGGTGAGGACAACATAACTGCATTTGTCAAGCCAATTGGACCAAATTACGTATGTCCAGTGGACACGTGTGAAATGGAGACCTATGTATGGGATGATATTTTTTTGGTACACATGGCCATTTTTTTTTAAGGTGAGAGTGGAATGCTGGGGAAGGGACATAGGTACATGTGACAGAGGTAAGGTGGGAAAGTGAGGAAGCTAAGACAAACAAGACAGCAGACAGAGATGGAGTGTGATACAAGAGGGGGATGAACACCTCAGATAAGGAGGATATTGTGGAATCCCAGTCTCAAGTACCACCACAAGGTAGCAGTGGGACTCACCCATGGGAATGTCATTACTGCTCCTTCATTGCCCCTGGTGTGGCAATGGTGGAGGCTGGGCTCCAGGGTGAGCCTGCCCTCCAGGGTGGCAAACATACTCTTCATCCAGGGCAGGTGGCGTCCAAAGCCACAGAATACAATCCTACACAACAAATGTGGAAGTTCATCATGGATAGCAACACCCCCTCAACCACCACTCCCAGTGGGTGGACAAACCCTGTCCTGAGGGGCAGAACTACCTGACACCTCAGGTAGTGTAGTGGCAGCAGAGGGGGCATCACCAGGCTAGGTGCCAGATGTACTGGGCCCAGGTGCCATGGCCGGAGGAGCCAAGGAAGGTGGATCACCTGGAACTGGCCTACCTTGTCACTCTGTAGTAAATTAGATGTAAAGATAATTTAAGGTTAGTAATAACCAAATTAATGTTAGTATTAACATAATGGAACATAATATTGATTAATCCAACTACATATTAAGGTATATTATCTGGAGCACAACAATAAATAACATAACAGTAAGTATGTTAACAGCAAACCAGAATGAAATAACCTATAACACCAACAAAACAGTTAGCTTAACAGAATATATTAATTTTAAATCATAATAATAAATAACCTTAATAAATTAAAGAAAATAAGGGGAGGGGATAGAGAGAAAAACATACCATTAGTGAAGTTGCAGATGATATTAAGACAGACTGCTAATACATACTTCTATAGGTATTCAGTGTCAGTTGTAAGTACAGTGACTCAAATTCTTCAATAGATGATGTAGCATGTACATACCTCTCAAGCTGTTATCATGGGACAGTATGGGCCAAGCTCTACAAAATGCAGGTGCACAACTACATGGAACTGTGTCACGTAATGCGCATGTACATGACTGTCAAGGTGTTCTGTAAATGGATTTGCAAATACAATGTATTCCAGGTAATAACATCATTTCTTAATTGGCAGGCATGGGAGTACAACCCAAAAGCTGTGAATGCAGGGACATGTAAACAAGAAAATAAAACTAAACCAATCACAGAGGGTCTTGAACACTATAGGCTCCACACTAAGAACTCCTGAAATAAAACTGGGACATCTTCAGAATGAAATATCAGCAAAATTAATTGAATGTAATTCAATGTGTTAATGACATTGTATATAAAATAATTGATTGTTTGTGTCTTTCGGCTTTTCCCGGTTAGGGGTCGCCACAGTGGAACTCCGGTCCGCTAATGATTGGCAGTAGAGTTTTACGTGCTGGCTTGCCAGGCCTAGCCCACAACCTTCAACGAAGGAACGCCCATTCACGCATGTCACCACACAGAAGACGCTCTAACTGAAAATCGAACGGGCAATGTCTAACTGTGAGGCGACAACGCTACCGCAGCACTACCACCGCAGTATATAAAATAATTGATGTGGTGCTGATATTCCATTCTGAAGAAGTCCCAGTTTTATTTCAGGGATGAAAGTGCTTAACCTGTAACCTGTTAAATAAATAGATTGTTTTTTTTAAAAGACTGCATTTCTTTGTACGGTTCTTAGTGTGGAGCTTATAGTATTCAAGACCCTCAGTGACCGGTTTAGTTTTATTTTTTTGGTAGTTTGTTTTATCACTGTTCAAACGGGTTGTGTTTCTTATTCTTTTGAAACCCCAATCCTGCTTTACACTTTATTGTTATTGCTTCTTAGAATCTGTGATGTACAGACATGACATCTGCCCAGAATGTTGGCTACCTTAACCATATACCTTGTTCCTGGAGTAGGACGAATAGAGAATTATGTGAATGAAAGTGGACTGCAGACAGCACTGAACTGTACTGTGGGTTGTGCGATACATTTATCAGGCAATTACTTTTGCATTCTTTACTTATTTCTGTTTTACAGACATGCAGTGAATATAGCCCTACTGCACTTATTACAACACACTAGTTCTCAAACCACAATCCTACTAATCCTGGCATGAGACTGGACTTTGAGTCCATTTAGCTGCAGCTGTTGGAAGAGAAGCACACTATTATGCATACCAGTTTTGCAAAGATTTGGCTTGTATTTTTTTTTAAGTAGTGACAAATATACTTACATATCTGTGGGGCATGCCCAACCGTAGCCTCTTTGACTTAGGTGTCCAAGGTCCCCCTTTTCCTTTACTTCAAATCATCATAGTGGTGATGACACTGCTCACCAGTGCAGGGCATACCAGTACCACTTGTAGGATCCTTCGCCATCTGATCCCATGCTTCAGCTTTACATTATGAGCCCTGTTAATTTCCTTGCAACAGCCAGGGTTTTTAGTTTTGGACCAGGAGTCCAGCAAACACTCTGGCTCCCGCACACCCCAACTCTGCACCTGAATGCTCATTCCCTCACAAACATCAATACCAACAAATATATCAACAGGTTAAAAAGACTCCAAATAATGCTGCACGATTCCCACCTACTGCCCTTAATATAGGCTGTTTTCCCACCCTTACACATCATACTATAACATTCAAGCAAGCACCATGTTGCATAGCATCGCACAAACCTGCTTAATATCGCATAATCTTGCACAACCTTGTTTTAGCGGAGCTTAGCAATGCACAAACAGGAGAGGACATTAATCATGTTAAAGCACTGCTTAGCACAATGCAGCTTTTTCAAATGTAATGACTGCTGGGGAGTCAAACCCGGGACCTACAACACTCTAAACCATGACCGTACCTATTTAGCTATGTGAATAGTATGAAATCCAGTATACCTTCACATATACTACTAGGCTACCTGCTAGCATTGCTAAGCACCAAGCCTCGCAAATGGCCATTCCTAATATAAAAACATGGTAAGCAACAACACATAATTAATTGCATCCAGTGTCTATATTTAGATGTCTGGCAAATGCCACCTGTGCATGTGTAAGCGCAGCTTGACGTTGCTGTGCTCTGAGCCATACTGTGCAAATGAGCATTCAAAGAAAACAAAATAAATAATTAATTACATCCTGTTTCAATTTTTAGATGTCTGGCAGGTGTCAGCTTTGTATGTGTAAGCACAGCTGGGCATTGCTGTGCTCCACACCATGCCGCACAAACAGGCATTTAAAAAAAAAAAACATAGAAAAAAAATTGCACTTCACACATATTTCTAGACTACCAGGGTACATTACAGGTATATACATTATCCTGTGCATAACATCTGTCTGGGAAATCCCTGGACAATCCACAACCATGGGACCCTGCACTGCTGCCTGCATGGATTCAATATCCATGTTACTGTGATCTCCCTCGGCAGCACAGCATGATTAATATGCATGGCACGCTACTGATGGGGAACCATGGCTGTGTACACCAGTACATTCTGTGTAGGATCTATACAGAGCCTACACAGATTTTATTGAATCCTGGGGCTTGTCTGAAGAAAAAAAATAATAAAGGATGCTAAAGAAAACAGAGCTACATGTTTAGACTGATTTGTTCTGTAAAGATATAAATTACTTCCAAATGATCTAATTTTTCTGATAGAGAAGTATTTTTTCAGTGTAAAATTATATTTGTATACCATCGTAATGGAAATATTTAATAATTACTCCAGATTTAAAACAAGAAAAATCCCAGACTCTTTTTATTATCCCATACCACTCCTTATTACAGACTTTACAATTTTTATGGCTATGTTAACTAGACTCAAAGTAATATTACCAGTGATTATTGAAACAAATCAACAAGAAATTATTATAAATACAGAGACTCAAGAAAGCATTTAAATAACACTTACCTAAATAAAACATCACATGTGTTAGTTTAGACAAAGAAAAAAATGATTCTGTCACTTGGACATATATATTTAAAACTCTGGAATTATTTCTGTTACTGGACACATTATTCAAATATTTCAATCTGTTACATCAAAAAGATATAGCATATGTTAAAGTAAGTAAAATTATTTTCCTGACCATTAAACCATAAGGAACCAAATAAAGATTGCCCTCTCCCCTTTACCCATTAATTTTTGTGCCATTGACACTTTTGCAAATTATATCATGGAAGGAGAAAGTGTGGGTGGTTCTAAAGGCCTATTACAACTGTCTGTGTCCCAGGCACTCAAAAAACTCTGTTTTGCAGCCAGATACTAGGGTGTATTGGATCTCAAACAGTCAATGCTTAGACTTGACTACATGCCTCGACATGGTGTTGCAGCATTGCAGATAAAGTGGAATTACCACTCCTTGAAGAATGCAATATCCAAGTTTGAGCAAGGTGGGTACAGCAGCTGCAGGGAGGGAGTGGAAGAGGTACTGTAGCTTACAGCTTTAGACATTGATCAGAAGTGGGATTTAGAGCTAAGGTGTGAGAATGGTGTTTATGGTTAAGAAGCAATCTAGAAATTTAGGTTTAGGGAGAGGATGGGGAGTTTTAAGTCTAGAGAACAGGAGGGGTTCTAAAGTTAGGAAGTGACAAGAAAGCTTAGGGTTAGGGAATGATCAGGGATGTTGGTTTAAGTTTAGGGTTAGGAAATGAGTTTAAGGCAAGGGAATTGGAATGGTGTTTTAGGATAAGAGAGTAATTGGGTACTTAACTTTTGAGATGGGATGTAGTTTTTAGATTTATAAAGTGCCTGGAGACTTGATATTTAGGTAGTAGTCATAATTTTAGTGTTATTGAGTGGCTAATGGTTTTAGGTTAGATTAAGAGTGCTGGAAGGGCTATGCATTTCATCAGTACTGACTGTCAGAAGGGCTAGTTAAGTAACTAAGATTATGCCAGTGGGTGATAGGACACTTGCTATTTAGATCAAGTGACAGTGAGCAAGTGTTGTGAGAGCTACTACTATTTATTTATTTACTATTTGTTCACTGGGTAAGTAGCCTGGTCTATTGACCTTTTTCAACCATGACCCAAACTGATGGAGCAGAACAATATTTATGTATGCATGTATGTATGTATGTATGTATTTATTTGTCTTTGCTGACTAGGAAAAGTCTGACTGGGTAAAATCAATTTTCAGCAGAGGCTTGGGAAGAAAAGCTCTACATTTAAGTTACACATGATTTACAATTATACTTGCAGGGTAAAACATCTGTACATGAGCTTATTTACACGATTTTTAAATATTTTTTAACGTGGCCATATAATTTTAACACAAATAAGAAGAGAGAAATTAACATATATTGGTGAATTATTAAAGCGAAAAATAAAATACAATAGTAGTTAATGTGTTGATAGCATGATGACTGAAGGGAAAAGGTCAAACTATTTCTTTAAGGTTAGTAATAAATTGAAGACAGACAAGTAGTATGTAGCTTAAATACTGAGGATGAGAGAGATATGAAAGGAAAAATCATGGAAATGACAGGGAGATAAATGGACAGAGGAGGAATTGTAGTTTGTGGTGGGTTGCAAGATAAAGAGCAAGAGTTAAAGAAATTAGTGCAGTATGGCAGTATGAGGACGAGTGATAAGGTACAAAAAGATTGGGAAGTAAAGTGGCTGTAAGAGTTGGAGAAAAGTAATCTGAGTAAAGTGAGCCAGATTACATCCACCCCAGGATTCAATAAAATCTGTGTAGGCTCCATGTAGAGAAACAAGGAATGTACCCATGTACATGGCCACAGTTCCTCCTCAGCAGCATGCCATGCATATTAATCATGGTACACTGCCGAGGCAGGGCATAGTAAGAGGGATTTTGAATCTGGGTAGGCAGAAGTGTAGAGGAAATCCTGTGGTTGTGGATTTCATGGTCAGATGTTATGACCAGGGTGAGACCCCCTGCTAATGTTGAAATGTGCTGTACACTAATATTTTGTGTTTTAATTTTCTATTTTTTTTTTATTTTTTTAATGTCCATTTGCATGGCACAGTGTGGAGTGCAACAGTGCCAAGCTGCACTTAGATATATAGAGCTGACACCTGCTGGACATCTAAAAATAAAAAACGGATGTAATTAATTATTATTTTTTTTAGTGTATGTTTCTGTGCCATGCTGTAGAGGGTAGCAGAGCTGAGCCGTGCTTACACATACACTATTGACAGCTGGCAGATATCTAAAAATAGAAATCGGCTATGAATATTTATGTCTAGTTTTGTTTAAGCCTGTTTGTGTGGTGGGGCGTGGTGCTTAGCAATGCTAACAGGTAGCTTAGTAGTATATGTGAAGGTATACTAGTTTACATACTATTCAAGTAACTAAATAGGTAGAGTCAAGACCTAAAGCTTGGTAGGGGCTGGGGTCTAGTTCCTAGCACTCATACCATTTTTTTTAATGTAGTTTCATTTTTTGTTTAATTTAGAAACAGAATTGTCACATTGACAAAAGCTGCACAGTGCTAAGCACTGCTTAAATATGGTTAACGCTTAAACCTAAAACAAAAGAGGATGAACCAAACCACAGCAGGCATCAGATAAAAAACAATTCCGTTTAATGGTAAGCGCTTTTGCAGCACATCAAGCGGCTTCATCAGACACACAAGAAATGCAATGCCTTACTTTTAAACTAAAAACAACTAATAGTTTAAAAGTAAGGCGTTGCATTTCGTGTGTGTCTGATGTAGCAGTTGATGTGCTGCAAAAGTGTTTACCATTAAATGGAATTCTTTTTTTATCTGCTGCCTGCTGTGATTTGTTTCATCCTTTTTTGTTTTTGGTTTATTCTTGTTCAGTTGTTGGTTGAACCAATTATCTACACCACATTCTTGTTCTTCTGCGTGGTTAATGTTTACTACTGTTTGAGCATTGCTACACAACTTTAAAATTGTGATTGTGTGAATTTCCACAATGCTCAGCTCTGCTAAGCAGGTTTGTGTAATGCTAAGCAACATGGTGCTTTTTTTGAATGTTGCAATATGACGTGTAAGGGCAGGAAAACAACCTATATTAAGGCCAATAAGAAGGAATTCTGCACCTGTTTTTGGAGTCTGTCAAACTGTTGATATGCCAGGGAGTGTTGGAGAGGCTGTGCACATTCAGGCGCCGATATGGGGTGTGCTGGAGTCCAGGGTTTTTGTTGGGCTCCTGGTATGCAATTATAAACCTAGGCTATTGCAGAGTGGTTACCAGGTCTCAGAATGTAAGCTGAGGCCTGGGATAGTTTGCCTAGAGAACATGCCAGTGCTGCTGGTATCTCCTGCACTGGTGAGCAGTATCATCACCACTATGATGACCTGAATTGCAGAAAGAGGGGAACTTTGGACACCTGGGTCCAAGAAGCCAGTAATGGGCATGCCCTACATATATGTATTTCTGCCACTACTTTAGTAAAATACAAGCTGAATCTGTGTAAAATGGTATGCATAATGGTGTGCTTCTCTTCCAATAGCTGCAGTTGAGAGAGCTCACAACATGCAGTCCCATGCTGGGCATCTGGCCAGGATGCACCATGAGTGTGGTAAGTATGTATATTTTATGATAAATGTAGTGTAATAAAGAATAAACAATAAAAACTGTAGTGGAATAAAAAATAAACAATAAAAACTGTTGTGCAATAACTAGTAAATAATACCAGTAACAGTAAGCAATAAGGTGTAAAGCAAGATTGTGGTGTTATAGCATAATTTCAGTAGAGCTGTATGCATTGCATTTCTATTGTAATATTGTTGCAGTCAATGGAATGCAAAAGTAATTGCTTGAAAAAATGTATTGCACAACCCACAATACTGTTCAAGGCTGTCTCCAGGCCTCTTTCAGTCACATAATGCTCTATTTTCTTCCCACTCCAGGAACAAAAAGTATATGGGTGAGGTAGCCAACATTATGGGCAGATATTGTGTGTATACTTCACAGATACTTTGCAGCAATACCAATAAAGTGTAAAGCTGGATTGTGGCTTCATAACAAAATGTGTCTAAATACTTGCAGTAGGGCTGCATTCATTGCATGTTTGTTCTAATGTCACTGCAGTCAACTGTAATAACTGCAGAATGCAAAAGTAATTGCTTGAAAAATGTATTGTGCAGCCTGCAATATGGTTCAAGGTAGTCTCCAGGCCACTTTAGTCACATAATGCTCTCATTTCCTCCCACTCCAGGAACAGGAAGTATATGGGTGAGTTAGCCCACTTTATGGGTAGACATCATGTGCATACTTCACAGATACTTAGCAACAATACCAATAAAGTGTAAAGCAGGATTGTGGTTTCATAACAAAATGTGTCTTAATATTTGCAGTAGGGCTGTGTTCATTGCATGTCTGTTCTAAGTTGTTGCAGTCGATTGTTACAGTATTTTCAGATGTCCCCTGCAGTCAAAGCTTTTGGGTTCTACTCCCATGCCTGCCAACTAAGACATGATGGCTGTCTAGTCTATTTAATGTACACAAACATATCTGTCAACTGTCATGACTTTTCATAAAGTAATTACAACTTCCCAATCTGTCTGGTCCATGATTAGCAAATAAATGATTGCCTGGAAAGCAAGGTATTGTCAAATCCATTTACAGAACAACTTGGTAGTCATGTATGTACATATTATGGGAAACAATTCCATATAATTGTGCACCTGCATTTCTTAGTGCTTGGCCCACACTGCCCCATGTTAACAGCTTGAGAGGTATGTACATGCTGCATCATGTATAGAGGAACTGTAGTCACTGTACTCACAACTGACATTACACACATGTAGAACTATGTAATAACAGCCTTTTTAGGGATATCAACTGTGGTGTCACTAATGGTATGTTTTGCTCTCTCTCCCCACCCTTTATCTTCTTTAATTTATTATTCTTATTTATTACTATGATTTAATATTAATATATTTTGTTAAACTAACTGTTTTGTTGGCATTATGGTTTATTTCAATCTGGCTTGCTGTTAACATGCTTACTGTTATTTTACTTAATGTTGTGTTCCACATAATATACCTTAATATGTATTTGGATTACTCAATATTATGTCCCATCATGTTAATACTAACATCCGTTTATTACTAACCTTAACTTATTGTTATAAATAATTTACTAGAGAAAGTCAAGGTAAGCTAGTTCCCAGTGATTTGGCTACCTTGCCTCCTCCGGCCATGGCACCAGGCTCCAGCATGTCTGGGACCCAGAGCAGTAGAGCTGCCACTGCTGCCTCTGCAGTACCTGCAGTGTCAGGTAGTTCCAGCCCACAGGACGGGGATGGGCCCCCCTCTGGGAACAATGGTGGAGGGGGAGTTGTGACCCATGATGAAGTGCAGGTTATAGTGCACAGGATCATGTAGCATGGGTTTGGATGCTCACCTGCATCAGATGGAGAGCATGCTGACATCCTGGTGCAGCAGGCTTGCCCCAGAGCCCATCCTCCACCACTGCCACCCCCAGGGCTGTGAAGGAGCAGTGCCAACAGTTCCATGAGTGGGGATATGAGTTATGCTGCAACCTTGTGTAGGCACATGGGACTGCGATTTCATAATACCATCACCATCCAAGGTGTTCACCACACTTTTGTGTCACATACCACCCCTGTCTGCTGTCATGTCTGTCTTGTCTGTCTGCAAAAGCTTCCTCACTTACCCAATTTACCTCATCCACATGTACCTATGTCCCTTCCCCAATATTCAACTCTCACCTTAAAAAAATGGGAACCTGTCCCAAAAAAAATAAAAAACATATTGCCCAATACATAGCTCTCCTTTTTGCACACATGTCCACTAGACACACATAATTTTGTCTAATTAACTTTACAACACAGTTATGTAGTCCTCACCCCTCTCTCTAGGGGTGAGAGTCTAAATTCATCTACAAATTCTGTCAAAGTGGACAGTTGTTGCTGAACAAGAAATGGATAGCTATGGTTCTTTCCTACACTCTTCCTGCATATATCTAACCTGCATTTCACTATGTTTTCTCCCTGCTTGCACCCCATTTCACCCGTTTCCTATCTCCCTATTTTCCTTTTCTTTAAAGTTTTTTTTTTTTGCTGGACACTGTGCAACACAGTGAGCTGTGCAGCATTCCTAACCTCAGCTAAAAAGGGCTATATTGATATATGTGTTTTAAATGATAATAAACATGTACACAATGAGCACCTGCCCCCGATTTTGAACCCAAGATCATCACACCTGCAGACCATTGCATTAACCTGCTTCACTACACATCTGTTTATTAAAACAGGTGGTTTAACCAAAATATAAGAACTGCAAGTTACAGTCATTAAGCGTGTTTAAGCAAAGTTGTGCATCCTGTTGCATCGCTCAAACTTGCTGAAAGAATAATGGAAAAATTGGAGTGTAACTTGGAGTCTGGTGCAAGAGTACACCAGTAGAAAGCCGTACATGGAATAATGGATGTATTTGAGGTCTCTAATAGCAGGTAAATGTGCACGTTTATCAGCAACATTAAGAAATACACCTACTAAAATATTAATGGCAGCATACATGTTCAACTGGGACTCTGGTGGAGAAATACAGCCATATAAAGCCATTCACACAATGGATGCAAAAAAAGTATGTCAAGCAGGCATGTGTGCACATATATCTTGAGAAATATGCCTGCTGTAACAGTGCTCAGTCTGCCAAAAAGCTGTGCAATTGGTAACTTTTGCCACACGTAGTCCTGTGTTCAAATCCAGCAGTGTGTAGCATTTAAATTACATTATTGTGAGACCAGCAATTAATGACTGAGTCATGCACTCTTTATCCACATAAATAAATAAATCCAAGATACAGGATGGAGTACCACACAGCTTTCATCCTGGTACCTCAGCCTTTTGCCTTCAAGGGATATCTGAATACAAATCACATCAGCTTAAATACATTTAACAATCATTCAGTTTTACAATAATTATCAAAACCAACTATTTAAAGTGACCAGTGCACATTCACCATGAATACATTCCAATACACAAAAATTCTTCCAAATTTTCAAAAGAACTATAATAAAATAGGCAACAATATATATGAAATATATATATATATATATATATATATATATATATATATATATATATATATATATATATATATAAAACCCAAATAACCAAAGTTTCAAAAGGTCAGAACTACATCCTGATTTAACCCTCGTGGAAATAAAGTACCATAATTGAAAATAAAGTTAGTTTCTAATAAATTTAATTTATTTGCAAACACAGCCCCAGTACCACAATTACCAGTTGGCTGAGTCAAGACACTAAAAAAATAGGGACTCACAAAATGCTCTTCCACTGGAGTAAAATTAATATCACCTCTTCTGATATTACCCAGGTGTTCCAAAACTCTAATTTTAACTTTTCTTTTGGTCTGCACTATGTTCCATTTTACCTAATTGCATCCATATCTCAGAATATAAATGACACCACATGACTGAGAGTTAAATCTCAGTTGGGAAACAAATCTGTGGCCATTAATCATAGAATTAGATATTTTTTTTATCTTACAACATACACTACATTTGCCACAGGGAAAAGATCCCAAAGAGCCATTGTCTCTCTGATTTGTAATTGGATGCTTCGGCAATTCCTTTAGATTTTTGATCTCCCAAAAGAAAAGGTAACATGGTGTGGAAATAAGGCACCCAGTTTCTCATCTGCCATTATCATAGGCCATAAACTTGTGACCGCTTGTTTTAGTGTGTCTGAAAAAGGACTGAACATAGTGACAAAATATTTTGTCTGCTGTTGCTCCCTCTGTAAGTGTATATTGAGCCCTATGTTCCATGAAATTATCCTCATGTCTTGGCCCCCTATATGTAATTCCACTCAACAATTTGTCTTTTGCATAATTTAAAATAGACCTAGAATGTCCCCGGGCCAATTGTCTTTCCTCCACTTCAAACAAAAATTTATCTTTGGCAGCTATTTCAGATGTATTCATCCATACCCTTCTGAATTCACCATAGGGTAATGACCTAATTAAATGGGTGGGATGCATGCTGGAGGCATGCAAAAATTGTTAACTGCAGTTTTCTTTCTAAATGGAATGTATTGAACAGCTCTCATATCATTAACAAAAAACTGGATATCCAAAAAATTAATGGCACGGGGATCTGTGTGACGGCAGGACTGCTACCCATGAATATTCAAATTTAAATCCATCATAATGTTCTCAAAATCAGATCTAGATCCTTTCCTTATGAAAAACAAATCATCTATGTACCATCTATATAATATAACATTTTCTTTAAAGTATGTATGATCATAGATGAAATGACTCTCAAACTCCCCCATATACAAAATAGCATATGAGGTAGCAAAGGGAGGCCCCATAGCTGTACCTCTTGTCTGTAAATAAAATTCCTTATCAGAAGTGAAATAAATGTCAGTTAAACAAAATTCAAGTAGTTCTAAAATATAAGAACTACGTGGACATTCACCCAGAATTGTTGCCACTGCCTCAAAACCCCTTCTTAGCAAGATGTTCATATATAAGGAAGAGATGTCCATCGTAGCCCAAATGTCATCCTCTCTCCATGTTACATTATGTATTGAAACACAAAGCTCCTGAGTACTTTTTATGTGAGCAGGTATAGAACTCAAATGCTTTTTCAATAATGATTCCAATAATACTCCTACATTTTCCAGGTTTGAACTGATGCCAGAGACAATCTGTCTTCCTTGAGGCTTGCTAAGGTCTTTGTGAATTTTTAATAAAACATAATAATATAGATCTCTTGGCATGGCAATATACAATTTTTTAACAGACTGTGAGGACAAAAAAACAAGATGTTCCCTTTTCTCAAGTAGCTTCAATAATTTATCATTAAAGCACAACTGAGGATTATAGGGAAGTTGATTATAATTTCTGCTGTCACCAAGAAGCTCACATGCCATAAGATGATATCCTGTCCTGTCCATAATCACCCAATTCCAACCCTCATCTGCAATTCTAAAATCAAAATCCCCCACATGGCCACGTAGTTTCAGAAGTTCCTGCCATTCATCCTTATTTAAATTAAAATGTTTACACTTACATTTCCTAAGTCGCAGTCATGCAGCGGTAGCATTGTTGCCTCACAGCAAGAGGTTTTCCTGTTCGATCCTCGGCTGGAGCGCCTTCTGTGTGGAGTCTGCATGTCCTCAGCACGGTCGAGTGGCATTCAAAAGAAATGTGGGAAATGGGTGAGCCTTCGTTGAAGGTTGGGTTGTCAAGCTGGCACCTCGGCATCATAGAAATCGACTGCCAATCATTAGCGGACCGGAGTTCTGCTGTGGCGACCCCTAACTGGGAAAAGCCGAAAGAAGAACAAACAAACACTTAAATTTCCTAAATTCCTTTTCAATACTATTTAACAGTAACTTTTCAAACAATGTAACAGCAGACAATTTAGAAGGGTGAAAAGAACATTCAACATTCTGTAAACATGAAATTTCCAACTGCCCATATGCTGTAACAAATGCAGTTAACATCAACACTTTCCTCAATACCTTTTTCATCCCATGCATTTGTAACATTTTCTTATACATATACAGATAACTCTAATATAGACTCTTCAGAATTATAAGATGTCAAAGAACTGTCATTTTGCTTTCCAAACAAAACATCTCTGGAAAAAAATACTTTTAAATGAAGTTTGTGACAAAATCTACTAGCTTCTATAAGTACATTAACAAGAGAAGGGCCTATTATCATATCATTACCCTATGGTGAATTCAGAAGGGTGGTGATGAATGCATCTGAAATAGCTGCCAAAGATAAATCTTTGGTTGAAGTGAAAAGACTTTTGGCCCGGGGTTATTATAGGTCTATTTTAAATTAAGCAAAAGACAAATTGTTGAGTGGAATTACATATAAGGGGCCAAGACATGAGGATAATTTCATGGAACATAGGGCTCAATATACACTTACAGAGGAAGCGACAGCACACAAAATATTTTATGTCTATAAGTTTAGTCCTTTTTCAGACACACTAAGACAAATGGTCACAAGATTATGGCCTATGATAATGGCAGAAGAGAAATTGAGTGCCCTATTTCCACAACATGTTACGTTCTCTTTTAGGGGATTCAAAACTCTAAAGGAATTGTTGAATCATCCCATTACAAATGAGAGAGACAATAGCTCTTTGGGATCTTTTCCCTGTGGCAAATGTAGTGTATGTTGTAAGATAAAAAATGTATCCAATACTATGACTAATAGCCGCAGATTTGTTTCCCAAGCAAAATTTAACTGTCAATCGTGTGGTGTCATTTATATTCTGGGATGTGGATGCAATGAGGTAAAATGGTACATAGGGCAAACCAAAAGAAAAGTTAAAATTAGAGTTTTGGAGCATCTGGGTAATATCAGAAGAGGTGACATTAATTTTACTCCAGTGGCAGAGCATTTTTTGAGGGCTCATTTGGGAAATTGTGAGTTCCTATTTTTTTTTGTGTTGGCTCAGCCACCTGGTAATTGTGGTACTGGGGCTGTGCTTGCCAATAAATTAAATTTATTTGAAACTACCTTTATTTTCAATTATGGTACTTTATTTTCACGAGGGTTAAATCAGGATGTAGTTCTGACATTTTAAAACTCTGATTATTTGGGTTATATATATTTTTTCATATATATCTTGTTGCCTATTTTATTATAGTTCTTTTGAAAATATGGGGGAATTTTTGTGTATTGAAATGTATTCATTGTGAATGAGCACTGATCACTTTAAATAGTTGTTTTTGATAATTATTGGAAAATTGAATGATTGTTAAATGTATTTAAGCTGCTGTGATTTTTATTCAGATATACATTGAAGGCGAAAGGCCAAGGTACCGGGATTAAAGCTGTATGGTACTCCATCCTGTGTCTTGGATTTATTTATTTGTATTTATTTATTTTTTTCCTTGGTGTTTTGTGGTTATTACTCTTTATCCACACAATGCATTCCAAATCACATGTCTGCTTTTCATTGATGGAAGTCACAGACATGCAGATAGGAACACACTTAACATATCCCTATAGCAACACTATAATTGCATAAATTTGTCAGGTCATGCATTATTATGCATTCACAGAGGATTTTAACTCAGATAATACAAAGGAGACCCACTAATATCAGAGTGCAGCACAAAAGCCTTTCATAATCACATTACAGATTAGCACAGCTGCACAACTAACATACACATATGAAGACCCTGCTAGCAACAAGGACTGCCAGCATACGTTTCAAATGAGTACCAGACTGTAACACATGGTCTGACAGTTGCCCTAATGGTTGTCTTAATGTTATATTGATCCACTATGTTACTCAAGTACACAACAAACATGTTGCCTTGTACTCTGTTAGTGATACCATTGCCTAACACACTTACCTTAAACACATGCCTTAATTTGAGTGGAATGGGTACTATCACTCTGGTTCTGCCTCTACAACATGGCTGGCCCAGCTCCCACAGTTACTTTTACAGCTTGTTGTCTTCGACAGTGTTCACACTCTCTGCCTATGCCTATTGCCTGCAGAAGCAGCTGCAGCCTTTAGCACAACATCTGTATGCAAAAGTAACTGCTACAGACCTATCTTCTGTGATGACATAGTCTCCTCATTCCAGTAATGTCCAGCACAACATATCAGAAACTGCTTCTAATCTACATGAAAGCCTTATATCTTCTTCAGTGGTTGCATGCTATTGGCTGGTGATACTGCAAATCAGCTGTTTTAGCTGCAATTAGCATTTCAGAACTACAGATTGGTTAAGAGGCAATCACCTGGTAATGAGAAGCATGTTAAAAAGGCAAACAGCTGGCTATGGGGAACCAGTCTGTATGAGACTTTCTCACACAGTAAACATGTTGCCAAGAACTTTATATATCTGCACATATCAATAGAGGAGTATTGTACTCCATCAGGTATGTAACCTTTTTGTTTACAACATGATGCATATGTGTGAATATACTTAGGGGGAATGGGAAGTACAGTATTAAGCCTTTATTACAACTGTGATAATGACATGTCATTGATCTCTAGATTTGTTACACCTACAGAGGACATATTATATATCAATGGTGGAATGTTTTTTGTCAATGTGACACACTGGTTTCATCCAAAAGAATTATCATTTATAGTGATTGCAATAGCACACTGCTATTTGTTTGGCACTGCTGTTTTGACATATTTTCAGGGCGTTGCTCCTAGGGGACACACTGCAATGGACTCCAGTATTGGGTGTATGTTCATACAGCAGTATCTGGCATGGCACACAAGAGAATAACTGGCTGTTGCTAGTATTTTAGTTGTATCCATGCACTTAGTATGTTTGTACAGTGTGGAATATGACATGTGTGAACAAGCAGTGGAAACGGGCAGCCATTATGTTCTTGTTATATATCCATGTTGTATACTTCCATGTATGTGATCCTGACGTGTTCCCATTTTGTTGCCTTTCAGGAAATATGTATCCAGATGCCAAGCCCATTTCACAGATGCAGAGAATGATATAATACTGGAAGCCCTCCATCAACACCATGAACTCCTACTGTCCAGGGGATGGCAAAACAGGGAACAGCGGGGAGCGTTGTGGGCTGACCTTGTCCGTGACATGAATGCCATAGGTTATCAGAGCAGGACATATGAGCAGGTTCAACACTGTGCAACAGATATGATTAATGCTGCATGTAGAAGAGCAGCAGATGCAGTTGGGGATCATGATGTCCCCAGTGGAGGGCCTGCAGCAGAACAACCACTCTCAGCCACTGAGGGTTTCCTGGTGAATTTAGGAACACACAACAGCTCACACACATCCATCACATTGTACATCGTGGATATGGGTGCCACAGTTTCCATGACAGAGGAGCGTCCAGGTAATCTTAGTTTTATCAGCACTGGAATACTGTAGCATTCAGTGTGTTAGTATTTACATACTGTTACGTGGGTGTCAGATCTTTGTTCTTTGGGGGAGGGGTTTAACTGCAGTTTTAAACACATGCTCAGATTTTGAAAGAAATAATTAACACAGTAGCTACTGTAAATGTAAAATATATAGATGTATGACCTTGTTATACTGCAACATACAATGGTGCTTACATTACCTCCCCTCAACCTTTTACAGGTCTGTCAGGTATCGGACAAGGCCGTGGTCCTGCTCCTGGTAACCACAACACTGTTTTGTTACATATGTAGATTTATAGCAATGTATTCCCTAATGTGGTATCCCAGGCATGCTGCCTGGATTGCTGTCCTGTCAGCATGATTGCCAACTGCACAGATATTGTTTTGATTGTCCACACATTAGAGGCATACCTATGCCTTGTAGGGGTGGCCACACTGATAGATGTGAGAGAATTGTCAGGACATTACAGATTGTCATATGTGTCAACTGTGCAGAGTCTTCACAAATGTCAACAGTGTACCTCATTGTTGCTGATGAGACTGCTTTGTAAATAGCTTTTATTTACAAGTAACGACAGCTGTTTGTAGGAAAAGTAGTGTCCTAATGTCCTACTATATGAGACTGGGTTTTAAACATGTCTGTATTAGTGACAACAGTGTATAGAGCTTTGCATATATTGCAACATAGTACTGCTGAGGATAATAGTGCCGGTATTAATGTACTTATTTTCCCTTTCTTATCACAGGTGACCAAGGGGGGTTGGTTTCCTACACAACCTGATGTCATTGCCTTTTCCGACTCTGATGATGATGGTGGTCAGAGTGAGGTACAGGTGGTGGTTTCCAGGACTAAATTTGTCCCAGAGGTTGACATCCCTCTTCTGCCCTCATTGTCACCTCACATAGTCAGTATGCCTACACATACCCTGTCCCTGGAAGCCACAGATATTGGACATTCAGAGGTTGAGGACATTGAACAGGAAAGTGTGGCAACTATGGCTTCAGTGACTGTAGACACTGGTCATAGCCAGAGAGATGGTGAGGTTCCACAGAGGCGGATTGATAGGGGAAGGCCTGCTGTCCTTCCACCACCTATTGCAGGTGTCACATCATGGGTCACTTGGAGTATGTTTCAGGCCATTATGGAGGCACAGGCATATTCTGAAAGCAACTCCAGACATATCCTCAGGGTTATGGATGCAGAATAGTCTGACATCCGTGACTGCCTCCACTGCATTGGTGACACCCTAGATTGGTTCACTGATGCAGTAGAAAGAAGGTGGTCTGAGACAGATCACAGAATACCTGTCTTGGAATGCACACTGCCTCTGCTAGAATGTCTGATTGGAGTTGAGCGTCAGACTCATGGATGTAGATCAGTATCCCCATCTGCTGAGACTCCTCGTGGCCATGCGCAATCATGCTCCCATAGTGGCAGTACATTCAGAGCTACAGATGGGAGTGTGTTGTCCACACCAAGATGTGGCAGGCCATGTGCTTATGGTCCTGGGCTTTCCAGTGGATGACATGGTCCCAGCAGACAGCAGTCACCATCATTTACTAGCATCGCTTCTGACCTTGGCCATGGATGTGCCAGTTTAACTCCTGGAAGAGCCAGTTCTTATGTTAGGGAGCGGAGATGGTGAACTATGCATGGTTCCAAGCTGTCCAAAATACAGATATGTAGAGCTAGCACTGAGCTTGACTGTGTTCATGTGCATGCTCTCACATCACTATCAAATTCAGGTCGCCTACAGACACACACGGCACATTTTCATGATCCATCTTGCCTGTTTCCCTTCCTGACTCACACACATGCTTTCAGCCTATTGGGTTAGCCTAGGAATCCTGTACCACAACACCCTATGCAAGTGATGATACCTGTGCCACATCCCTGTCATCCTAGTCATCGATGCAGGGAAATGAAGCTATGTGTTTGATGCACAGGGCGACTATATAAATTAATATGTACTTGTGTAATGTAGTGTTGCTTTTCCATGCTACTTGTGCTAGTCATTGACAGAGACTGCATGATGACATTTGTAATGAGTAAGCCACATAATTTTGTGTATCTTATCTTGTATGATGTTGTAATGGCTGTATACTTACACAGTGAAAGGTGTGTCATGGACCTGTTTATGTTTTAGTTTTAGGAGTCTGTTGGGGACACATATGGATACACAGTAGTAATAAATCCATAGACTTCACAGCAGAGGATGGAATGTCAGCACAGAAGAAATATGTCTTCAGCAAGGTACAGCAATATATGTGCATGGCTTCATAGATTCATATGTGTATAACAGGCTAACAAGGGCAATGGCATCATCCAGCCTACTCATGCATCCGTAATCTATGAAAAGATCTGATACCCTTGATAAGTGGCACCAGGGTTTCAGGAGCTAACACATGTACAAGCTGTGGTGATGGAGATGACCCATATACAAATTTCCTGTGTCAATTACAGACATTTGTCCTACACCAGTTATGAATGTCTAGTTCTGCATCCCATTGTGTAACTTGCAAATGATGTGTGTTACAGCAGATATGTGTTTCACATGCATGGTGAGCCTGTTACATAAAGGGTGTAGTGTCTGTGTCACATACCTGTCTCTCCACCATGTACTATTTATACCACAGTGACAGTGCAGGTGTGTAGAATAGGTAAGATATGTGTTAGTCCTGTCTTGGATACTTGGGAAGTATGCAATGGGATCTAACAACTCCCTATATGGCAGCCATACACATGCACTCCAAAGCATGTAGGACACAGACTACACATGTGCAGGCTTGACATGAACTGCATAGGACATGCTATCTACAAGGTGTATTGGTTTACCAAGAAACCTATGTGGCTGCTACCGTTGTATGATATGCCTGTGTAGTGACATAGCAATGGTGCTGTTGCACTAAATGATAGGTATGATGAATGCCAAATTCAGTATAACAATGACAGTCTGGGATTTACATGCCATACCTTTCTGTGTAGATTGTACAAAACTGAATAGATCCTCACATCTTACAGACCAGTGAAAGTCACTTTACTCTCTGCGTCTATAACTCCATGAGTAATGGCTCAACTGTGTGTGGTGTGTGGACAATACCATATTTTCCAGGGGTGGATGACTTCCCAAAGTATAGTATTGTGCAGTCACTGGCATTTATTTATTTTATTTATTTCAGATTTGTTAACCGGGTTAGTCTAACTGGGTAAGAAATGACCCATTTTCACTGGAGACCCGAGGGGAAAAGCCCTGAACAAAACATACAAATACATACAAATAGAGACAAGTTAACAATATAAAGAGCAAAACAAACATATGGATACAATGGATAAGAAAAATAAATGTAATCCAAAGAATAGTACATCGCTATATACAAGGTCAGAAGAAGGAAAGTGCAAAAGAAGATAGGAGTAGAGGAGGAATGAAGTGATGTAGAGGGAGGAGAAAAAAAGAAGGGCAGTAGGATAAAGTAAATTATATAAAGAGGGAGGGTATCGAAAGAAGAGCAGATTGGATAAAGTAAGATAAGAAAGAGGAAAAAGGTCTTAATGATAAGTCTGGTGGAGAAATGGGAATATGGAAAGGGAGGAGTTAAGTAGGATGGTTACAGGTACATATAGGGTTGTTACGGAGGTACAAAATAAGGTCATGTTTGAAGTTAGGAAGAGAGGTACGACTTCTAATATGGAGTGGAAGATTATTCCAAATAAGGGAGATGGAATGTTTATAAAGTATTTTACCTATGTTGATATTGGGTTTATAGACTTGTAGAAAGAGTTTATCAGAGCTGCGCAGGGATCGGGGAGGGGTGTACCAGGAGATCAGGTTAGACAGAGATGTGCAGTCAGAATTAAGAATTCGGAAAGCTTGGATCAACTGACATTTGGTCAGAAGGTGTGGGAATTCGAGCCAATGTAGTTTTTTGAGAGCAAAACAGTGATGGGATTTATAGGGGCTGCTGGTGACAAATCTAGCAATTTTGTTATAAGTTTGGTGAAGTTTTGCCAGCAGGTTATATTGTAAATTGGAAAATAGAGGGGAGCCATAGAGGAGGGTAGGGTGGAGATAGGATTGGGCTAGCAGTAGTTTAGAGTTGGAGGTCAGGAATTTGCTGTTTCTATATAACATGCCCAGTTTTTGGTGTATTTTCTTTATAGAATGAAGTACGTGGAGGCCTAGTTTGAGCTGGTCATCAATGATGACACCTAGGAGTTAATTGTGTAAATCTGGTGATATGATGGTGGCATTTAGTGAGGATATTAGAAAGGTGGATTTGTGATGGGCTAGAGCTTTAGGTAGGAATAGTAAGAGCTTAGTTTTAGAGGGGTTCAGGATTAGTTGATTGTTGGAGAGCCACTTCTCAACAGAGCGAAATGAAGATTGGGTGATATGGTGGAGGTTATTGACAGAGTCAGAAATGGAAATCAGAGTTGAATCATCTGCATACTGTATGATAGGGGAGAGATTGCTGGCAGTGCGTAGGCCATTGGTGAAGAGGTTGAAAAGGAGGGGGCCAATAATTGAACCTTGAGGAACACCAGTCTGAACTGGCAGAAAGTGTGAGAAGGAATTTTGCCATTTAACTGCTTGTAAGCGACTGGACAGGTAACTAGAGAACCAATTTAGAGTGGGGATAGAAATTTTAGCTGAGAAAGTTTTTAAAGTAGAAGCTTGTGAGAAACAGTGTCAAAAGCCTTTGACAGATCTAAGAAAAGACAAGACACAAGTTTATTATTGTCTCTGGCCTCAGCTACTGTATGAGAGAAGGATAAAGGTGCTGTGTTAGTACTGTGTTTGGGCCTAAAACCATGCTGTGTGTTGGTTAAAAGATTGTTTTGAGCAAGGTGGGAAAGCAGTTGAGAATGAATACACTTTTCTAGAATTTTGGAGAGGGGAGAAAGAATAGCAATGGGACAGAAGTTAGATGGTTCTGTGGAGTTTCCACCCTTATGTAGTGGGATAGTATAGTATTCCTTCCAAATAGAGGGAAAATAGATTCTTGGATTGAGTGGTTTATTAGAATGGAGACAAGAAGGGCCACAGAGTTAGCAGCAATTCTTAGGAATTGGGAAGGTAGGTTATCAGGGGTGGGGTTACAAGGTTTGAGTTTACTAATTAGAGTTTTAATATAACTAACATATACATGTTTGAGCAAGAAGGGGTCAGAGAGGTTAGAGGAGTCAGATTGGGGGTATATAGAAAAAGTGGGTGTGGTAATAGTACTGGAAGTGGAATTAGAGGTGGGGTTGGGAATATTAGACGTGTTAGGTACAAGTTTAGAAATGGTATCATAAAGTATTGATTAAAATGAATGGTGGCATCTGAGGGAGATTGATTGGGAAAAGGATTGGGGATTGTGGGTGTGCCAGGGTTGAGAAGAGTTTTTATGGTTGACCAGAACATCTGGGGGTTAGTATGCTTCAGAGATTGATCAGAGAGGTAAAATTTTCTTCTGTCCTGGTTGATTCATTTTTTGTATGGTTTCTAAGTTCCATGTAAGATTGAAGGAAGACAGAAGATTTGTTTTTTTTTTATATATTGCTTCCAAGTGGCATCTCTTTTATGCATAAGGTGGAAGGTTTGTTTGGATAGCCAGGGGGCATGTTTAGCTTTGACTTTTAGTTTCCTGATAGGGGCCAGAGAATTGAGTATGTTTAGGAATGTCTGGTTGAAGTAGCTAACTGCATCATTTAAAGGTAAAGAATATAGGCAGGACCAGTTAATATTTGAGAGAATTTTGTTAAAGGAAGTGATATTGAAATTTCTTTGGTTACGGATGCATTTAAAAAGATGAGAACAAGTGAGTTTGGGTGAGTACCTAGTAATGTGGATAGGTAGGTGGTCACTAATAGAGTCAGATAGTGTACCTGGCTGGTGGTACAAATTAGAATTTACGAGAATCCAGTCTAGGATAGAATTGGAGTGGTTTTTGCTAAGGCAGGTGGGGGAGAAAACAAGTTAAGTAAAACCGTGTAGGTTGTGACTATGAGACGGTGTATTAGAGTTAGCTAAGTTCCAGTCAATATTTACATTTCCACGTATAATAGCTTCAAAGGGGATATGATGAAAACACCAAGATAAGATGTTTTCAAGGATGGTGATATTATTCCCTGGTGGAATATAGATTGAGGCTATGGCCATTTTTTGGTAGTTGTTGAGATGACAGGTTACTATGAGTAGCTCTGCAGGGTGGAAGGAGGGAGGGGTAATTGAAAGTGGTAAAATATTGAGAGAGTCAGAAAAAAGAATGGAGACACCACCTCCCTTTTTGCTAGGTCTATCCTGTCTGTAGATATTGAAACCGGGGGGGGGCAGATCTCGGAGTTGTGGATGTGGGGTTTTAGCCAAGTTTCAGAGAGAGTTAAAATGTGGGGAGTATAGTGTTGAATGAGAGCATGGAAATCAGGCACGTTGTTGCAGATACTCTAGATATTAAGGGAGAAGAATTTAAGTCTTTTGGTTTTGTATATGGAAGTGAGAGTGGATGGGGATGTACTAGTGAGAGTAGGATTGCTAGAGGTATGGGGGGAAGACGTAATAGTAATAGTAGATGGAGAGAGGAATTAGAAGATAAGAGTTGAATATTAGGACCAGAGTTGGGATATATATCACCTGAAAGAAGGAGTGTTGTCAGGGTAGAGAGTAAAGAGATAGGATGAGGGAGAAGATAGAGAAATGTGGGTTTTAAGTTTGAGATTAGTTTTAATAAGGGGAGTAATTTTATTTTAAAGAATAAATAGTGTGGTAGAGTACAGTGAGTGTGAGCATATAGGAGTATGGTAGGACCTGGATAGATTTTGGGAGAGATGTAGGTTCCGAGTGGAGGATAAGGGGAGAATTGCAGGGGAGTGTGATAAGATGTGACATATGTCATTGTAAATAGCAGAGGGAAGAGGAAAAGAAATGGCAACATCATTAGTGATAGGTGCTAGGCAATAGTTACAACAATACAATACATAAAGCAGTTTTAAATGTGACAGGCAGTCTCTAGAAAAACTAAAGAGATATTAACCCCGGGATTCATGAAGCTTGCGCCAGGTGCACGCATAGCATAGGTGTTATAATGCCAAATATGGCCGCCGAGCAATTCAGGTACGATACAATTCCACGTGCACTACCGGCATACGCCAGATCTGCGCAGCCCCCGGCGTAGGTATGCAAATAACCCTATGTGCAGTGTTGCACCATGCAAATGAAGTCATATAGCGATTCATGAAATGGTGCAGGCGTAGCGTAAGCCCACGGAAATGTAAACCAAAAAACACGGTTTACATTTTCTCAAACAGAACATCGGAGCTATGGAAGAGGGCTAGACCCAGGTATCACAACGTTAACATATGCCAATGGCGAAATACACAGCCAATGGCATAAGAAAAGATGCACAACATGTAAATAACAACATTTAATGTCATGTCCACAGTAACGCACAGCAGAACCGCAGGGCATGTGTGCGGAAGCTGTAACATAAAGAAATAATATAAAAATGTCAGAAAATCACAACGTAATAGAAATCAGGTTTACAGCATAACACACAATGGTAGGCATGGAACACCACAACCAAGGTGCAAGGGTTGCTAAGGGCTTACGATAGTGTTTGGCGCGGTAACTATGAATTAGTAGTCAATGCCATGCAAATGAGGCAGATAATACTGAATCGTAAATGTCCTGCTGGAGGAAGGTTGTACCATAAAGCGCAGCGGTATAACACCGAGGAGTGGCTCAGAAGAGATACATGACATCAGCAGAGGGGTGTGCCACCGTAGCACTAAGCACATTGGAGCATTGAAAATCTGGTCTGTCTGTTGCTAAGCAAAGCTGCAGGATAGGGGTGGGGAGGAATCGTTTAGCTGAGAGCACACATGGTGGCCAAAAGCGCATGTGTACGAGGATGAAAACGTGCCCGAAACCCAGTAATCGGACGCATGTGCCGCAAACAATAGCAGAAACAGGAAGGTCAGGGGAAGAAAAGAAGGAAATGCTGAAGTAGGGTAATTGGAGTACTAATGAGCAATCAACACCAATCAACCCACGAAGGCCAATCGACGGCAGCTGACAAGTCCGCTTGCAGAAACCTGCAAAACACGATAGGGGAGGCATGTGAATGCAAAGAAAGGAGGGGAGGTATTGGATTGCAAAGATAGGAGACCTGACACAGCAGAGCAAAGCAAACCGACAGCAGACCGGCAGTAGCACACAAAACGCAGGATATGCCAGGTCCATGAAAGTACAAATGAAAGTAGGCTGCAGGATGCACGCCAGAAAATGGTAGGTGCAACACGCAGAAATATAAAGGGAAGGTCAAAAGGTAATCCCCGGCAGGCAAATGTAATTCAACACCAAAGGCACCATAATAGTAGTTCCGGCAGTAAAACACATAACATAACCTGTAGCTACGAACGTACATACACACCCTATGACATCATCGCTGTTCACAGCACAATAGTATAAAGTGTGAAAGCACCCAACACACACCTGTGTATTCCCAAACACTGCACCATAGGTGTAAACACATGGGGAACTTTTAAAATGTACATGTTGGGAGCTGCCATAGCTGTGATTCATCAGCATGTGTTAGAGACTGACAGTGTTGTGGAGGATGATGCCGACAACCACTGCAGGCCTCGGAGGAGAAGAAGAGTGTTCAGACCAAGGGTAACCTACCAGGGGCTACATGACCTGGAGATAGTAGAGCGTTAGAGGGTGGACAGGGACATCTTACAGCAAATAGTGGAGCTGTGCCGGCCACGCCTGAGAACCAGAAACAATAGAGGGGAACCCATACCAGTGGACACGAAGGTATGTGTAAGTCTGCGAATGCTGGCCACAGGTACCTTTCAAAGGCCAGCTGGAGATATAATGGGTATCTCACAGGCATCAGCATCCAGTGTACTACACCAGTTACTGGATGCCATGTTACCACATGCCAATGAGCAGATATACTTCCCCAGAACTCAGGAGGAGTTGGCCAGCAATATGCGCCACTTCCACCGTGTGGCACAATACCCAGAGGTACTGGGTGCGATAGACTGCACGCACATACAAATCAAGTCACCACCCAGTGAGCAGGGTAGGCGCTACATAAACCGCAAGGGATTCCACTCCATCAACTGCCAGGTCGTGTGCAATGCCTGGGGCATTATCATGGATGTGTGTGCTGGCAGCCCTGGAAGCTACCATGACTCCCATATCTGGCATGCCTCACAGCTCTATCAGGTATTTGTCAGGGGGGACTTCCCACATGGCCATCTCGTGGGGGATGCTGGCTATGCACTGGAGCTGTGGATGATGACTCCCATCAGAAATGCACACACACCCATGCAAGAACGCCATAATGAGGCACACGCACAAACCAGAATCATCATAGAGCGTGTGTTCAGGATGCTGAAATCACAGTTCCGGTGCTTGGATACATCTGGTGGAGCCTTGCAGTACTCTCCAGGCACGTGTACCCACATCGTCATAGTATGTGCCATGCTACATAATATGATCCTGCGGAAGCAGCTGCAGCAGGGACAAAATGGTGAAGGCCCTCATAGCCCACCACAATTGCCAAGGCCAGTACAGGCACAGAGGGATTCAGACCATGAACACACTGTGCCAACCGCAGTAGGCAGATGGAGGCGTGCGCAATATGCCTACGCCATGGCAAAGAGGGAACATATAGCACATACATTGACCGTGTAGGCCCCTACAGACTGACACCTCTCCACCTGCACACACAGTAAAATGGATGGCACACAAACATGACCACCTGTAAATTGTAATGTATAGGTGGTCTAATGTGTGACTCCTACATAGGCAGCCCTCAAACATTGTAAACACAACAGCCAGTGGAACACGGAATGCCAACACCTGAACAGTACATGAGTCTTACAGCATATGGTGGTGCTGTGTGCCTGTCACGTTCCCCACCAGATATATATATATATATATATATATATATATATATATATATATATATATAAATATAGATATATATATGTATATATATATATATATATATATATATATATATATATATATTTATAGATAGATAGATAGATATATTTAGATATATATATAGATATATATATATATATATATATATATATATATGTACACATATGCATATATATAATACAGATAGAAAGGGCAATAGAGGGATATATGGTGATATAGATGGATTCAGCGATATCTGCAAATATAATAGATAGTCCAACGACATTCATAACATCTTGGAGGTACAAATAAATAGGATACCGCCAACCATGGAATGTGTAACATACCGACATGCGTAACCACGAGGCTGAAAGACCGATAGAACACAGTACTGGAACAGTACATCTGTGAGTAATAGTATGATGATATGAAGGGACAGTTAGTCACCGCTGCCGGTGTCACGGTCCACATAGGTACTGTGTTCAACTGTGTCTGTGAGTGCCGTAGTCTGTGTAAGTGTGCGTTGAGGGTGCCGTGTGCATTTCTGTGTGACTGTAATGTGTGTGTGTGTGTCCGCAGCATGTGTATGTTGGTGCCAAGTCAGAGGCAGATCAGTATGGTAGGTGTGGGTATAGCTAGCCATAGCATACGGTTACTACCTGTACCACAGTAGGAGGGACAGCCCCACCCTGGGCAGGTGTGTCCTGACATAAAACAGTACAAAGGGCAAATGTCCGAGATGGTAGGATATAAATATGTCCCATATATAATGTAACAGTCGTATTTAATAGTTATGCCTGTATGTAAGAAACTTAAATGTTACATGCAATATGATGAGTAGCCAAAGTCACACAACAATAGGTATGTAGTGAGGATAAAAGTATGTGCTACCTGTGTACTGACCGTGTCTCCGTGTTGGCCTGTAAACACCGCTTTGTTTCCCGCAAGTGTCCAACAATGACCATATGAAAAGGTGGCAACCCATGGCAAACAGGCTCTTGTAACACAACCACAATGACTGCAAATATCTGGGACAGGAATACAAGGGATAGCTGTCACTTACACATATCCCCTGATATATCGCTGCAATTACGGAGGTATACAAGTAGCAAGCCCACCTGCAGATGATATAGAAACCAACTAACAACGGCCCAACTTACAATCCCGTAACATAAGTCTACTAACTGTTAGCTCTCTAATTAGGGATGGAGCCCACACACATATATACGGATTATGTAGAAATGCAAGGCCCACAAACCGTATATGTTACGTACAACCACCGACATCTCCCACACTAGAAACTAAAGCAATACAAACTGTAATAGCAGCACAAACATCCAGTCAGTCAATTACATCTGTAGAACCCTCAACATACCGTGTGAGAGACACAATTAAAGGCGACATGCAAAATTGCAGGCATTGTATAATGGAACAAACAGCCATGTTACAGGTTTTGATTGCAATACTCCGTTATCAGACGTCGGGATGACAGGTACACCCACAAGTTGAACCAAATACTCTACCTGTCACACACAATCCACGGGGGACATGAATCCAAACTATACTTGTCTCCATGCATAGCAGTTGCAGTTACACACAACAAAACACAATACAGACCGTCTCCCCGAAGGTAGGGCAAATTGGCAATGCCCAAGTGGAGAATCCAATTATACCCCACTGTCGCCACGTAATTGAGGAATGGAGTAGCTGCACAGCTGATATGCAAGTAATTAGTCACTCAGGAACACCAATTAGTGGGAAGAATCCACATGTTGCAGGTATTGACGTATATAAGGATGACTTGCCAGACATTCAAACCGTATGCTCATACCGAATAACAGTTGAAACACTGTGAGAGAGATAGAAACGAAACGCTGTAAAGACAACAAGGTATGTAGAACGCCCGATATGTAAGGTTATGTATAGCATGATCTGTATTAATTATTTTTACTGTATGTATAGCCTGTTTTGCATTAAGTAAACATGTCCGCAATGCATAAAGTGGGGAAAGGTATTTATGTAGTGATGTCTTGCTGAGCATACTAACGCTTGTAGAATCTGTGCTTCCAGCAGTGGGATACAAGGTACACAGCACGACACCACAAGGGATGCTACATGAGGCCATTAAACAGAACAATGCCATACAACCCGCCGTCAGTGGTAGGGTATGTCCAACAAGGACGTGCCATAGCAGGGGATAGTATATGTTGATATACTGTCACAGCATGCATGTGTATGGGCATATAACGTTAATGACATATGTAAGTTGGTCCCGCTGAGCAAATATGCTTTGCATTATGGGATACTATGTGAAATATGTGTAATGTATAGTATTATAGGTAGATATGACAGTATTCTACACAGCATAACAGGCATATCATGCATACCACAGGTATCGTCTATTGGTATGTACAATAACAGGATACATATGGCCTGTAAGTATGGGACATAGTAATAGCATGATAGCTAATCTAAATGGAAGGGCTACCAAGTAACCATGCACAAAGGACATGTAATAGCTGCACAGGTGCATAGTGGGGCACTATGCAGTCTGTCAAGTCCAAGTGTAAGCACAACTACAGTGTTCACACTAGTGGCACCTCTCCAGGGTAGTGTCCTGTGAAGAGCAGAGCCAGGTGTCACCTGCACCACTGCACAGTACAGCCACTGCAGTGATCCCAGGCCTACATGTGTCTCCCAACCACTAAGGGAGGTATCAGATGAACAGTGCTACTGAGTGTCCCTGCATGATGTACATAGGACTTATGTTCCACAGCATGGTGAGTGTCCAGTTTGGGAATGTAACCCAGAAGCACATCCCACTCATTGTGGCATGTGTGCACATATCCATGAGCATGTTGCTCACAGTGGCCTCTGCTTATGTTGCATATGAGGAGTATATCCATCAATAATGTTGTGGACATGGGCCCTGTCTGATCAGCAGAGGCCACCCCTGAGTATGTAGTATGCAAATGTGTACAGATGTGGTGTCCGTAGTGCAGCTGCATATTTAAACTGTCGGAGCTCAGTAAACGTCATGGCATGTTAATGTTGTGGCATGTAAAGCTGTAGCTGTTGTGTAAGGTACAGCCTAAATGGGGTGGTGTACCCTTGAATGTGTGTAGATGTCTTGAGTTCAGAGGTACAATGGGTGCCTATGTACCAGTTACACACCCAGTACAGATAGGTGTGGCCACGTAGGAGGATATCCATGCCACAGTGGCAATACAGTAACCACAGGAGTGGGTGCGACATATGTGTGTACTGCAAACATGTACAATGTGATATGTATGTAGGGGACTACCATCCATGTGATAGTCAGTGGGTGAATGGTGTAATGCAAAGGTGATGTGCATGCACCTTGTGTCATGCAGCTTGATGCCATGATAGTCATATCATGTATCTGTCACAGCGACACCCGTATGGTTGGAGTTAGTATCAGCTGGTGGAGCAATCATGGCGCTTGGTATGTAGGGGTTCTAAAGCTAGGCAGGGAAAGTCCCCTGTGCCAGCCTGTTCCGCAGGGAAACATATACTGAACATGAGGGGCCCTATGACTGAGGACCGTGGTATGCCAAAGTACCTGACATGTAGTAGGTACTATGGTATGCTGGCCTCACTGTGTGTCCTGTTCATGAGCCACATAGCATAACATCCTGAGACACAGGGTATGATGTGCAGGTGGATGTGTATGTTGTCAATACCAGAATGGGGAATGGTGCTGAAAGGCAATGAGAGGACAATGTAGGATGTGTGGACTCCTGTACCATCAGCAACTGCCCTGGTGACTGTATGAAAGGAGTCCACCATGTGTAGGGGCCATGCTCTGGCCTTAACAAGCCCAACCCAGGTGGCAGCAGAGGACTTGAGACCAACAATGTCTCTGAGAATGACGTCCTTGATGATGTGCCCCATAGCCATGCAGAACAGTCCAGTCAGGTGTGTAGGACTATAGTCCCACTCGTGCAATGTGGTGCCACCTGTGTGTAGTGTGATAAATGCTGCTGTGTGCCATTCAGCGTCTACAATGTCTGAAACAAGGCTATTACTGAATATGGTGGCCTAGTGGGGAGACATGTAATTCAGAGGTTGGTGGACATCACAGCCTGGGACGTTGGAAGGTGACATGGAGCCAGTGTCCCAGGACATATAGAGTGTAGGTCAGTACTGTGTAGGTGTGACCACAGGGACACCACAATGTTCATGTATGGATTGCGGCCCTGTAGTGAGTGAGAGGGTGTACTGTCAGCATTAAATCCATCCTCCAGCATGTTGCCAACAATACCTGGGTCTGCAATGTTCCTGAGTGACTGTTGTATGTGACAGCAGATGTGGGTGTTGCCATCGAATACTGACATACCACCATAATGCCTGGTGGTACACCCCGGAATGTGTGGCAGTCATGTTTACGTAGCTAGTCTTGGAGTATGTGATGAGGAACCCTGTGGCCCCACCACAGCTGACCAGTGAGCCACCCCACACATGGGAATGTACACCACTGTGCAACAGCCTACACCTGTTGTTGTACATCATATGTCCGTGGAACATGACCACCAGAGTGGCGTCTGTTATCTGGTGTGTACCATCATGGCTCTGTGTGGAATAGCATGATACATGCAGTTGTGTACATGCTAATTAAGTGCACTGGGGTATGTGTCAGCATTTGTATGTGCATTGTCCATCTGCACGGGTGTCATGATGTTAACAACCGCTGTCAGCAGACGTTTGTAGTAGGTGTTGCAGTACACATGTACTGTGTATGCTGTGATGGGTGTGTTGCCGGGATGTGGCTAACAAGGTAGATTAGCATATGTTCAGAATCCACCAATGAGGGGATAACCCCAGGTGTGTAACACCAGTCATATGGTGGTAGTGTTCATGCCAAGGGTAATGCAGGTCTTGGAGGTGGTGTGTATGTGCTGATCCAGCAGAGCGGAGGGTATGACTCATGGATGTGTTGGTACATGAGTGGCTATCCCAGTGAAGTGTGGGGTAGTTTCAGTCACACATCAGTAGTAGCTGAGGCCCACTGTCCACTATACCACCATAGAAGGTATGTTACCCGTGGGGTATGATGTTGAATCTGTCACTTGCTACAATGTGTATAGCAGTCCCGGACACAGTTAATTGCATGTGGAGCACCTCTGATGCATTGTGCTAAGCAACTTGCCAGGATGTGTGCAAAACATAGTGGGATATGGGAACCCCTCAGCTGTGGGTGTGCCGGTCCAGGTATGTGCCTGAAAGGTATGATCCGTCTATAACCTGTCATTGCAGGTGTGCCCTGCAGAGCCTAGAGGCAGGTCCCAGTCACTGCAGAGATGTTGGAGTGGTGCATTATAAGGTGTGCCTTGCCTGCGTGCGTCACAGGGGAAGATGCAAGCAATGTGTCACATGACCCCATGTCGCGCATGTCAGTTACCGCCCTGCCGGTGACAGTTATTGGAAACTGTGCAGGACAGGCAGTATAGAAGCAGCAAGAGCCTTACATGTGAGCTGTACTCCCAGGGCCGACAGGTGCAAGTCATCTGTGCCACAGCATTGTGTTTGACCAGGACAATCATAGCGGACAGATACCACATGCCTGTGGAATGACAATAGGAGCATAGGCAACTGTTGAAGTGACACAGTCGGTCATTGTACAGTGGTATCGTGTCCGGACGAATGCAAAATGCTTCCCAGGGCTAGGCCCACACCCTCAGGGCTATAAGACTGGTGAGCTATTGCATGTCCCTGCGCACATAGTCTGTAAAGTGGCATCACAGGGCAGTCACACTAACATGGCGAATGACAGACATATCGTACCTGGTGAGGTGTGGCATGGGTGCATAGGTTATGTTGCAGAAGCAGTTACCCGACAGCAAGATATAAGCGACTAACGCCTTATGTAGCCTGCTGTGTGGAAGTGCAGTGTGACACCCTACAGAGTCAGCTATGACTGGTGTGTTGTGAATGTTATAACACACTATTGGCTGTATGTGGTGGGCACACATGAGTCTGTGGGCTATAAGCTGGTGATGTTGTCTTCCATGATGGGGGCTACCTCTGGTGCCTACAGTGAGTATGGAGATGTACTGCACAGGTTGTCCTCGTAGGTGTGGCCAGTGGTGTAGATTATGTGAGACTATGTGATGGGTGGGGTGTGTTGCGAATGTTACACATCTCCAAATGGCTGTCAGGTGCAGTCAGGGTTGGCGACAGCATTACCCCCAGCCATAGCTGTCAGCCTCCTGTCCCCAAAATAAGGAACATTAGCCCTCATACCGTGTGACAAATGGGTGAAATGTGGAACACTTACAACTGGCTTACTAACAGCGTCAACTAGGAAGGGCATATGATGGCTAAAATAGGCTGGTCTTACGTATAAAACAGATATTCCAATGAATTAATATGATTCTCATCTATCTAGCCATGGCTAGCAGGTAAACTATGTACAACAATGAATGTGTGACAGACCCTTCCAATGTGGAACCTTGAGGAACATGCACTTTTTAGAACCCCAAATGAGGTATGTTCCCCGTAATGAGGTACACCTGAGAGCTATGGGCCCAGCACGGCTGCATCCCCCACAGGCTGTAGTGCCGTATGTTGGGAGGTGAGCATTGAATGTGTACATGAGACAATTGTTCTATTGCCACATGTACGACATATCCCTCATATAGACAGGCAGTAACACTGGTATGTGACAGTTGGACATGCCTGTATATACAACCATGTCCCACAGGATGTGTGCGTTATGTGTGTACAACAGCTGTCATACCTTAAGCAAGCTGGGAAGTGTAGGACAGCCAGTGTACCTGTGGGAAATGGTGTGGAATGGGCGCTATAGTAATCAGTAGCTCATGACATGCTCACATGTTCTGAACAAGTGCCTAGCATGACCATACAATACAGATGGGGTGTTGGATAATATCAACCCACAAGTGGTGATGACAGTCATTTAGGGTGGCACCGCAGTATAACCCTGCTGAGTATGGTGTGCATGTCCATGAATCATTAGCAATGTAGATGTTAGCAGTACAGATGTACAAGATAGCACGGATATTTGATTACAAATACCTTTGCATGTCACAGGAGTGTTCCACCAGTGGCCTGTTGACAGACTCACAACTACAAAAGGTGCAAGAGTGACATGTGCACAGCACATCTGTGCCAGATACAGTAGAACAGGGTTAATGTGTTGTACCCCACCCTCATTGTAGCCCATACCACACAGACAAATGTTAGGCATCTGTGTATGTAAGGCTGTGAATGGCCATGACTTATCAGTTTAGCTGTGTCAGTGTTGTGAACAACATACAGAATGGGCTGTGTGTGTGAGGTGTGTGACATATGTGCACAGTCTGATGGATGATACCAGCAGTGTCACCGCTAGGTGAACATCCCTGTACCCATAAACTGCTATCTAGGCTGTGGTCAACATTATGGACACTGTATAAGGGATGGTGCTGTGCAGTGCACCCCCCAACATGGTGACGTCTCCAGGCCCCTTAGGTAGTCATCTGAGGTACCCATGTCATGTCAGGGTGCCATCCATGAGCACGGAGATCACTGGCCAGGCATATACAGCACTGTGGTGACCAATATTGGATCACATACCACCTGTAAGGGGTAATGGCTATGCATGGATGTGCGATACCAGCCTTCACAATCCACACCTCCACTATGCAGCATGCCGTCTACCTTGCAGAAGGACATTTGCTACACCATGTTGATGGACATGCTACATGTCCATATCCTGATCTATATGACATATGTCATGGACAGCCACTGTCCTAATACTAGGATCGCCACAGGCTGGACAGATCCCTGTGCTATATATGTGACATACTCCCGCCATACCATGCAACCTTGTCCATCAAAGCTGCAGATGTCATCCCAGTCATACATGGTGTGATGGCCGCATAGTAGATGTGCTATCAACTGACTGGATCAGCAATGTGGCACTGATGCAGCTTGCGGTGGCACAATGGCCATCTGTAACAGCGTGGAAACCGTGCCCGCACATGCTATGGTTGATAACCATCCCTGCAAATGTCGTCTGACTCTCCATTGTCCCATGTCTATCACATGTGTAATACAGGCGATCCGTGTCAGGATGTTGAACAGTTGTACAGTGCTGTGTAGATGTATATGCCAAAACACATGCATGTACAGGTGTCCATGCATATGTGTGCATTGTCATTGCTCAAGTCCATTCCGGCTGTGTCTGTGTTGTTATGTGACATATACACAGCATCCAGGTCAACAGTAGTACCGTGGACACATCGAGGCATGTGCAGATAGGTAAGAACACAAGTGCAGGCAAATAGACATGCCCACAGCAAGACAGCATTTACATGGAGTATGAACACTGTAATGAGGTGACACACATATATGGTGATGATATCCAATGCATAATGCGTGTGACATGTGTGACACAAACATGTCAGTCGTGTCAGTGTCATGGTGCTTTACAAAGATAACTGTGCAGATGCAGTAGATGTCATAGAAAGTTATGTGCAGCAGTATCTCTGTACATCTCTGAAACTGTGACCTGTCACCATCATTATGTTTTACAGATAATGCCCCGTACACGCCTCCCAGCATACACCTGCCAGGAGGATGATGTCCTCATCCCACAGCTCCATGACAACTATGACTTGTTGTTCAGCCATGTGCCACAGCATGCCCAGCAGCGGGATGACCTGTGGCAGGATCTACGCAGGAGGGTGAACGATGTGGGTGGCCATAACCGCACCTACCAACAGGTCTGCAGACACTGCATGGACCTGATACAACATGCAAAACAGCGTGCCACTGCAATCGCCAGGGAACAAGATGGAACAGGTGGTGGGCCACCAACCCAGCCCCCACTCACACACACCGAGGAGCTACTGGCCAGTCTGGGGACACCCAGGGAACAGCATCCAGAAACACTAGCTGCCATCGTGGAGGTGGGTGTCTCCTAACCAATGAGCCTGGAGTTGCCTGGTAAGTCAGTAATGCACATATGGCTATTATATCCCATGTAGTTGCATGTGTCACTGTACATAATGTAAAGTAACAACATATGCCAGGTATGTGGACACACATGCTGCATACTACAGTATGCCATGTTGTGTATGCACACATGTGCATACTATATGCTATTACACAGGTGAATGTGTGCACATGCACAGTGCAACTTGTGGCTGTCATACAGTCATGGATAATGTACATACTGGTGTGTCACCCCTATACAGGTACCTCTGGCGTGCCGCACAGACATGGGTCTGTTGCAGGTGAGACTGTCATCAGTATCAGGCATGTTACAGTGTAGATCTATTTGCCATGTGGCCAGTTAACACTTGCACACCTGATGTTTGTTACAGTCATGATATGCAGGTTGCAGCACCATGCATTCACACACACCACCCATTTGCAATATATTCAAACATAATGATACACAGACTTGAAACAACAGTACTTGTCATTGCGACATGTGTGGTCAGCTGTGCATACAACGGTGGAGGTGTTCTACAATGGAGGCATATATAGTATGCATTGGAACAACATGTGTGGTACGCACACAGTACCACACAGTGAGCTGTGATATGGGCAGTCCACAAGTGTCACCATTGTGTCATATGCCCCTGCATTGGGTGCACACATTGTGATGTGCCACCTGACATGTCCCAGACATGTCATGTTCTGTCTGCAATATTGTCACACTATCGCATGACCTATACCCCACATACCAAACATACAACCCGTTGTCTGCATAGCCCTGCGGATTGTGACATATCTGACATGTATGCATGTATGTCATATGGGACCACACAGACATGTGGAGAAGATGCCCATCACACACAATTGGCCAACACATGTGCACACATGGCCATGGGGGATGGCCAGAGACATGTAGCCACACAGTACTTGGGATGTGTATACACCCTGTTGCACATTGTCCACACATGGTCCAATTATAGCCTTAGTTGACCGATTATACAGTTGATGTGGTACACTGGACAACGTAAAAGCCTGTGCACAGCTACTGGAGGTGTCACTGAAGTCTACCATATACGATCTGTCGAACATCACGACTGTGTTGCAGTTATGGCTATGCAATGTGTACATATTAAGCATTCTACAGCAACATACATGCCTCATGTTGCCATGTAATGGCACAGTGTCTGTACTTCACACTGCATAGCAATGTACATGGCTCACACTACCCTCCCATGCTCTTGCACATTTGCTAAACATGGATTCTATCTGTAGGGCATACACACAACACTGCAATGTGAAGCCCATTATGATGCTGTACATGTGTCAGGACACCATTGTGTCAAACATGTATGCATGTTAATGCACATGTCAGCAGATTGCATGTCAAGGTCACGTCAGCCATGTGTACTGTTATCCTGTTCTGGGCCACATGGTGTATCACGGGGATGCATGCATACTACCACGATTGTGTAAACTGCATGGCTGCTGATATGACACCTGCTTGCTGTAGTGTGCACCCCAGGGAGGTATGCTTACTAACACTATTAATGTCTGAGCTGCATGCCCTCTGCTGTATCACAGGCATGCTGCATGCCATCTGACAAATCACATGCATGGTGTGTGTGTGTGTGTGTGTGTGTGTCTGTGTGTGTATGTGCCTGTTTCTGTCTGTGTGTGTGTTTCTGTGTCTATTGTACTTTACAGTATTTCTTTGCATTCACAGGTGATGTAGGTGCGTTACCCTCCTGCGGTCCATCTGATGTTAGTGTCCCCACAGATACTAGCGGTGATGAACATATGCATGAGGTACAGGCAGGGTTGTCAGGGGCTAAATCTGTGCCAATGGTTACCATCCCAGCTCTATCCCCCTCTTCCCCGCACACAGTTCTGCTGCCAACACATACTGCATCACCGGTGGCCATAGAGGAAGGACAGTCAGCTTCTGTTGATGTGGAACAGGAACGTGTGGTGGCTACAGGTGTGTCTACACACCATGGTGTCAGTGTAATGACTGCAGATGTGCCACACAGGCATGTGGCCGGTCCTGCTCATAGGAGGACCTCTGGCAGACATGCACCTGCAGGACAGGGCGCAGCAGCTGGTATCACTAGATGCATGTTCCAGACTGTAATGGCGGCACAGGCACATGCTGAACGGCAGAACAGAGAAAGGAAGAGGCTGCAGAGGGCTGCTATCCATACCCTAAATGACAACATCCAGGCATTGGCAAATGCTCAACAGCAGATTGCTAATGTTCTGGATAGGCGACTAGGTGAAATGGTTGGAATCCTTGACCGAGGCATGGCAATCCACGAATGGGAGCTGTCTGTGCTGGAACACCTGGTAGGAGTGAGGCGTAGGCCAGCAACACCACCTAGTGTAGGTCGACGTGAGCGTGCTACCTCACATGTCAACTCCCATAGTGCCGGTAGCAGTAGCAGTGCAGCTGGTGCTGCGGTGTCAACACCAGGACACAGCAGGCCACATGGACGTGGCCCTGGACGGTCTCAGCGAGGACACGGTTCCATTGGACATGTGTCGTTGGACAGTAGCCACTCTGTACCTCCACCTGGTAGTGCCCGTGCAACCCCAGGCAGGCACAGGTCAGGTGGCCGTGGACGGACACAGTGAGCTGTACAACCTGCACTGTACAATCTGGGGCTGTCAATTATACCCTGTGTAGGCATCACAAATGGCAGAACTGTGTACACACATACACGCACACAGCAAACACAACTGTAGGGCTCCACAACATCCACATGCATTCTGCACAGACATGTCCAGTCAACTCACCGGCCCTTACACACACACATGATGTTATCCATTGGTGCAGCCTATGCCCCTGGCAAACATATCACTCTGTGCATATGATGAAGCCTGTGCCACATTCCTGTCATCCACACTATCGGTGCAGGGTTATGCACAAATATTCTGATGCACAGGGTGAACAGCATAGTGAGAGGTGTATGCAATACCTGTGTATGCATAGTGATGGATATGTATGTTGCAGTGGTTGTGTGTGAATACTCAGTTGTGTATGTGACATAGGTTGTGTACTGTCGACATGCACCAGTCACACCATGTAGTGCAGGTGCAGCATGCATTGTGATGTGTTCACGGTATGTGTCTCGGTTACATCTGTAGCACCATGTTGGTTGTGATACCCTGGTTCCTTCCTATGGTGTACTTGCATGTGCCTACAGGTAGCAGTGTTTGCAGTCCCCCACGTGTAACTGTGGAGTACACACAGGCATGTCTGGCAATATCAGCATGCTACATGTACCCTCATCCTGACTGTTGGACACACCAACATGACACAGATGTCCACACATATACTGCACAGGACGCATGTGGTCAGTGCCACAGGCTACACTGGACAGAGACGTGACATACATAGCAGGACACATTACAGGTATGGTGACATGGTGCAGTGGTTGTACACAGCGGCCTGGCCAATGATGATGTGAGGTGTCACTTGGTAGCTGGAGGCAACACTGTGCAGCAGTAGGACCCTGTAACAGTACGTGAACATGGCCGCATTCACGGGGTGTACACCACTATAACGCACACCCCATAGTGTGCAGCTGGGGACCCTTGCCTGTATGGTCATCACCCTCACAGTACTATGCACCCACACAATGTGTCACAGAGAAGGGACATGCACATGTAGCCAGTATGGCTGGGACCTATGGCATCAACAGGGTTGTGCAATGCATCACCATTATGGGTTAGTCAACACGTGGGGCCAGTGATAATTTCCCACCGTATATTAGCATACACACTCACACCAAGCACCAGACAAACATACAGACACATACACACTGTGGTGACCACACATGTGTATACAGAGAGCCGATGTGTGTGATGCACCTCACCGGCGAATGTCATGCTTCCCACACTGATGTATGTACAGATCTCTACAATGGTGTACAGGGATGTGTAGCAACTGGGACATATTCCCCGTGATATGTGGCATTCCTGGTCACACATTCAGACACACATGGCAGTGCTGGGAATGATACACCTGCCATATGATGACACGTTTGATGAACATGCAGCGATATTGA
Organism: Protopterus annectens; assembly: GCF_019279795.1. Taxonomy (NCBI): domain Eukaryota; kingdom Metazoa; phylum Chordata; order Ceratodontiformes; family Protopteridae; genus Protopterus; species Protopterus annectens. Next base: position 201,340,788 of record NC_056736.1, on the reverse strand, counting down.
TTGCATTATGTGTACCAACACTATATCTGGCAAATGTGCTGCTATATACACACAGGAGGTTGTAGGTGTTACGGGTGCCATATGACATATAGTTGTTAACACCTGACCGCTTTGTATGCATTATGTCTGCACCGTCACGTAACAGCAACATAGCGTACAGTTAGCACATGGCATGATAGGATGGTGTGTGACACAACTGTGAGCCTCCCCCTGCACACATACATCTAGACAGGTGGTTCACCACGTTATGTACACACATACCTCCATACGTGCTGTTTGTATGTCACCGTATACAGATGTCAATGATGGGTCTGCATTGTGTCTGCATGTTGTAGGTAGGTGCAACTATGTTACGGACATCGGCCACTGCACATGCATGCTTGCTGCATGCACAGTACAGATGTCACATGTGTCTCCTATTGCCATGTTTGTATGCATTGTTATTGTTGGACATGTGTGTTGACATACATAACACATGGACTGCGGTATGATATCACGGGTGTCACAGGCGACCAGCACAAGGGTATGTGTCCCGGTCAACACTGCTACCCCCTGTAGTGTGAGCATTCAACAGACATGGGCCCACCTTCAATTCGCGTGTGTAGCATTGATTAGGCCAGTGTTATGCACGAGGTACATCAAAGGCCATGTATGTATGTGTTGTGTGTGCAGTCCATGCACACATCCACACAATCACATGTATGACATACCCAGACATGTGTTCATTGGTGTACAGCAACAGTCAGGTGTCACAGCTGTGTAAGGGCCATGGTGTGTCTTGAGTCGACCTGTTCATGTATACTGGTATCATTGCAATGCATAACACCTGTTGGATCCCTGTTGGTACGTGTGTACTCTGCACAGCTGGTGTACACCACTGTACAGCCCAGTGGTCATGTGTCACATGGTGTTGTGGGACCGTAATGCTGTGTAGTGCTGCACCAATGACATGGTGCTGACTTGACAGCTACAGTGTACACTGCAGTGTGTACGTGTGTGACCTACACCTGTGACAGCTGTGATGGCAGCTGTGTGTGTACAGGTCACTGCATGTGTGACCACCTGTGCGTGAGGGCAGTTATACCTTACTGTGCCCTTCTGTGTGTACACTCCATCTGCATGCAAGATTGCCCTTTGTAACTGCTAAGTGTGTGAGCATGCCCAGTATGCCGTTGTGTAGATGGACACACAGTACATTCCACACTGCGCCCTTCCGTGATTAGACTCTGTGTGCATGCAAGATGGCCCTTTGCAACTGCAAAGTGTGTGAGCATGCCCAGTACTCCATTGTGTAGATGGACACACAGTACATTCCACACTGCGCCCTTCTGTGATTAGACTCCATGTTCATGCAAGATGGCCCTTTGCAACAGCTAAGTGTGTGAGCATGCCCAGTATGCCATTGTGTAGATGGACAAACAGTACATTCCACACTGCGCCCTTCCGTGATTAGACTCTGTGTGCATGCAAGATGGCCCTTTACAACAGCTAAGTGTGTGAGCATGCCCAATACGCCGTTGTGTAGATGGACACACAGTACATTCCACACTGCGCCCTTCTGTGATTAGACTCCGTGTGCATGCAAGATGGCCCTTTGCAACAGCTAAGTGTGTGAGCATGCCCAGTACGCCGTTGTGTAGATGGACACACAGTACATTCCACACTGTGCCCTTCCGTGATTAGACTCCGTGTGCATGCAAGATGGCCCTTTGCAACAGCTGTCTGAGCATGCCCAGTACGCCGTTGTGTAGATGGACACACAGTACATTCCAAACAGACGTGTGATACTAAGCGTGTGAGCATGGCCATTGACATCCTGTATAGCCATGGTGATCATCCAGGCACCAGACGTCCAATTTCAATGTCACGATGGATGCCTACATTGAACACAGTTGTTGCTCTCTCGAAGGGTGTACTGTCTGTGGCTCATCCCATATCTATTTAGTGTTGTTGTGCTCCGTAGATATTTAGTTGGCCCGATGACAGCACTGGCATGTTTGTGTACATCTACCTTGGGACGGTAATATGCTTTCAGACCGCTCACTCTCTAAACATTCCCTATCGGCATCTTTGCCTTTGCGGATAATGTCACCCACCTAGAAGTATGCCTCTGGGAGTGCTGTGTTCAATAATCTTGGTAGCGCGTTCTGTAAATGCGTAATGCTGTAGTGTGTTAGAGTAGGTAGGTGTATGTTCAACTCCCAGCCCTTCCAAGTGTGTGTGTGTGTGTGTGTGTGTGTGTGTGTGTGTGTGTGTTTCCAGCTGCCTGGGGACACAGTAATGCTTTTAGATGCCTCACAACACATACATTCCCTATCGGCGTCTTTGCCTTTGCGGATGATGTCACCCACCTAGAAGTATGCCTCTGGGAGTGCTGTGTTCAATAATCTCGGTAGCGCATTCTGTAAATGCGTAATGCTGTAGTGTGTTAGAGTAGGTAGGTGTATGTTCAACTCCCGGCCCTTCCAAGTGTGTGTGTGTGTGTGTGTGTGTGTGTGTGTGTGTGTGTGTGTGTGTGTGTGTGTATATATATATATATATATATATATATATATATCTTTATAATATGTATGTGGATATTAGCACTATTGAATGTGCTGCATTGTCTGTACATGTTCACCTTGGATGTATCTGAATGTGCTTTGGCTCTGTGATAGTGCACATACTGTGTGTGTAGTGATCCTGGGTTATAGTTGTGTAGTGACCAGTTATTTTGTTGCTGGGTATTACCAGGGACATTGAAAACAATGATAGTACAGCACCTTTAACCGGTCATGTGCACATCTCAGCAGCAGTCAGCAGTGGTTATTATGTTGGAGGATGACTATGGCTCATATACCTATGTATTACATAGGTATATGTATTACATGGCATTGCATTGCCATGTAATACATATACCTATGTATTACATGGCAATGCAATGCAAATCAGGTTAACATTACTGACACCCGTTTATCCACAGGTTGTGATACAGATCCCATGTATGTATGTGTATACATTACCAGGTGCAGGACTGGACTATGGTTGAATGCATGGAGGGGTGTCCATGGCCAGGAATGGTGATCTGTACAGCCTGGCAGGTACAGTCTGTGACTGTCCCACAACCTCCAGTATATGGCTGACACATGCTAAAACAGTGTACATGCAGAGACACACATAAAACAAACAGCTAGGGATAACACATAACACACACACACATTGCATCAACATTGGGCCATGGAAAACCTGTTGTCCCTCACACACACACAAATGCATACATGTTGATTGGCTGGTTCACTGACAGGCTCTGGAAATGAAACTACATACCCTGTGCATATGATGACACCTGTGCCACCTCTTGTAATGTGTAACATTGATGCAGGTATGGACTAACATGGTGCTGATGCACAGGGTGGCTTCATAGCACTGTAATAATGTTACAATGTTGTTAACACAAAGTGTGATTACCTTCTAGGTGTATGTAAGCAGGCATGATACATTCCAGCTATGATCATCAATGTAGTATAGTGTACAGCACTGTTAATTCTGAAGATGTATTATCCAGCCATGTGCCATTTGACTGACGTGTGTAGTATTGGCAGCATGTGTTACACAGTGGGCAGTATGTGTGATATGTGTGTAGTACAGATTCACATGTATCTATATGTGAACATGGTGAGGGTGCACTGTCTGCATCTACATGTATAGTGGACACATTGGAATGGTGACATGCCCTGTATTTCACACTGTTAACACGTCATACTTTCTATTGGTGGCCAGTATGCATTATACTACACATATTGTTGTACTTGTCTACACATGTGTGATTGCTATGGTTTTACACGGTGCTGTGGGTGATACTGTTACTATCTGTCATAGTTTTGCATTATGGTAGTTGACACGACCTCAACAGTCTGAATTAACAATTGTTATATGATATCTTCACAACAGTCCCACACATGTAGGACACACAGTAGCATGTGGATCCTACCTGTACTATACTATACCAGTTGGCACTGGTATTGACCACCACACATTGCTGGAACCATTACTGTTTGACATGTAGTCATATTAGTTACAAGCAAAGACAATAGGGATATTCCTGTCCACATCTGGGAATTCATACTGTGGCCTAGAATGCATTCTGCACATGACACAAGTTAGTCTACACAAAGGTATCATACAGACAGATACGTGTTATCCAACCCATGCTGTACACCTATAAGGCTAAACAGAGTCAGTTATCCACATTTACTACACATACTTTACCAACAGTAACACATAGGTATTACACCCCAATATGTATAATGGGTAACAATGTGTACATATAGATATGTGCTATGTCATTTGTCATTTGATATTTGCATTTACAATGGTATTGTGAAGTACATCACTGTATCACATATGCGATGAGAGTTCTGCATGCATATCCTCCAAGGTGGTTGTACAACTATGATGAATGTCCATTATTGACATACGTTGCTGTGTTTGAACTGTTCTGCAGTATTGCACATACATGAACAGTCACTCACACTATGTATATAAACTGTCGTGTGTGTGTGTCACAGATGACTTAGGCCACAGACAGTTCTGATACATGTAGTTGACAAGTGCGGTAATGCTCCACCAAATGTGTCCAGGCACCAGAACTGTGACTTGGCGACACATACACATGCTAGAGTAAGGTTTCTGTATGTGCGTGTGCCTCATTATGGCATTCCTGTTCATGTGTGTGTGCATTTCTGATGTGTGTCATCAGCCACAGTTGAACTGCACATCTGGCATCCCCCACTAGGTGATGATGAGGTTTGTCCCCATTGACAAATGTTTTGTACAGCTGCGTCAGATGCCACATATCGGATGCATTGCAGTTTCCAGGGCATCCAGCACACACATTCATTATTACGGGCTGGCCATCACACTCAAACCACCACTTCATGGAGGGGAAGCCCTTGTGGATGATGTAGGCCCTGCCACACTCACTGGCTGGTACTTTGATGCATATGTGCGTGTAGTGTATTGCACACAGTACTTAGGGTATTTCACTATTGTGTGGAAAGGACACATATTGCTGCCCAATACCTTAAGGGAATTGGGGATATATACATCATCACTGACATGTGCTGACATGGCATTCATGACCTGGTGCAGTACCCTGGATGCTGATGTTTGTAAATTCCACGTCATATCACCAGTTGATCTCTGGAAGGTACCTGTTGCTGGTATCCTTAGGGCAACACATACCTTGGTTTCCACTGGGATAGGTTTCCCTCTGTTGGGTCTGTGTGTGAGACATGGCCTGCACAGATCCACAATCTTCTGCAGGAGGTCTCTGTCCACTCTATAGCGCTCTACTATCTCCAGCTCATGTAGCCCCTGGTAGTTTACCCGGTGCCTGCACACTCCTCTCCGTCTACTCACTGTGTGATGCTGAGTGGCATTCACACTGGCACAACCCTCCGCATGTTGCATATGTTGACGTATAATAGCAATGGCAGCCCCTAACATTATCTTGTCTCAGTTAAGCTTTTACAGTTTGCATTTCTCTTACTATACTACAGTGTTGCAGTGTGTCTGAGAATAACATGGTGGACTACTGTTTGTAGAGTTGTACGTGCTGTGCTGTGCTGGCCTACTGTACTGGCTGTGTAATATACTCAGTCTGATTGTTTCCACCTGCTAGCTGTGGTAGTTCTCCTTGGTTAACTTACTGCTATTTGTTTACCTTCCTTTCCACTGTTTGTGTCCACAGTGAGCGGCGCCGCACATAGGAGCACAGTGAAGTGCATAAACACTTCCACGTGTGCACACAGGCTTATACATGCGTACAAACACTTACACTGGCTTACACAACATTACACGGGCTTCAACAATCTTACAGTAGCTTACTCATTCTTCAAGTCGCGCACACAGGCTGACACACATGCACACATGCTTACTCAAGCTTACAGGCTTGCACGGGCGCAAACACACTTCACCAGGTTTGCAAGGAACTTCAGTGATATCCATGGCGTACACCGTCAGTTTACTGACTTTACCTAGGATAAATCATAACACGTTTTACACTGATGAGTCACTGACAGCAGACATGTGACACACTGCTCCAATAAGATTACAGTGTTTTATACATACACACTCATGATGTCACCTATCTTCTACGATGATAGTCCCCTTCACCTACTCTTACACTGTAGGGGCTTGGCCCATATGGTATGACAAATTGTGCTTCACTATCCTCAGCCTCAGTTGCATAGGATTGCCTACTAATGCTTGGTTACATCTCTGAGTGTGCACTTCCACACATAGCAACCACTACTCAGTAGCCATGTTGTCTTCAGCTTGCCATTCCCCTGCATGACGCAATAACTTTTAACTGACATTACAATTTGTATGTATCTTTTACATATTTGTTTTGTTTTGTATGCACAGCGCGTACTCGGAGATCGGGGGAGGACAACTAGAGTTTTATTAATTTCCAATGGGAATACATGCCACTGGTGTTATATTTGGACATTGACATGCTTCTTCAACTAAACCATCCTTTATTTGCAGATGATATTGCTCCGTTTAGCTACTTGCAGAACGTTACTCGGTTCACATCCATGTACATTTCTGCACATACCTCTACTCTTGCACGGACAGCTTACTGTTTCATGTATCGCATATTTTACATCATTTGTATTGCTTTCACCTACAAATGGGGTAATTTGCATATCCTAACATTGTCCGTGCAATGTTCGTTTGAGGGGCTGTGTTACACGCCCCTACAGGATATTGCTGAATAGCTCAGCAAACATCTAGCCTTGCTCTACTCTTACTCTACTCGTACACTGACCAGAGCTTCCTGAATCCTGGCCTAAGCTTTGATGTGTGCTAATATGTCTATTTGTGGGGTAGGCATGGCTGTAGGTATGTTTTGACCTGCTACATCTGTCATTTATACAGAGCACCTCCCACTTTCATCATTTGTAGAGGTGACAGCCCTATAAGGACTATATGTACAGCTGTGACATTTGACAAGTCCACACATACCTGGGGTCAATACTAAACTGACTACTTCAGCACTTTTCATACCTTCAGATTTGTCTTGTAGTGCTATAGTCGATGATATTGTTTCCTATAACATGTATCTGTTTCTGATACAAGATATGTCATTTTATTACACTACTACACACAATATATGGAGAAATCACAGGCCAGATGCCATTACATTCCTTTTGTGGGACACACCCGCCCAGAGTGTTGTGTTCTTCACGAACGCCAACAGGTGCTGATCAAAACATATTCTGCTATCATCTACCTTATGTGTTTGCCGGTATTTGCGCTTTCCGTCAGTGGCAGAACTCACATGCTTGTGTGGGAGACTGAACACTGTCTCGTGGACACTGCATAGCACCCTGAGGGACACATTTATGTTGTTTCTATTAACCTTCCACATTGACTATCACAGGGCATTAGTATTCATCCAGATTTGTCGAGGTACATGCTTTTGACTTATACATGTTTTGTCATTTGTCATCACGTCTTTCTTCACACCTGTCCACCTAATTGCACTAGTTCTGTAAATTTATTTAGGTCAGGGTTACCTTCATACCTCTCAACTGTACAAATTTGGGGTAAATGTCCCTAACTTAGGTGTCTGATTTTGTTCCTTTTTTAATAATATTGTGCAATGCCTTTCTGGTAATTTAGTGGGAAGTCATTTGGGACTGTGGGGTTAGACAGTAATGACAGACATTTGTTATTTACAATTAATAACCCTCGAAACATTCATACTATTGACTGATCCATTATTCTATCCACGTTCTGACTTTGTAAGAAGAATATTTGAGATATTCCCTATTCGTACTTATTTTAAAATGCCTTTGTCCAGATGTTTTATTCTGATTGAGAGGTATGGTTACCATCTTATTCGTACGCATATACATCCATGATAATCACTTACACGACACTAATATAACTCCCTACATCTTCCCCCAATAGTTTACACGATATCCGGTAGATGGGTTCTTCATTTTTGGAAGTTAGAGGCGTCTGCTATACCCACATAGGTATATTAATCACTCCCATGGGGCAGACCTCATAAATCTGTGCCAACCAACACCTAGGCACCTAGGCCCATTATTGCATATCCATGATTCCCAGACCTGACACCGCTCCACAGTAGTCATAACACATATTTAATGTAAGCGATAATAAATTATGACGACACTTCTAAGCACTATCCACTCTCCGCATGTCGGTACATATGTCTTACATTCTGTCAACCCATGTGTTATTACACTTGCACAAGCTACTGTTGCATGTACAGCTATATTGCAGCTGTGGATGACACTTCTTTGCGGCAATCTTTACAGGGCTGTGCAATTATAAATTCACTATTTTTGGAGTCCTGCAAAGGACACCTATATCCATGTTTAAAGAGTAGAACTTACAGATCTGGCACACTGATACTTCCCGGCCAGTAGTTTTGGAAGCAGCAGTGTATTTACCTTAATTGCATGTCTGTTATGTGTATCCATACTACCTATGGTGTAACCTATTTATGTACATGTGTTATATCTACGAGGACATTTGTTTATATGTTTGTTAGGTATATATCAGTTGATGTATGTGTTTGAGTGTATGTATATATATATATATATATATATATATATATATATATATATATATATTTATATGTATATATATATATATATATATATATATATATATCCGTACATTCTTTATTTCATATATTTATTTAGTTTAAGTCTGTGGATATATATATATCTATACACAAATGTATATATCCATATATAGACATTGGGCCAGATTCAGGAAGCCTCCGTGTAAGAGTTATAACTCTTACACGGAGGCTGCAGTGAAACTGTGTGATGTCAGCATGTCATGCATATGCATGAGGTGCATGAGGCATGCTGAATCACACTAGTAACTCTTACACGGTCCGTGTAAGAGAGTAGAAGCGTGTCAGTAGGCTAAGCCCTGCAAGCGGACACGCCCGGAAGACTAGAATGGCTGAAAGTAAACAGCCACGAGAGGCCATGGAAATGTGCATAAACACACTACACAACACATGCCCCGATAGACCATCACTGTATAAAGTGAAGAGATGTAATAAAATTAAATTAAAACCTTTTTTTTTTTTTAAAACCCATTAAATGTTTGCTACTGTGTGCGCCCGTGTGCTTGTGGTGTGCTACTAAGCGCAATCACAGTTAGCAATCAGTGGAAAAGGATATAAGAACTAAATATGCAAAGTAAGCCAAGAAGTAATAGCTTAGCGGTAGAGTTGCCGGCCTAAGAGTAGGCAGGCAGGGTTCGAGCCCCACAACAACCTTTTTTTTTTTTTTTGTAAATAAGCACTAAAAGCCCCTGACAGTATTGTACAAATGTAAATGTATTCCCTTTTGTAAAATGGAATGAAAGCGGAGACATATATTCTGAAGTAACACAATAACAAAAATAGTCAGAAATGTACTGATAGCTAAGCTGCTGTGAGACGGAGTGCCCATAGCTGAGTAGTGTTTAAAAAGCTGCAAACTGCGTGCCTGTTGCTAGGCATCGGTTTAACAGACTGAAACTGTTTGCAACTAGCTGTGCTTAGCTGAACATGTGTGTCACTAGCCAATTAAGGTTTATCCCAGCGCACACCGTTTGCGCGGCGCTCCCACAAGCTAACTGCCAGTGCGCATGCGTTAGCAGACCTGGTTTTAAATGCTTAAAAGTGCTTTTGGCATGTTTGATTGACAGGTCTCAACTCATTTCTGTCAGGAAAATCAAAAATCAGTTGCCAGATTCGAACCCAGGATACCATGCACTAGAGTCAAGGTACTAAACCACTAAGCCATGACAGCAATACCTAGAAATGCAGAAATAGCATATATATGGGATAAAATCCAGAATGGAGCATGATAAAGCATTTTCAGTGAAGTAGATACAATTCCAAAACGGCCAATCAGAGAAATGTGCGGGAAAATCGGCATATATAAGCCCCATAGGCGGGAATACACAGCAGAAGCGATTGTAGATCAGAGCTGCAGTCAGAATGAGTGGGGTAGGGGAGGGGCGTTGCTTTCGAGCACAGCGTTGGGGCGTTGAGGAGTCCAGATACATGGTCTGGCTCCTTGTCCATCATCACGAGGCCCAACTCATGCAGGGCCAGGTCTCATGGGGAGCATATAGGGCAGAGGCATGGGACCAGTTGGCTCGTGATCTGACCAGTGCTACTGGCATTCCACGCACTGGTGAGCAGGTCCGTCACCACCATGCGGACTTGAAGCGGCGCAAGCAAGACCAGTTGTCGAATGGATCCAGGAGGCCGGGATATGCCCAGCCCCACTACTGAGTAAGTTACATTTTACTTATGTATGTAAGGATTTCAACTAGCTGATACCATGGAGATGTGTAGTCAATATTACTTCTTTTGTATTACAGCTGCAGGTGTCCGCTCTATGAATCGCGAGATGCATGCCCGTAGGCTGGTGCGGATCGCCACCGTGCAGGTTAGTAACCCCACCCAGTACTTGTAAATAAATATTATACTGTAGCATGTATCAGAACACTGCAGTGTATTGATTAAAAGTAATATAATGTGCAAGCAAGATTTGAAAGTCTGCAGGTATGGCTGCAACAAGTTCATCAGTATGCAAGTGTAACTGGAAATATAATTGATAGAATTAAACAGTGCTGTAATACAGATGTCCCACCATTAATTAAATATAGTGTAACCTGCAGTAGTCTCAAGAGTACAGCTTCAGAATCTGAGGTAGTCACATGTGAGATATATCCCTGTTGAAATGCTGAATCATGACAGAAGTGAGGCTGTTGGAAAGTGTTTGAATCACCACTAGTCTAACATGTGAACAAAGCCTAGAAGTAGCAACCTGAACTGTGAATTTGCAGGATGTGTGAGACTGACAGAAAGGGTCATGTATGAATAAATAAAGTAGTAATAACCCGGAATATATTAGCCCCAGTGTGTTTCTACAGAACTAAATGCATGTGGGAAGTACAACTTAATATACCAAACTGATTTCAGTGTGTCAGAATCTGGAATGTCTAGCCAAATGCTGTATATGGTGATCACAGTAAACAATTTGCAGATAGAATGAATGATTATCTGACAGACTAAACAGCCATAGTTGTCCCCTGTCCTGTCATCAAAGTGTAGCAGGATGATGTATCTGATCAAATTCAAAATAAGTAGGATAGTGATGTATTTGTAACAGGTGTAGCTTGACAGTCAAATAAAATTTATTTTGAAACATCAGCCTCAACTTAATTGTGTACCTATTATAAATGTAAATCAATGTGTAACATATGAATGTGTCATCACTTTCTATCTCCGCCCAACCCTATAATTCCATATAACAACACCCACTAAATAATGGTATGTGAACATTTCATTAATCATGGACATTTGTCCGTTTCAAAAATATATGCATGTCTGTTCGTGCATGTGCCCTGTTCATACCTGCAAATCTGATGGCCTGTTGCCATTAATCAACCCTGCATGTTGTTTGACTGTGTATTTCTGTTCAAATAATGCATGTGATATTGATATGCCCTTGTTCAATGGTGTTAATATCTGGGTGTTTGTTTGATGGGAATACCAATGCATGCTGTTACAACTAATCTGAATGGAATACAATGCCACTAACCCAAACTAACATAACTACTCACAAACCTAGAGCGGCTTGGGAAGGCAGGTCCCAGCGGACCCACCTCTCCCACCTCAGCTGGTGACTGCACCTGGCACTAGTGCCCAGGCGGACCCCCTCCGGTGGCCCTGTGCCACCTTGGTGGAAGCGCTGCAGGGGATGGGGCCCGTCCCCCTCTGCAAGTGTGGCGGAGGGTTCGTCCACTCACCCTCCGCGGTGTCCGGTCTGTGGTGCGAAGGGAGATCCAAGACACTGTTCTTGGGCCCCTCGCCAGCTCGAGGCTCGTGTGGCACAGCTAACGGCCCGGCCGTTGCCCGCCTACACAGCCCCAGCACAGCCCGTCCTGGGCTGTGAAGGAACAGTGGCAACTGCCTATGGGTGGGGATATCAGTTCCACTGTTGCCATCTGTGGGCTCATGCATCTTGGAAATCCCAACCTCCGTCCCCGTCAATTGTGTAACCCCCCGTGTGTCATACACGCCCCTGTATGCGTCTTGTCTGTCTTGTCTGTTAACCTACCCAACCTACCTCCCCAGCTATACCGACTTCCTTCACCTGACATACCACTCTCACCTGAAAAAAAAAAAAAAAGGGCACTCTGTACCCACAAAAAAAATTACGCCCCATACATAGCTGTCCATGTCGCACACATGTCTGCTTGACATTGAAACAGTTAATTACAATTGGCTCTACAACAACTATTAATGTTGTCCTGACACCTCTCTCAGGGGTGAAAGGTTTCCAATGTCTCACCAAAATACATGGAAATGCACAGCTGTTGCTGCCAAAGACATGGGCATCTATGGGCCTTACCTACATCCCTCCTGCAAATCCCACGCTTGTTTCCCTACTGTCTTACCCTCTTTGTGACCCCTTTTCACTACTTTCCTGTCACCCCTTTTCTTTTCTTTCAAAGAAATTAAGCGGGTGTCGCTTGTGTTAGCGGAGCTCACCGCCAGTCTTGCATCGTGAGCTCAGCGCAAGCAGCGCAGACCTGGTTTAAAGTGCTTAAAAGTGCCTTTATGGCACTTTGATTGACAGGTCCTGTACTCAGTTTGAAAGTTTGCTAAGAAAAATAAATTCCCACTGTCAGTCTCGAACCCAGGACCTTGGTAACATTAGTCTGTATGACCTACCACTAAGCCATGCCTGCTTTACAAGAACACAGTGCTAAAATAAATATAACATGTAATAGTAGGAATCAGTATAAAGGCAATATAGGAGATGTACTATCTAAAGCATGTCAGGTAGAGTTTTAATGGCCAAATTACTGGATTCCCATACTAGTTCAGTGTGAACAGAAACAGCCCTGCTACCTGTTAGCTTGTACATAATAATGTAAGGTAATGTACATATGTGAAGGTATGTATATCTACACATACATATATATAAATATATATTAATACATATGAAATATAGTCGTAGGTCTCAGTAGCCATACACACTCACTACAGGAAACAGTGAACATAATTGCAGCAACCTGAATCTGCAACACAGCCTGACCCCTGTGTGACCTACTTACCCTTCTAACTGCTTAAAGGTGGCCTCAGCACTTTGATTGACAAGTCCTGTACTCAGTTTGAAAGTTTGCAAAGTAAAAAAATTCCCACTGTCAGTCTCGAACCCAGGACCTTGGTAACATTAGTCTGTATGACCTACCACTAAGCCATGCCTGCTTCACAAGAACACAGTGCTAAAATAAATATAACATGTAATAGTAGGAATCAGTATAAAGGCAATATAGGAGATGTACTATCCAAAGCATGTCAGGTAGAGTTTTAATGGCCAAATTACTGGATTCCCATACTAGTTCAGTGTGAACAGAAACAGCCCTGCTACCTGTTAGCTTGTACATAATAATGTAAGGTAATGTACATATGTGAAGGTATGTATATCTACACATACATATATATAAATATATATTAATACATATGAAATATAGTTGTAGGTCTCAGTAGCCATACACACTCACTACAGGAAACAGTGAAGATATATGCAGCAACCAGAATCTGCAACACAGCCTGGCTCCTGTGAGACCTACTAAGCCCTTTAACTGCTTAAAGGTGCCTCCAGCACTTTGATTGATAGGCCCTATACTCAACTCAAAAGCAGAATATGAGCATACTAGTAGGCCCTACCACAAGACCATTGTAACACTAGTCTGTATGACCTACCACTAAGCCATGACTCTCATACAGGAATATAGTGCTAAATAAGTGGAACATGTAATAGTAGGAATGAAGATAAAGGCAATATAGTATGTCTACTACCCAAAGCATGTCATGCAGACTTTTATAGTCCCAATTACTGGGTTCCCATACTAGTGTAGTGTTAACAGAAACAGCCCTGCTAATTGTTAGCTTGTACCCAATAATGTCAACTAATGTACATATATGAAAGTATGTATATGTACACAGATATATATATATATATATTTATATAGCAATACATATGACATATAGTTGTAGGTGTCAGTATGCATACACACTCACTATAGGGAACAGGCAAGATAAATGCAGCAACCTGAATCTACAACACAGCATGAAGCATGGTAGATGTACTAACCTTCACACTCACAAAACACTGTCAACAGCATACCAGCATGGTCCACGCCCTACAATCTGAAAGGGCAGCGCCTATCTCACATACCCTTTTATAGCAGTGTCCTGAAATCACAGTGAGACATGCAATCAGTACACACCCAGCTGCATGCAATTAGCAAATGCTGCCTTACAATTGGTGCAGAGGCCATCACATGGACCTATGCAGATACCTACAAAAGCAATGAGTACCCACACTACACTCATGCAATACATTCATTGCACAAAACCGACAGAGAAGAGAGAGAGAGACAGAGAGAACAAAACAGAAATAAAGACAGCCAGCAGCAAAACCAGCAGCAGCAGCAGCAGCAGCAGCAAACTTCAAGCAGCACCAGTGACACACCAACAGCTGCCACAAACACAGGTAATGCAAAGTAGCAGGTTAATCCTGTGTATACTGTGACACCTCAAATGTATCATAGTTCACTATCTATAGGTATGTCCATGAGATAGGTTGTGTGTAGATAGTCATGAAATATAAACATATGTAATATTGTTGTACATGTGGGCCATAACTAACACTTCCATAGCTTAGAACACAAGGCCAGTTGTGCATATGATGCAGTAGTTCCCAGGGTCAGTAGAGGTTCCTCCTCATTGGTGTGGGACCACTGTGTATGTATGGCACTGTTCAGGTACATATCCTGTAGTATGGCCAGGGATTAATATCAGTCTGTCATGTGGTGCTATGTCCTCCAGGGGTGAATGTAGCACACATCCAGGGATACCATTTCGTAACAGTGATGATATGTGTTCTGCAATGATGAGGGTGGCTCTCACCTGGACATGTGAGAGGATAGGGAGGTTACAGTCATCTGGGATAACTAATAACACGTGTGTAGGACAATGGGGGTACCTGCACCTAAACTGTCTGCAACAATGTTGGCAATATCTGTGCATTTGGTGAATGTGAAGCATCTTAACACTGCAGACAACAGATGCCTTCCGGTCATGTGAATCTGCCCTGTGCTGCAGTAGCCTCCTACTATTGTTATACAATATGCCTGTATCTGTAGTCCACTGGACAGGATTAATAAGTGGTGTGCAGTTGTTCTGGGTTAGATAACTGTGTGCACAGTACATGCAGTATGTGGGATGTCTGTGGTAAGCATATGCAAAGGTGCTGGCGGTGTGTGTTGTGGCTTCCACTGGCCCAGTGGGCTGCATGGATAGCATCACTGTCATAACTACTGAATAACTGTGTAATAACATGCATACATAGCAAGGTAGTGTACTGTGCTTGTGGTGTTGTTCAGATATGTATATCCAGGCTGAGTAATGTGTGTCCACATCACAGGGTTGGATGGCAGCACACATCCAGTATGTATGGATGAACACCCAGAATGTGTCAGGCGTGTCACCTGTGCAGAAGTATCTGGCCATTACCTGTGCATCCCCACAACACACACACATGCAACATATGGCAGATGTACTATAGCAGTACACACATGTTCATAGGTTCATACTAGGCTATCTGCCGAGGGCATTTACAAGCCTAGCCCATCGTTTTGTGGCTTCGCCACCCCTTTAGTATGGGGAACCATACCCATTATTTTGCTGTGCCTCTGTCGAGCAGTGACACTGAGGTAATCCCTGGGGTATATCTGCGATCTCCCATCCATTGGTCAAGATTTCTCTTGAACAAGGCCAGCGAGTGCTCTGCCTCACATATACCGTGATTTTGTTCCACAGCATAGGGAGTCTTTGGGTGATGAATCTATCCCTCCAGCATGTCCTATTAATAGCCGTGTCGAGGTTTAAGTCTCCGCCCTTGTGGCTCTGATGGATCTAGATTTTTTAGGTGAAGCATATTCATCAAATCTGGGTTTGACATGGCCTTGTATGTTGGGCAAAGGTCACCTCTGAGCAAGCGGTGGCGACTGAATAGAACATACATGGACATGCTGGAGGGCAAATTCCTAACTGAGAGGCTCCCTTCACTCTGTAATGAGCTCGAACAGTTGAGAATGAACAGTTCATAGGTTCATACTAGGCTATTTGCCCTAGGGCATTGGTAAGCCTAGTAGAATGTGTTTGTCTTTTGCCACCCAATCACAAGTTATGCTGCTATGCCCTTGTCCGACTTTAGTATACTGTGCCTCTGTCTAACAGCGACATAGAAGTGATACCTGGGGTACAACTATGATCTCCATCCACTCATCCAGATTCCTATGGAAGAGAGTCAATGAGGGACTCTGCCTAACCAGTAGTGTGAGCTCATTACAGAGTGAAGGGAGCCTCTCGGTTAGGAATATGCCCCTCCAGCATGTCCATGTATGTCAGTGCTGAGGTCCAGCTCTCCTGAGCATGTGGCTGTATGGGACTCTGATTGCCTGAGGTGCATCACGTTCATTACTGCTAGGTAGGACATGGCTGTATATGGCATGCACAGATTGCCTCTGAACAGGCAGTATGCCACTGAGTCCAGCTGGATTCACTTTACCTGGGCAGCATATGACATCTGTGTGAGCCATTGCATCCCCTTGATGATGTACTGTTGTCCTGTACCAGTTGCTGTAGGTGTCTGGTTAGGTACATCCCAAAAGGTGCATTGTATGCAATTATAGGCCTGATGATGGATGAGTACAGAGGCACAATGACCTCCCCTGCCATACATGTGAATCAGTCATGATTAGCTGGGCTATATAACATGTCTGTCAATCCACGTTGGCCATGTGGTAGACAAATGACAGACCGCTACCATGTTTCTTCCCCAGGTCCCCAACTCGTCTTCTGTACTCAATGGCCTAACACCTATGTTGTACTGTGCCACCAATGTGGGCGTGGGAATCTGCATTGAATACTGATACTCCCCTCCCTTGTTCAAGTGTTGTGGCCGACAAGAATGGTAACAGCTATAGCGTGGTAGTACTGGTGTGCTCCTGTGAAACCTGAAACAGGTTCATGTTACTGCACAGATATCGATGTCCAGAATGCTAGGTAGGGTTTTGGTGCGTGCATCCTTGGGTCTAGGCGTCCAGTGTTGAGTAGCATCACTCTTACTTCCTCATCCTTTGTGATACAAATGGATGTGGGTTTGCCTATATGAGCCTTGCCTAATACAGGCACTATGGGTGTAACAGGAGGCTCCCCCAAATGTCATTCGGACTGTGGTGACTGGAGCAAGCTGTCCCTAGCAAACCATACCACCCCAAGATGGCAGGCATTGGCACACCTGTGAATGACACCAGTATGTCAGTCAATTGTTGGAAGGGATCATCGTGCCTTGATATTGTGGCATTGTTCTAGGTGAGGGTAGGATGCTACTCAAGGTCAGGGTCAAACTGTCTCGGGCTACGTGCTCAGAGAGCTCTGTAATGTCTCATGTCATGTAGTCCAGGGAGGAATGTGTCAGGCCATTCACAGCAGCATGGACATTGACTGAGTCATACCTGTACCTGCCTTGGGGTTACCTGACTGTTTGTGTTATGTGGCAGGTCATAGTGCCTGACAGGCTGCACACCGTGACCCTCACCTCGTTAAGCCTGGTGAGCGTGATGTGAGTGTGCCTGATGATAGAGGCACCTAGTACAGGTGTATGAGGTGTGTTGTTAACTGTTAATGGCTGTGAGTGTTCAGCACATTGGCTTTGTGTGATATGTGTTGCACATGTTCGTTTATGTGGTAGTGGTTGCCTGGATGTCTGCTTAGGAGGTCTCTGCTGCATAGGCAGAGCTGTGGTCTGAGCCTACAAGTATGATCATGTGTGATCATGTGTTAGGTCGCTGTTGTGGTAGGTCTCGTGAGACTGGAAGTGTAGTGAGTGATCCCCTTTGCCACGTGACTGGTTATGGCGGTATTGAGTAGACAGAGCCTAGCCTCCAGTCTGGTATATGGTTGCATCACTCACATGAGTTTGAATTTGTTGTTAGGAGGAGGGTTGTCTGTGTACATGCATCTGTTCTAACATTGTCTCTGGAGTACCACACTCACCAGCTGGACTGAGGAGGGAACTGACAACTGACCTCTGGACATGCTAGAATACTATTGTGAACTCTGTAATCACTAATGATTGAAAACAAGGTCCAGTGGGGAGTGAGGGTGTACTGACATTACCTACAACTGCTGACTGATATAAAAGCGTCAGTGAGCAAATGCCAGGTAACCTAAGTGCAATGTGTCACAATGAAGTAAATGCAACAATGACAAGCAGTCACTTGCTGTCATGTGTAACATGGAAATGCGTACAGTAAGCAATGCAGATAACAGTAGTGAGTCACAGATGTGTTGCAAAGATGTGTACTATGTGGAAGTAGCATACCAGTGAAATAACAAGCTAACAGATAACAAGCATATAAACAAAGGTAGATGCAGGAGGCCTGGATGTAGTGTTTGCTACAACAAACAAGGTGTAGCAATGTCAGTAAGATACAGCTCAGATATGCAGGCACTATAAACCTGAAACCAGATGTCCCCAGCTATGAATGGCAGAGTACAGCCTATTGTCACACATGAGTGCAGACCACAAACCTCGTTAATGTTAAATAACTGGCCTGAAGGCCAACTGCCCATACCAGAAGTAATACACTTGTACACTGGGCCCACAATCAGCAGTTCCCAACTTCAATGGATGAAAGATATGTGTCCTGCCACCACAGTGCTTGCCACCAACCTCCCTAATGTAAAACAACTGGTCTGAAGGCCAAGTACTTAGTACAAATGACATAGAATGATAGCTACACTGTAATCAGGTTTTAACCAATCAGTAATAAGTAGAAGTTAACACTACCTGTATAGAATGTGTACCATGTATTGTTGAGATACTATGCTGATAACCTGTTTGTGTACCTTTCCAGATAGACATGGCACCTAAAGCGAATCCTGCCTACTCTGCTGCAGAGGATGGCGTGATCCACCAGAGCCTGGTGCGTGACTATGCCATCCTGTTCTCACGCACCACCCAGAATCAGCAGGAGAGGTCTGCACTGTGGCAAAACCTTGTTAGCAGGATAAATGATGTTGGCATGCATGATAGGACATATGAGCAGGTGAGACATCACTGCAGTGATTTGATAAGAAATGTCCGCCAGCGTGCTGCAGATATCCGCAGGCAACAGGCTGCCACAGGTGGGGGTGGCCACATCCCCCCTCACCAGACAGGAGGGGCTACTGCTAAGTGTTGTGGATCCAGCCCCAGAACAACAGCAACCATCATGCATCCTGATGGAGGTTGGATCCACACAGCAGCAAGACAGCGGCGTGCAGGTAAGATGCCATATTCATTTATTGTTATTACTTTTACATTTGTTGACCCAGATAGTCTAGCTGGATATAAGTTCATTTTCAGTAGAGGCCTGTGGAGCAAAGCTCCACACATAGCGTAATACAGGCAGACAGACAAGTTGTCAATACAGACAGCCAACATAATAGAATTGTACACCAGCCTGTTAATTAAATCAACATACATGTAAGGAAGTCAAACAGTTTAGAGTCATACACAATGTACCGTTGGTTTCAAAGCAATCCTACCTAAAGCATAATGGTTATGCAATAAGGCAAAAGCCATATACATAATAGTTAGGGCTCAGAAGGGTAGAGAAGTAGAAGGAGTATGACAGATACAATGATATGGAAGAGGCAGGAGTCAAGAAGGGAAGTGAGGAAAAGAAGGAAGACAGTCAAGAGGAGGTGGGAGGGATGGGAGAAGTAGGTCAGAGCATAGAAGGACATCAAGGTGAAAGAAACAGGGTAGAAGCTAGTTTCTATGCACAATGAGGGGTTAAAGGTGAAGAGAGGGTAGGGAGAGGGACGTTAGCCTGGACTCCAAGAAGAACAAAGCCAGTGGTTTTGGAAGTACAGTTTGAGTTGGCGTTTGAAGAGAGGTAAGGGTGAGATTAGAGTTAACTCCTGGTATGTACATATGACTGTTCTGTGCGCTGTTACTTCATGCACGCATAAGGTGTGCATGTGGTATGTATCTGTCATCATGATATATATACAGACATGATGTGCAGCTGATGTGTATAAGGGAACTAGTGTACTACTGTACTGTATCATGTGCAAAATGAATGGCACACATGTGCCCACTGACATTACTCTCTTCACACTTCCAGGTCCCTCCCATGTAGCAATGAGGCAGGCCATACATGCTGGTGAGTCTTTTTAAAATTATCTGTAAAACAATTTATAAAACTAGGAAGAGTAGTGTAACTCTGTAGTAGACATGCTGGTGACTGTGTTCACAATAACTGTAATTGACAGGTAGTAAATTGAGTAGTGTAACACGGTACTGATGTGTGTGTTTACTGTGGGGTGTGCATGTGTGCAAGTGTGCCTGTGCCCAAGTGTGCATGTGTGTTAGTGTCCATGAGTGCATGTGTCCATTTCTGAATGTGTGCATTAGTATTGAAGTGCATCTCTTTCAAATATGTATTGAGACTGTAATCTGTGTTCCATGTTTTCCTCCCGTAGGTTCTGGTGCTGCTCTGGTGACCTGCAGCAGGGAACCTGAATCTTGTGCCCCAGGTACTGATGATGATGAAATGTCTGTAATGGTGCAGGAAGGTGTGTCTGGGTCCGCCATTGGTCAGCCAATTGACAGTACACAGCTTTCAACCCGTCAATGCGCACAGTCATCCTGCCGTTACATCCTTTGTCACCATTGTCCCTAGGTGATGGACAGTCAGCAGTGGGCATAGATCAGGGTAATGTGGTACCTGTGGTACATGCATCCTCACAAGGCAGCCATGTGCAGAGGCCTCCAATGGTACCACGCAGACAGTCGCCCATGGGTTCTCGTGGGGGCATCCGTGGCCGTACTGCCTCTGGCCGGCGTGCCCAGGAGGTATGTCAACCTCCACTATGTTTAGAACTGTCATGCAGGCACAGGCACGTATGGAAAGGTACACCAGACAGGGTCTGAGGGAGCTGAGAGCATGTCGCATAGCCATGACAGGCGGCATGCATGATGTTGCGAATGCTATCCGTAACTTCACAGATGTCGTTGACAGGCGTTGTGGGGGCATAGAACAGCTGCTCCACAACCAGATGTCCATGGGCCAGGGCGATGGTGTGCGTTTGCGGCGTCGGCGTGGCGTATGCCAGCAAGAGCACCAGCTGGCAGTGGCGCGGACGACAACGGGCCCACTCGCGCGCCTCAAGTGCCAGCACCAGCCCCAGCAATGCTGGGTCTGTGCTGTCATCCAGGCGCCCCAGGAGACCACGTGCACGTGGCTCTGGACAGTCCCAACAGGGAACTGTGTCCAGTCAACACACCCCTGCTTCCGATGACAGTACCCAGTCTAGGTTAGTACCGGATCTGACCCGTAGCACCCTGCCAGGCACAGGTACCGTGTCCGTGCCCACAGACACTGATCTGGATGACCTGACAGGTGCAGTCTGTGGCTGTCCACAAAACCCTGTACATGGCAGCCATTATGTGGGACTGTGTGCGTGCTTACACACATGCAGAAACCTGGAAACCTAACACCTAGGGCAAACACATACACACACACACTGCACCAACAACGGTCCACCCTGTACTGCTGCCCCTCACAAACACACATACACACACATGTCAATTGGTGTTACCAGTGGCGGCTTGGGCATACCTAACCCACACCCTGTGCATATGATGACACTGTGCCACCTCCTGCATACTACAACATCGGTGCAGGTAAAGGTAAACACGTTGCTGATGCACAGGGTGACTACATAGATGTGTATAAGTAGTAACATGTTGGTAACTGTTGACTGTTGCAGTATAAATGTGTGTATATCCCAGCAGTCCTGCTGCAGTAACTGTATGAATGTCCTCAATTGTTATCTGCACCCATACTACTTAACAAAGTGTACCAGCTGCACACCATCACATGCTAACATTGACTATGGCAATGCGCATCTTGTGCTGTTATGTAGATTCAGCTACATGTATCTGTTCTGTCACACATGCATTTATACACACCCTGCTACCCACACACATGCACACTCACCTGCCATTCCCATTATTTATCACCCTACATGAGTAGCTGTTGATACATGACAGGTACACATTTCAGAAGTGCACTATGTTGTTTACTACTGGCATCCCCTTCTCTACCTGTACTCACAGGGTTCAGGCAACCTCATCAGTTGGAAGATGTAATGTGCATCAGGTACTGTAGTACCCTGATTGCCACAGCAAACATGTTTCCCATACGGAAATGCACACACAGACACATCCCACATCCACACACTTGCCACATTCAGGCTTCAGAACACTATCTAGGTATATTCGGGTACATGTGCGTGTTACAGTAGCATGTAACACTATACTGAGTACTGGCAGTTAGTTGTCTGTTGTCATGTTGTCTGTATAGAATAAAAGAATTGTTTGATTATCCTACTCCGTTTTGTGGACATTACTTGAAGAAGTGTTACCTTACATGTGTTATCAGTACCACCACCTTCTGTTTTGTAGTTTTGTTTGTATAGGGTGCTATCAACATCACTGCTTGTTAAGGGTAATGACCACCCTGCAGTGCATAGCCCCATGTGGCAAAGCCACATCCCACCCCATCATTGTGCACACACACTAACCCCACCAACAGTAAAACACATACTTTCCATTTGCAAGATTCAAACCCATACCTAACTGTGCAATGACAGTAGAAACAGACACATTAGCAGAGTGTGCTATTTGCAGTAGTTGGAGAAATCTTTACTAATGCTGCACTTAGAGGTTGCTGACATCATCTGTGTGTATGAGGAGGGATGTGCACCCTGTAGTGTGTTCTCCCAGTTGGCAAAAGGCAGTTAACCCTCCCAGCATAGTGCACACACATAAACCACACTCATACTAACACACATACACTCCCTTTGCAGGATTCAAACCCCTACCTAACTACGTTATGACACTGAAGAAAGGCGCATTAGCAGGCGCTATGCAAATTATTTGAGGACTTTACTACAGGTGATATAGTTATACAGTCCTGACATCATCACTGTTTCAAAGGGGATCTGCATCCTGTACCATACTGTCACGGTTGCTAATAGGGACATTTCCACACACACACATCGATGTGTTGGAGGTTTGCATATGTGGGGATCAGAACTCCAGTGTGATTAGTATATGGTTTGATTGCAACAATGAGGATATACTCCCAGTGGTGAGCAGTTTGTACTCATGTTTGTAAAGATCAGCTCTACTATATCTGCCCCTCTTGTGGGAAGGTTGGTTACCTGTTCCATAGCCAAAGAATGTCCGATCAATGGGAACCTTAGAGCTTGGGTATTGTGGCTTGTGTAATGTTCACAGTCTATGTTTGGGTAGCTGGCATCACCCAGTATGATGGTGTTTGCAGAGTAATCTAAACTCTCCTGTGTCAGCATGAAGGCTGTGTGGGAGACCTGAGTTTGAGAGGGTGCTGTAAGAGCTCCTCTGTGTCTCTTTCCATGTGGTCCAGGAGAGTACGTCCCAACAGGTAGCTGACTGTGACCCTCCCCTTGCTCTGTCTGGAAGGCGGCACGTCTGTCAACAGCTCATGTCAAGCAAGTGCACACCCCTCATAAATGATGTGGAAACCTTCAAAGGCCCAAGGCCTGTTGAAAATATGGACCAGACTGCAGATACCTGTATAGAGTCATTCTGTGGACACATTCAGGAATGCATGGATCATGAAGCCACATATGAAAGCATGACCCAATTCTCCAAAGGCAGATGTCCTGGGCGTCGGACACCAGCCATAAACACACTATACAATAGAAGGATGGCGCCACTACATGATACAACAACCTCCCAAAATGTGAAGGCACCACTGATGAGTATTGGATGACAACTACAGGCACCCATATGATTGTCTAAGGCCATCTTTGAGAGAGGATTCCACAAGCCACTGAGGATAATCACAAGGCTGCCTGTAGTTATGTTAGTAACCTGAGTGGTACTACCCAGATATGCTCAGAGGTAATACAATATGTCACACAAAATATAAAACACACAGACATTGCCATCATCCTAGTGGACAGGTTCAATGCTGCCTTCTCTCCCCACCACACCAAAGGGAACATATGTCTCGCAGCACAGTGCTTCCCCTGACATCACAGATGCTCAGGTAAGAGATGCCCTTCCCAAAGCAATAAACACTGCATCAATGGGACCAGACAGTGTCCCAGGCTGTGTCCTACATGAACCACAAGAAGAGCTACACCCAGACATAACACCACTGTTCAATCCCAGCCTTAATACACGATATGTGGCCAGAGAGTGGCATACAGCAACAGTGGTCCCTCAACATGCAGGTGGTGCTGTCACGGATCCTGGACACTACTGCCCCATATGTCTGACTAGCTTTGTCTGCAAAGCTATGGCAAGGATCATCATGAACCTCACATATCTAGATATTGTGGACCTACAGACATGTCACCATACACAGTTTGGCTTTGTCAATGGCAAATCCTGCCTATCAAACCTGTTTGCTTTGTTTGAAACAGTCACCAAGGCCACTGTCAAGGGGTAGGAGGTCCACACAGCCTACCTGGACCTTGCATAAGCCTTGGATACAATACCCCACTTGTGCATTCTAGGGAAGCTCACCAGTGTACATAATAACCCCTATGTCACTATGGGTATTGCACAGTGGCTCAAGGGCAGAACACACATGGTAGAATTGCTGGAGCCATGTCAGCCTCCAACCTGGTACAAGTGGTGTCCCACAAGGCACAGCCCTAGGAGCTGTCATGTTCATTATATATTTGTCATAGGTACAGGCCATCATGGAAGTACTGTGGCTCAGCAAGTCGCAGGTGACTGCAGACCGAACACCATAATCAACTCAACAGCTAACACACGCATCCTCCAAATGGGACTCTTGCAAACACACGACTTGTGCCACAGCCATGGCCTCAACGTGAATGACAGAAAGAGTATAGTCATCCCCTTTGTCAAACACTAAGTGACCACAATGTACCACATATGTGTTAATCCAGTAAGTGCAGACCAAGGAATTATGGACCTTAAGTGCATGGGTTGATAGCATTCTACCATTTGACAACAACATGGACAAAGTGGTTAGGTAAGCATGTTATATGGGCCACATCATCATGGGATCCACATGTAGGCCAGGGGAGGACATTGTGCCCCTTTACTCATCCCTCATCATGCCCATAATTGACTATGATGAACCTGTCGGCATGCACCTTACCAGACACCTGCAGCAACTGGGGCTACCACATATGTACCTCAACAAGGGGATCAAAGTGCTCAAACAGATGCCACATACTGACTGGTTAAAGTAGCAGCAGCTCTACTCAGTGACATACTGCCTCTTCATAGGCAATCTGTGCCTGACATAGAAGGCCAGGTCATACCCTCACGTAATGGCCATGCTGCATCTCAGAATATCCAGATCCCACCAGGATACACGCTGGAAATACTTGAACCTCAGGAGTGATATACATAGGACATGGTGGAGGGCACATTCACAACTCAGAAGCTCCCTTCATTCCTGATTATTATCCCAATAGAGGTTAGGCAGACTGACTCAGTGACTATCTTCAAGGCCGATATTAATGACTGGATGTGACATTGTAGGGTTACCCTGGGTATCACTTATGTGTCACTGTGAGAAAGAGGCACAGTATACTAACCTTGGAAAAGGGCATAGCAAGACAGATTCACAATGCATGTTGAAAGGCACGCACATTCTGGCTAGGTGGATACATGCCCTGGGCAGATATCCCTGTCTCTTTTTCACCATTGGCCCTATGTGCTGTCAATCACCAATGTAATCTCAATACTCCGGTAGCATGTGCAAAGGTCAGTTGTCAGTCACCTCTATGGTACAGTTGTGGAATATGTGTGTCATGTAGTAATGTCACAGCTGCCACATGTACACAGTCAACCCTATCCCCTACCCATTGATGTACATCACATGTATGAGATGGAAACACATGGCCAAACTGTAACAACAACATACAAGTCAGTCAGATGCATGGACACATGACTCAGTCATTGTCCATGCCACCACAGCTGATGTGGGATGTCGCTCACTGGGATCGTGATAGGGAACATGGAAGGGATCACTGAGCAAGTGACACAGGCTGGTAGACCCCTGACCTTGGTTGGCATCAGACCCTCACCAGGGATTCCGACAAATTAATGAATGCTAATGAATAAGTGTAGCTACAACACCCTAGCTGAATGGTTCTTAGCATGCAGTCACTGCATTGCTATGGAATACTGTCTTACCACTCCCACAACAGGTGAGAACATGCAGCTCCTGTACATTAACAACATGTAGACTTTATGCCCCAGACCAGGTGTGCATCCCTCACTACTAGGCTGATAGCATCTACATCTCACACTGTATATACACATCCCACATGCAGCATCTGCACAGAAGACCACGGTCATAATGTTACCCTGTGCAAATACCATGTATTCACATGTGGCAGGCATCACACATGGTAACTATTGAAAGTCACAGGTACATATGTGTATTTGGCACACACATACAGCATGTGTTCATTGCCATAACCGGTGTAATCAATGTCATGCATTATTGTGAGGAGCAACCCACACACATGGGCATTCTGTGTGTGCACAACACACATGGCATGTCTGTAATCAAAAGCCATACATAATTGTGATATCGTTTAGAAAGGGGTATGTGCATCCTGTAGTGTGTTTTCACAGTTGCCAAAGGGATATATCAATCATACACACTTACCCCCTTCACACACACTTACCACCTGCTGGATTCAAACCCCTACCTAACTATGTTAAGACACTACAGGCGGACGCATTAGCACAGCTATTCGCATTACTGGGGATTTCTTTTCCCTGATATACTTATAGGGTGCTGACATCATCAGAGTCTAGAAAGTGGAATGATCATCCTCTGGTGTGTTTTCCCAGTTGCCAAAGGGATGTTTCTTTCATACACACTTACCCCCTTCACACACACTTGCCACCTGCTGGATTCAAACCCCTACCTAACTATGTTATGACACTAGAGACGCATTAGCAGCGCTATTCGCATTACTGGAGAATCCTTTCCCTGATATACTTATAGGGTGCTGACATCATCAGAGTTTAGAAAGTGGAATGATCATCCTGTGGTGTGTTTTCCCAGTTGCCAAAGGGATGTTTCTTTCATACACACTTACCCCCCTTCACACACACTTGCCACCTGCTGGATTCAAACCCCTACCTAACTATGTTATGACACTAGAGGCGGACGCATTAGCACAGCGCGCTATTCGCATTACTGGGGAATTTCCTTTCCCCTGATATACTTATAGGGTGCTGACATCATCAGAGTTTAGAAAGTGGAATGATCATCCTGTGGTGTGTTTTCCCAGTTGCCAAAAGGGATGTTTCTTTCATACACACTTACCCCCCTTCACACACACTTGCCACCTGCTGGATTCAAACCCCTACCTAACTATGTTATGACACTAGAGGCGGACGCATTAGCACAGCGCGCTATTCGCATTACTGGGAATTTCTTTTCCCCTGATATACTTATAGGGTGCTGACATCATCAGAGTTTAGAAAGTGGAATGATCATCCTGTGGTGTGTTTTCCCAGTTGCCAAAGGGATGTTTCTTTCATACACACTTACCCCCTTCACACACACTTGCCACCTGCTGGATTCAAACCCCTACCTAACTATGTTATGACACTAGAGACAGACGCATTAGCACAGCGCGCTATTCGGATTACTGGGAATTTCCTTTCCCTGATATACTTATAGGGTGCTGACATCATCAGAGTCTAGAAAGTGGAATGATCATCCTGTGGTGTGTTTTCCCAGTTGCCAAAGGGATGTTTCTTTCATACACACTTACCCCCTTCACACACACTTGCCACCTGCTGGATTCAAACCCTACCTAACTATGTTATGACACTAGAGACAGACGCATTAGCACGGCACGCTATTCGGATTACTGAGAGAATACTTTTCTCCAATATACTTATAGGGTGCTTACATGATCAGTGTCTAGAAAGGGGATGAGCATCCTCTGGTGTGTTTTCACATTTGCTAGGGGTAACATTTGGACCAAGTGTGTGAGCATGCCCAGTTCAGCCTTCCCGTGGCATGTTGTGTGAAAGATGTCTCATTTATCTAAGTGTGTGAGCATGCCCAGTGTGGGCTTTACATATGTTGAACTCTGCAGCCCATCACATTTGTGGATGAGTGTGACCTTCAACAAATACCTGAAGTTTATGGTTGTGTGTTCTGTGCCATGTTGTGTAGTTACTGTCCGAATGCTTTTTGTGTGAACAAAACAGGGAGTATACTGTGCCTGCAGGTTTTGCATGGGATACTTTGCACACAATTGTCAACATCCGTTCATACTGACCTAACACTGTAGCACTGTCTAGTGTAGTGTTTCAGTACTTTCACTGTGGTGGTCAGTATCCTGGGCTTTAGTCCTATCACTGCTTTACATTTCCATAGTGTGCACAACAGCCTGGTTAGGGTCCAGTTGTGCACATCTGCCCAAAGGCAGTGCCTCTACAGACCCTGTTAATTGCTGCCCCATAAGCAACAAGTGTAGTCTGCAAATCTATGGAGAGGATCATAATTGAGCTCATAAACAAAGATATAGGGGACATGCAGACATTGTACCCATCCCATTTTGGCTTGGTCAGGGGCAGATCATGCCTTTTGTACTGGGTTGACATCTTCAAATTGGTCACTTAGGCCATTGTTGGGGAAAGGCAGTCCATACAGCCTACCTTGGCCTTGCAAACACTTTCAACAAAATACCCCACTCAGGTATTGTGGAAAACTAACAACTGAAATGTAAACCCATATGTCACAAGATGGGTTGCAAACTGGCTTAAGGACGGGACCCACAGGGTTAGAGTTGCTGGCACTATGTTAGACTCCAGGCTGGTCACAGGTGGTGTCACACAGGGCTCAGTCCTTGGCCCCATTGTTTGTCATGTACTTCCCAGAAGTACAGGCCAACATGGGAGGACTTTGGATGACAATGTTAGCAGATGACTGCACACTGGGCACCATAGTGGACAGTGCATCACACACAGATATCCTTCAGAAGGGACTCACAGTAACTGATAGCTGGTGCCAGGGCCATGGCCTGAAGTCAGAGTGCACAACATGTGTAGACATACCCTTCAGGAAAAGCAAGGTGACCCCAAGCTACCATATAGGTGGCAATCCTCTAAGCACAGAGGAGGTTATCATGGACCTGGGGACCCAGGTTAACAGTCGCCATTCTTCTGAGACTCACATTGCTAAAGTGGCTAGGAAGACCTTCTACATTGCCCACCTGATCAGGCTGGGATTCACATCCAGATCTAGTGGGTCATTGTTCCCCTGTACTCTTCACTTATCAGACCGGTGATCAAGTCGAATGCCCTATTCTGGCTGTATCTCACACAACATCTGCAGCAATTGGAGACACCCTGACTGTCCCCACCTAAAGGATCAAGGAACCCCAACAGCTGTCATATGCTGCCAGATTGAAGACACTCACACTCTATTCACTCACATACCGTCTGCTTAGAGGTGACATGTGCCTGACATGCGAGGCCATGTCCAAACAGAGATTAATGGGCATGCTCCACCTCAGACTCAGAAGATCCACCTGAACCACTAGTGCAGGTGACTTACACCTTAGCAGGGATGTATGTTGGACATGTTGGAGGGATGGAGTTATCACTCGGAGACTCCTATGCTGTGGAATACAATCCTGGTCCATTTGAGGCAGAGCACCTTGCTGGCTGTGTTCAAGAGGTATCTTGACCTAATGCTAGTCGGAGAATGTGTTTGTCCATCAACACATTGTAAGCGTGGTTCGACATGTCATATGTCTTGTTTAGTATACTGTGCCTCTGTCTACCTGTGACATAACATTGATACCCAGGGTAAACCTCCCATCTCCCATCCACTCATTAGGATTCCTGTTGAGGGACTCAACCAGTGTCTCTATGGACAACCTGTACTGGTAGTTTACTCATGTGTGGGGGTGGCTTCTGTGTTTTGGATAATGCAGTACAGCCTGTCCTATATATGTCAGTGCTGGGGTTCAGGTCCCTCATGTGCATAGCTCCCTGCCATTCAGATTGTACAAGGTGCAGCATGTGCATTGATTCCAGCTTGGACATGGCTTTCTACATCAGGCACAGCTTGCATCTGGGTGGACAGCATGGCAGTGTGTGGAGCTGCACTCTGTTTAATCAGACTACACATTACATGTGTTCCAGCTCTGTCATACTCCTGGTGAGGTACTGTTGTGGACTTTACAGGTGCTGGATGTGTGTGCATGAGGTACACCCACAGGGGCTGTTGTGGTCATTTCTAATGCTGATGAAAGATAACTGCAGAACCAGAATGACCTCCCCTTAGCTAGATGTCAGACAGCATGGACCATACAATCACAACTGAAAACAGGACCCTCTCCACAAAGGGAAAGTGTCCTGTCTGGTGGACCCCAGCCATAAACAAACTGTATGACAGATGAGGGTTACTAATGCAAGACAGAGCTACATCTCCAAAAGGGAAGACAGCTGTGATCAGCACTAGTAGAAAGCTACATTATCTCATAAAGACATGCAAGGTCAACTTGGGGACATAAATCACCAAAGACAATGAAGGTAACCACACTGCTTTCTTCAGTTATGTCAGACACCTGGTTGTGAACCCTCGGATATGCTCAGAGTTGGTACACAACAACATATATTCAGTGACCTGACAGATATTGGCAACATTCCGGCGGACAGCTTCAGTGCGATTTACCCCTCCCTCACCCCCAAAACAAGATAGTTATCACTGCTGTATGTAACCTCACTGTCATCTTGGATGTCCATGTGAGAGCCACACTCAGCAAAGACAAGTACACAGCATCCATGGGACCTGCTGGTATCTCCAGTTGCATGCTATGTGAACTCCAGAAGGGGCTGGACCCATATATACAACTGCTATTTAACCTTAGTCTTGCTACAGGATATGTACCTGAACACTGGCATACGGCAACAGTGGTCCCACTCCACAAGGGGATGCCTCCACAGACCATGGCAACTACCACCACACAGGCTTAACCAGCCTTGTCTGCAAAGATATGGGAGGAGTCATGGAGCTCTTACACAGACACATTACTGACCTACGGACCCTTGTTCCCACCTAGTTCAGCTTTGTACAGGGCAGATCCTGCCTTTTGCACCTTTGCACCCGAAAAGTACCTACCATGAAGATCAGGGTTCTTCAACACATGTCATATGCTTCCAGAATAGAGGAAGTCCAGCTTTGTTCAGTGTCATACCGCATACTTACAGGTGACCTATGCCTGACATACAAGACCATGTCCAATCAGGATTTGGTGGACATACTCCACTGCAAGCAATCCAAATCCACCAGAGCCATGAGAGCTGAGTATTTGAACCTCAGCACATACATGTATAGGACATGCTGGAGGGACAGAGTCATAACTCAGAGGCATCTCACACTCTAGCAGAGTATCCCAGTTCATGTTTGACAGAGTCCCTCACTGACTCTCTTCAGGAGACATCTGGACAACTGCATATGAGACGGAGGCACAGACTAGACAGAGACACAGTCATGTTATTCAATTACGTAAGGGGTCATAATGTGTCACTACTAAGTCAGAGGCACAATATTCAGAATCTATTCTGTACACTTATTACCACTATAAGGGGTGGCAATAGCCACATCACTATGGCTAGGCTTATACATGCACTAGGGCAGATAGCCTAGTAGTACACTATGACACTATGAAACACCGGTGTATGTGTAGCTATTGTCAATCAAACAGTATGATGTGGCTTGGGGGCTTGATATCTCCCTGTATTCCAACATTGTTTTGTCTATTCCTTCTAGCATGTCTAGGGATCAGTTGCTAGTGTCCTCTCCTGCTCAGCTGGTGAACCTGGGAATATTGAGGCACTGTTACAGTTGCCTCATGTACACTGACAACCCTCTCCTTCTGCCATAAAACACACATACATGTGAGAGATGCAACTATATAGCCAAAGTGGAGGCTGAGCTCTCTCAACATAGGACTAGCAAGACCAGAGAGGGTGAAGGTAACCACACACACATCTTTAATCCAGTCTCACATGGCACTGTCACAACTTAAGATCATACACATAGACACACAGAGACACTCTCGGAGGCTCTGATCAGAAGTCTACCAGAATGGCGGTGGCCACCACAGCAGACACTCACACAACTGCCTCCACAGGGCACAGCACATGCAACACATTGACCACAGAGTTGGTGTGCCAAACAGTCACAGCCCTTAAGGCCAAACACAATGCCAGACACACTTGTCATAGGTGACTCCATAGTCAGACACACTGATGTCCCACTCACCAGATCAGGTACAGAGGAGGTCACAGTAAGCTGCCTATCGGGCACTGGAATCCACCACATAATGCAAGCACTCAGGTCACTAAACTGCAAGTACAGGTCTGACCCAGTCATAATCCATGCTGGTGTGAACGACCTGAGATGTACCTCCCTGGACTACATGGAAAGAGACATAGAGGATCCCTCTGATTATGTAGGCCAGGCAGGTATGACCCTGACCTTCGGCAGTATCCTACCTTCACCAAGTATGATGCCACATAAACAGAGACAAGATGATCAGCTGTAGTATTTTGCTTAGACTATGGTGTCATTCTAAGGGTTCCAATGTCTGTCTGCCTGGGATGACATGCTGGACAGGCCACGGTGATTTGCAAGGGACGGCTTGCACCTGTCACCCTGGGCTTCGGTTCAGATGATGCTCTTGCCACCCCATTGTGCCTTTTTATGCAAGATTCAGATTCTACACCTACCACCCTAGAACACAGTAAAGGAAAGACACTAAGGGTAATGCTGCTCAATGCCCAAGGTCTCAACCTCAAGCTGCACACACTCTATGCCCTTCTCAGTATGTAGCACATTGATGTCTGTGCTGTGCCTGAAACCTGGTTCACAGCTTCTGACAGCACCCGGCACTATCGGGTGTTACCTCATATCATGCATTCCGGCACCAGCATCCCGACAACACCAAGAAGGATGGTGGGTGTCCATATTCATCAAGGACACCCTCACCTCATGGTTGGTGGCAACACCCGATGCATCAGAGACCATCCAGGTGCCAGTGACCGTAGGCAAGACTGCTCTGCAGTTTGTAGCATGTTACATGCCACCCGCTCAAACTCAGGTACCTCACACAGCTATCCTGCAAACACTGAAGGGGATAAATGTATCTCAAAACACCATCCTACTGGGTGATTCCAACTATCCACATATAGACTGGGATCACTAATCATGCCACAACACTCTAACACAAAGGTTCCAAGAGTTCATACACTGAAATGCCATGGAACAACTGGTCCCAATCCCCTCAAGTGGAGGCAACATACTAGAACACATCATCACGAACATGGGGTCACACTGTTCAACACCAGACATATACCCATCATTGGTGAGATCAGATCATGGACTATTCTCAGTGGGAGTCCACATCCCACCCACACCCCAGATGGGAAATGAAGCGGTGAAGACCTTCTCAAATGCCGACTTCACATTTCTGAGGACTGGTGTGGTCTCTTTCAAGGCCCCAGGCCAGCAGACACCATTACCCAAGCCACTGTATCACTTAGAAATGCCTTCTACCAGCACCTCCAGGACTGCATGGTTCAGGCAATCCCAAATAATAATGACTCTTTGTACCACAGGCAAGCATCCAGTCTGGTGGACCCTAGCCATAAACAAGCTGTACAACACAAGGAAGGAGCTACTACAAGATAGAGCGTAATCCGTGGGGAAGACACCCTGCTCATTGTGAGTAAAACACTGGGTTCCCCATACAATCATCCGAGGCATGTTTTGAGAGTAAACCCACTCAGGACTCCAGGGACAATCATGAGGCCTTTTTACCTATGTTTGAAACCTGGGAGGAAACTCCCAGATATGCTCAGACTTAGTTCAGAATAATGTTGATATCACTGCACCTACAGACATTGGCAACATACTGACTGACAGGTTCAGTGCAGATTTCTCCCCTCCCCAACTGGGGTGTATGTACACCAGAGGATTGTAGCCCCCCAAACATCTCCACTGCTGGGGTGGGAACTGCTCAATCCAAGGCAGAAAACACTTTATCCATGGGACCAGATGGTGTCCCCAGTTGTGTGCTCCATGAACTCAATGAGTAATTACACCCGCAGTTAGGGCAGCTGTTTAATCTTAGCCTCACCTCAGGATATGTTCCCAAGGAGTGGCATACAGCAATGGTGGACCCACTTCACAAAGGAGGTGCCTCCACCAACCCCAGAAACTACCATCCCATCAGCTTGACAAGCCTGTTCTGCTAAGCTATGGAGAGGATCATAATGGGAATTCTAAATGAAGACATAGGGGACTTGCAGACATTGGATCCAATCCAGTTTGGCTTTGTCAAGGGCAGATCATGCCTTTTAAACTTGGTTGACTTTTCAAAACACTCACCCAGGCCATTGGCGTGGGCAAGGCAGTCCACACAGCCTACCTTGACCTGGCAAAGGCTTTCGACACAATACCCCACTCAGGTATCATTGAAAACATCACCAGCTTAATTGTGAACCCATACATCACAGCATGGGTTGCAAACTGGCTAAGTGACGGAACACACAGGGTCAAAGTTGCTGGTGCCAGTTCACACTCCAGAGCTGTCACAAGTGGTGTCCCACAGGGCTCAGTCCTGGGCCCACATTTGTTCAGTATCTACTTTTCAGAAGTGCGAGCAAACACAGGAGGATTATGGCTGACAAAGTTTGAAGATGACTGCAAACTGGGAAGCATAGCTGGAAACCCATCTGACACAGACATCCTTCAGAAGGGTCTCATAGACACAGATAACTGGTGCCACGGCCATGGCCTTACATTAAACACTAAACAATGCATAGCCATACCCTTCAGGAAGAACAAGGTTACCACTACTTCCCATCTAGGTGGCAATCCTCTAAGCACAACGTGGGTTATCAGGGACCTGGGCACCCAGGTTGACAGTGACCTTTGCTTGACACTCACATTGCCAGGGTAGTTTGGAAGGCCTTCTACATTGGCCACCTCATCATGCAGTGATTCACATCTAGATCAAGGGAGGTCATCGTTCCCCTGTACTCATCACACCAATGATTGCATACACTGCCCCATTCAGATTGGATGGGCCCACAAATTCCTCGACAGGAGGTGAAAGGGTCTCAAACATATTTCTTATGCTGCCCGACTGAAGGAATTCCAGCTGTATTCAGTCACTTACTGACTGCTCAGAGGTGATCTGTGCCTGACATACAAGGCTATGTCCAACCCAGACTTTATGAACATGCTTCACCTCAAGACCTCTACATCCATCAGAACTACAAGGGCAGGAGACCTAAACCTCAACACAGATATTAATAGGATGTGCTGGAGGGACAGATTCATCACCCAGAGAGTCCATATGCTGTGGAACAACATCCTGGTACATGTGGGGCTGAGCACCTCACTGGCTTTGTTCAAGTGAGATCTTGACCAATGGATGGGAGATTGCAGGTATACCCCAGGGATAACCTCAGTATCACTGCTTGACAGAGGCACAGCAAAATAATGGGCATATTATCCATCAACTTGCAGGGGTGGCAGATGCCACAAAACTCTGGCCTAGGCTTATTAATGCCCTAGGGCAGATAGCCTAGTATGAACCTATGGACATAGGCCTGGGGCAGTTCCTGCTATTAGGACAGTGGTCTGCAGCAGGCTATATAGTAGTAGTCGGTTTTAGCCATTGGTTTTGACCATGGCTATTCCATGTTGCTTCTTGTTGTGGTACAAACATGGGTGTGTGGTTATCCATGCTATTTATTGCTAGACACCCTCATTTTGTATCTTGTTCCATGTTTTTGCACATGTACATCACTGTATGACGTGCAGCTGTTTCCACAGGGTCATATCGTGGATATGGATGTTAGTTGGGGTCCTCAGGTGTGCATATTGTACATGATATTACATTACTTAACACATGGCATTCATGCCTCAGGTGGTGCTGCAGGGCCACCTCTGTCGGATACACATACTACACTCCCTGTACATTTGGAAGCAGGTTGTGTCATGTTAGGCATCCCTGTTACTGTATGAGTGAGTCAGGCGGGTATCAGTCCCAGTGTTCCTACTGACCAAGCGTATGTGCTATCGTTGCCTCTTTGCCAAGGCCAGGGCATACTGGGCACGCCTCCTTCTGCCTACTGGGACAAGGTCAGGTTGTTCCTCCTCCGAGTCACCCCTGCCTGTGGTGGCCTTGGCAATGGTGGGGGATGTTTGGCCCAGCCCTGTGCTGGTCCTGCTGCAGCTGTTTCCAGGATCATATTATGTAGCATAGCACATATCATGATCATTTGGGTACATGTAGTTGGTGTGTACTGCAAAGCTCCACCAGATGTGTCCAGACACGGAACCGTGACTTGAGCAGCCCAAACACACGCTCTATGATATTACGTGTTTGTGCGTGTGCCTCATTATGGCGTTCCTGTTCAGGTGTGTGTGCATTTCTGATGGGTGTCATCAGCCACGGCTCAAGTGCATAACCTGCATCCCCACTAGGTGTCCGTGTGGGAAGTCCCCATTGGCAAATGATTGGTACAGCTGCGTCAGATGCCAGATGTGGGAATCGTGGTAGCTCCCAGGGCAGCCAGCACACACATTCATTATTATGCCCTGGGCATCACACACGACCTGGCAGTTGATGGAGGGTATCCCTTGCGGTTAATGTAGACTCTACCCGCTCACCGGCTGGTGCTTTGATGCGTATGTGCGTGCAGTCTATTGCACCCAGCACCTCAGGGTATCCCGCTATTTGCTGGAAGAGATGCATATTGCTGGCCACAACCTCCACGGTCATTAGGGACATATATATGATCACTGACATGTGGTGACATGGCATCCAGGAACTGGTGCAGTACCCTGGAGGCTGATGCCTGTGATATCCCCATCATATCACCAGTTGGTCTCTGGAAGGTACCTGTTGCTAGTATTCTTAGGCCAACACATACCTTGGTTTCCACTGGGATGGGTTCCCCTCTGTTGGTTCTGTGTGTGAGGTGTGGCCTGCACAGCTCAACAATCTGCTGCAGGAGCTCTCTGTCCACTCTATAGCGCTCTACTATCTCCAGCTCATGTAACCCATGGTAGGTGACCCTGGGCCTGTATACTCTTCTCCTTCTCCTCACTCTGGGTTGTCTGTCAGCATCTGCATTGTCACCACCCTCAGCAATTCGCCTATGCCTGATTATAATAGCCATGGCAGCCCTAGCATTTCTGCTCTGAGTTCAGCTTTATTTCAGTTTTCAATTCTGATAGCTTAGTTTCTGGCAGTATCTCTTGTGAGAAACAGCCTTCACTGCTCTTTGTTGTGTTTTAAGTGCTGGGCTGGGCTTCTAGTCTGCCTGTGTAATTGCCTGCTTGTAATTGTTTCCACCAATTAACTCCAGCAGTATTCCCTGGCAGTTTCCCTGTATTTTGGTTGTTTCCTGTTTCCTCTCTGTTTCCTGAGGGGAGCAATGTGCACACCAGCTTAAACACGCTCACAGTCACTTAAGCAGCGCACACATCCCTACACAGTGTTACACGCGCGCACACATCCTTACACGGTGTTAGCTAGGCTGATTCATGCTAAAACGCGCGCACACTGCCTTCAACACGTGCACTCCCGCGCAAGCCGTTGTAAACAGTTTGCAACACGCTCCCACATGTTGAACCTGCCTTACACGCGCGCACGTATATCAAGAAACTTTGAGTGTAGGGATAGCGTATACCCTCAATTTCTTGACTTTCCTAGTGTTCTGTTGGGACACACCTCCCTCCCTGATGTCTGTCTGTCATCTGTTACCTTACATTGCCCTCCAATCTGGTACATTTCTTTCTATCCTTCCCCTCCGTGATGTCACCTACCTCTTACTCTGTTCCTCCCCTTCTCTAACTCTTACACTACTCAGAAAGTGCTCATTACCTATGTGGCAGTGTGATTCAGTATTGTAACCCTCATTTACATAGGATTGCCTAGTAATGCTTAGTTACATATCTTACACGGAGCTTCCCCTTGACAACCACTAAGCGGAGGCCATATTGTTTTAGTCTGCAAGTCCCTCCATTGACATTCCATGTAATACATAAATCCCACAATTGTGGGCTTATAAGCTTCGGTTTTCAGTTTTAGGTAGCGCACCCGTTTGCGCGGGTGTGCGCTGCAGTTAAACACAAAAATCCCGTGAAAAAAAAGTTAAATAACTTATTTTTGCAACACTTTTCATGCCAATGGCCACATATTTGGCCATTGGCATGTAATGACATATGCACCCTTTATTTGGAGCTGACATAGCTCCGTTTTGATTTTGCAGAAATGTACTCAGTTGTCAGCTGAGTACATTTCTGCAACTACGTCCGTTACACGGACTGGTTTCTGCTTCGTGGATCGCTCAAATACCTCATTTGCATATCTTGGAGCTGCAAATAAGGTATTGAGCATTTCCACGCCCAGTCCGTGTAAGAGACGTGTTAGCTGTCTCTTACACGGAGGTTTGGGCTGTACCTGAATTGGGAGGCTTACACGGAGGCGTACACTACTCTT
The DNA here is from genome assembly GCF_019279795.1 of Protopterus annectens. Classification (NCBI taxonomy): domain Eukaryota; kingdom Metazoa; phylum Chordata; order Ceratodontiformes; family Protopteridae; genus Protopterus; species Protopterus annectens. The sequence goes on along the minus strand of NC_056736.1, from coordinate 201,302,000 downwards.
GAACTCCGTGTAAGCCTTCCTGAATCTGGCCCATTATGTGTAGAAGCCAGCATTCATTTGCTATGCTGTGAGTGGATTACACACGCACAGGCACACTTGCATTTCCTTATTGTGGGTTACGTGCAGGCGCACATGCATATCCTTATTGTGGGTTACATATGTTTACTAAGTCTTTGTGCTTATGTGGGCTTTATTACTTGTGACAGTACCAGTAAAATATCTCTAGTCCGGTTAACGGACATATGTGAAACACACGTTCACCTTTACATATTTAAATGTCTGTACAGCACAGACACATTCATTACACTTTAACATTATATGTGCTGTAGTCGTAGTTGAACCGGGACTGCATTCACGTTGGCCGGATGCTGTAACCACTATACGTTTGGTGTTCTGACTCATTTATATGCATACCCATAGTACATAGCTACATTAACATATGCCTCACCGCTTCACTTACGTCACAGGCATCCATTCTCCTGCTGGGAAAAATGCGGTACTACATGTTACACATTCCCTATTCCCTACTGCTCTGGACCCAAGCTGCGTATTTAATCACTGCAGGGATATTCAGAACCCAAAGGCTTATAGTCCTGACACATACAGGTCTTTAATTGTCAGGGTGTTCATGTGGTAATCTGGGTTTAGGCTTGTCTGCCTGGTGAACGGAAATGCCATGACCATGTTCAAATGTCAGACAAAGCACATGGACAGGGTTTGTCCATTTTAAACATTTTATCTGTGTTTACAGACACAGGTGTTTGGTCACCTGTCAGCAGCTTATGATGTTGGCAATACATAATATGGGTGGGGGTGGTTACAATACATAATCCATGGTGAGTGGTGTTCTCATTCACATTTGACTACTTCCTGTATTCATTCTTATGAGGGTTATTATTTTGCACATGACTTAACTATGAATTAACTACAGGTATGCAGTAGTACAGTCAACATATGTGACGCTTTGTTACAGTATAAATGTACGGACCTCTGTAATACTGGGGACTACCCCACATCCTTCACAACATGTCATGCTTATGTACATACTGTTATTCAGTGAACTTTCGCAGTTTGTGAGAGCAGTAATTACATCTGTCCCTATTTGTCCACCCATCCTTTTAGGCTTTGTCCAGGTTTTGTTGCTGCAATAGGTTGGGAGGTGGTGTCGGTATGTGATTGAGTTGAATATATACTGTTGATAATTCAGTGGGCAGTAGGGTTACCACTTGTTCCTCTTTGCGAGGGGAGGTCCCACTTTGCACAGTTGTGTCCTGCGATGACACCTAAGACATGGCAGCTGTCCTGTGATTTTAAGACAGTAATATATTTCTTATTTTCTTTACTAGTTGCATGATACAGGTATTTTGTATCTGGTACACATAAGTATTATTTGGGATAGCATAAGCTATTCAAATGCTATGGAATAAGCTTTTATCTTGGCATACACGTGTAATTCTGTCCTTTGCACTGGCCGGGGGTATGTTTTATCCTGCAGATTCTCACATTTCTACAAGGGATGTCCCACCTTGGCCATCTGAACAGGTGGCAACCCTAGTGGGGTTACCTGCATGGTGGACAGCTGTTCCATCCTGCGTAGTATGTTTTGCATGTCTGTGTGGAAAATGAACAGTACCGTGACTACACATACATGTTTAGTCCAGATGAGTACAGTAAGGGACACCGTGGCATGTAAACAACTCTGAGGTTTCAACAGGTTACTTATCCCATGCGGGATGTACACACATTTTGCCGGAACATTAATGCGCGGGCATTTGGATTTACGTACCTGTGATGGGATGTTTACAAATGTGGGATACATATTTGCAATCCTGACACTGCCTAGGACGATACTTCCTACTACATATGGGGAATACTCGCTATGTGTAGGTGTACGGATGCGCAAGGCTGGTAGCTGGATTTGGTGGACATTCGGACATGGGTGCGGGTTATGTGCTGTACAGGGGTTGTTGCGTATTGCATTTGCATGCATGGGTTCTGCTTTTGGATATCCTGGTTCCGCATATGGCATCCTATGTGTATGTGACGGTTACGTTCATGTGTATAGCACATTTTAATATACATATGTTTGTGTGTGTTTGGTATACAATTTGGACTGTCAGATTTCTTTACGGTTGTTATATAGCCACAACTGCCCAGCTGTGTACTATCACTACCACTGTGGGTCTGCTGGTGACCATGCCCATGGGGCTAGACGTGTGTATTGGCGGTGCACTGACATGATGCACTTCACTTCCACTGGGTATAACGTCTGACAGTGCAGTACATTACGGACACACGATTTTAAATATCATTTGTTCCATGGACAGACACTCATATTGTGTTGCGTGCATTTCTGTTTGGTTCTCCATTTTGTGTGGCTGGGAAATGTCTTGCATGCTTTGCATACGTTTCATTATCCACAGACATTGATAGGTGCGATTACTATTGCAGGCAGGCTATGAAATTCAGCAGTTTAGGTTGCTCATCGCCAGCCGACATTGACACGCCTCCAGGCGCAGCTTAGTAACGCCCCATGCACTCACGCACGTGTCCTATGCATGTGGATGTGGTAGCGGCGCACCTTCATTAATATGCATATGGTGCTACTACACCATTTATACGCCGCACAGCTGGTGCAGGCCTTGCGCCGAGCTTCATGAATCCGGGGGTAAGATATACCACAAAATGTATGTTCTTTACAAACTAAAAAATACATGGCAATATAGAAACCTAAAAAGGTCCCAACAATAAGACTGCAAACAAAGTTTGTCTTAATCAAAATAAAAAACATGGTCTCCAAAATTAGCAGACAGCAGTCACCTGACCACCGATCCAGTAAAGTTCCAAAATAAAAAGTGACATATAAGTAAATACAGACAGATTAACAAAAGCAGATAATATGCAAAAAATGGAGACAACAGTAAATAGAGGGATACTTTTTCTTACAATATTGTGAAACATTCAAAATGCCCCTCAATAAATAAAGCAGTTAATACACCTGTATGCAAAAATAAACACAAAGCAATATAGACAGCAAAAAGTAAGTGAAGCTACAAATGTTACTCAGGCAGGATAGAAGGGAAGTATCATAAAACTAAGAAATAAAACAGCTGAAAGCTGTGCAAGCAGTGAGCAAAGTCCCTAAAAAGCAACTCCGCTCATATTCAACAGTCATTTACAACAAATCCAAAATGTAGAGGTCCCAACAAATCCCGATAAGCAAACCCTAATGATGACAACTCGCAGGCAAAATTTCATCCAAAAGAATTATCAAGCACCCTTTACAGAAGGTTTCTATCCACATCTGTGAGGGAGCTAAAACAAAGGCCCAAACGCACAGACAAACCAGTCCAAAAACGACTGTTGCAACTATTCAACCCAGCAATGAAAGGAGCACAATTAGGCCCACTCACTGACCATTACAGTTACTCAGAAATTTATTTACAATTTGTCAGTGGTTCTGTCAACAACTGAATGTGCGTCTCAAGTCATCCTAAATAACTATTGGTTCTGTGTGGGATTCAGTGACAGATCCTAATATGCAATCACCTGTTAATGCAGTCTCTCAGAGGTCACTGACAGTGGCTGTAACCGCAGAGAAAGGAATGGCTAGAAGGGGTACTTCATTAATGATGTCTGAGGAAATCCACTGTTGACTGGCATCATTGTAGCATAGGTCTCCCAATACTATATAAACCAGAATAGACACTTGCCTATCCACCAGCTGACGTACAACTCTGTAACTAACCTACATAGTTTTCAGCAAGGGCTGCTGGCCTAATATTGTCAACTACCTTGTCAGGCCATGGTAGGTGGAGTGAGTCATATTCCCCTCATCCATTGCATAGTTTAACACTAAATGAGGTTAGTGTAAGTAGGCATGATCTGGGCTTGAGAAAAACAAATGGTGTGTGGTCCAGTGTCAGTAGGTATATAATCTGCTCGTATACATGATAACTACTTTCATGGCGTTTCATATCACATGACTCAGAGATCTGGGGACATTGCTTGGCAGTATGTACTAGTGTGCCCTTTGTGCAAGTAAGTATTGTAGTTACTTCCATCATGTTCCAAGAAGAGAGTCATCCAAGGTGTCTGTACAGAGCACAAACATGTTTGGTAAGTGTAGTATGTATACCCTCTGAAGGTAAGGTGGGGGTTTGCACAGGTATTCTGCAGCCGGACACTACCTAAGCAGTGTGTACTGGAGGGACACATTTACTTTGTGAAGACTGTGGAAATCAGGGGAGTACATGGAATTGTTAGTGCTAGGCAACTACTAATTCTGGTCTCACCAAAAACACTCTCACATAGAATATCATGCTCCGATGAGTTTTCTGTCATCACACACAAAATGATACTACAAAGCTCATGATATGAAGCAGGACACAGCCTGTTTGTTCATCCACATAACTGTTCCATATCATGAAAGGCTCTGTAGGCTTTACATACCCTTCTCCAGGTAGATGTCTTGATTAGCAACCTGGGCACTCATTTGGCTTTTGCATGTATTATGCCTTCTGTACCAGGGTTGGTGGTGTGTCACTAGGGAACTGACAAAATGGTTTGTAGGAGCACTGCTGCAACATCACAATATAATGTGCAATGTTCAGTGACATAGATGTCAAGGCTTGCTGAAAAAAGCAGCACAGTGGTGGTAATCCATCACAGGTGACAATTTCACAGCAACTCATGCAGACTGTCATTCAACAGATTAATGGTGGCTATATGCACGATATGGCTGTGAGGCCTACTGACATGGACTGGCTCTCCTTTGACCAATTTATCTCCACCTCCCATATGTCCTAGGCATGTCAAACTGTGCAGTTATGTACCCAGAATACATGTCTGTGTTCCCACATCATGTCACACAACAACCAATGTGCTGCCTGGTTACTTGATAGGCATCATATGCTTGCGAGTCCAATGTAATTTCAGCAAAGTTGAACAAGTCATCTATGCATGCATGGGCATCCACATTTTCACTGCAAGGAGTGCCTACAAACACTGTATATCAGACTGTGAACCTCAAGGGTGTGGCATCCTGACCCTAACTTTGCAGGACCTGCTGATGAAATGTGGAAAGTGTCCCCACCCCTGTACTCCTATGACACACAAACACAACGTGCAGCAGATGTGACTGCATTTCAAACCTTGCTTCCATGTTGTCTTCAACAGCAGTCATTATGTATGTCAATGAGCATTTTGCCAACATACACAGCTCACATATTGCACCACCTACACCCACATCACATACACTTGCACATGTGCAACACCTTACCAGACAAATTCCCAAACAGCAGACACCTCAGAAAATCCTACATCTGGAGAGCGCAGAATACATAATACTGCATGCACCACTTTCTCAGAGTTCAAGCACCTGAGGCAAAACACAAAACCACACCTTTTATTCATAGGTGATTACATTGTGAGACACATCGATGTCTATGTCAACAGGCTACATATGGGAAAGATCACAGTTAACTGTCTATGGGTTGACAATATACCATACCACACATTGCCACAGCTCAAGAAATATCAGTCAACATAATGTTGACATCATAGCTCCTGCAGGTGTGTACAACTAGAGATACACATCACTAGACTGTATGCAGACACATGAATGAGCTTAGCCAGTCTGTGTCTCTTGCGGGTAAGTGCATACCTTTCAGTTGCAGTTAACCCTCACCTAGGATGATGGCTCCATACACACAGAAACTGATGGAAGTTAATAATTGCCTTATTGTGCTGTGTCATTGTAAGGAGATCTACTACATGTTTGCCTGGGATGCCTTGCTCAACAGACATCAATGCTTCACCAGTGATGGCCTTCATCTGCCACCACTGAGATTTGGAATACTGGCCAAGGCTGCTAACATCCCCACAATGCATCTTATATGCACTGTCTGGAGGAAAACTATTGCAATGAAAACACTATCTTTATACAACATTATGATTATGCTGCTACACACTGGGAATGGCAACACTGAATCACACTCTGTGGAAGGTGTCCCCCCTTGGAATATGCAGACATGTGTGTAGTCAAGGACATCTGGTTCAAGGCTGTGGATAACATCACAGCCATATCAGACTACATGTCCTTCCACATGTTCAGACCTCAAAATGACAGTGTGCACGGAAATACATGTAGTGTATAAATATTCATTAAGGATAGATACACATCCAGATTTAGTGAAACACAATGATTTCCCAGAGACACTGCAGGTGCCATTCACTACTGGAAAAGCACATAATCAAGCAATTGTCAGCTACAGGAGCAGCTCTATGAACTCAGACACCGTCTGTACGTATTTGGATGTATGTGTGTCTATCAAGATATATCATTACACTATGGTTTGGGGTGGCATTAAGTGACCACCTACTGTGTTGCTTAGTCATGCTGCAGCTCACTTGCCCAAATGATAGTCCACATCCTTAACTACAATGCTCTGAAGCAGTGCCATGACATCCCCACAATGGGAACCAACATAATGCATCATGTGTTTAACAATATGAGTGACCACTGCAGCCACCAAGTGTGATGTCCTCCCTGGTTAGATCTCACCACAAATCATTCTCATGAAAACTACAAAACCCCCTTTGCAGACAATACAGATGTATATTTCAACAAAACAATTTATTACCTCCTGTGGGATAGTTTACAAAGCTTGACTGCACCTCCACCTCAGATGGGACAGCCAAGTGTGCAGAGCTTTACACCCATGCTTTATGCAAGCAGCATTACAACTGGATGGACTCAGCTGTACCTGACAGGAGGAACACAGGCTCCTCATGGCACAACAGACCTGACTGTGGACAACTGACATTAACAGGTTGTACAATGAGAGGTGGACATTGTTGCATGACAGTTGGGGTGACAGTGCCCCCCTAAAATGGAGGTACAGCCTCATCATCTAAAACAGCACGTAGTGTTATTGTGATGCAGTGTAGACACAGTAAGTGACAAAATTATCCACCCACACAAAGAAGAGCCACACCTCACACTGTAGTTACATGTGTAACCTCAAAGGACAGGCCCAGATTATCGATGAACTCATATGTAATGATGCCACATATAATGGGCCTGTCCTCATAGGTAACCTGAAGTCCTACAGGTTCTGTGTCAACCTCACTCCCCTGTCCCCAACACATGTGCCACATGACATTCCTACAATCTGTAATATATCTTCCATATCTACAGAATAGGTCATCACTGGCATGTCTATGGGGGATACACAGCATCTATTGGACATGCTAACATCCCAGGCTGCGTCCTACATGAGATCTGATGAGGATTACTAACGCCACCAATAACACTTTGCAATCATACTGAAACCACTGGCTGCACCCCAGATGACTGAACAACAGCAACTGTTATACCTTTGCACAGAGGTGGTGCATCCACTGACCACCAGACTATAGACCTCTTTGCCTGAGTGTCCATATCTGTATGCCCATAGGGCCAATCATTATGGAGCTGATCAGCACACATATATGTGATCTACACACAGTTGATTGTACACAGTTTAGATGTCTGAGAGGGGGAACAAGACTGTTAAATGTGGTGGACATTTCTGAGGCAGTCACCAAGGACTTGGGTGAGGGGACATCAGGGCATATGGCTCCCTGGACTTAGACAAGCCATCTGACTATATCCCCCACTCAGGCATTATTTACAAAAGCACTCACTTAGACATCCATGGTAATATCATTGTAAGTGGCCCATTGATGGTATACATACTCAGCACAGGGACTTCCACCTCCAGTAGCTGATCTGTGAGCAGCAGTGTTCAACAGGGTGCAGTCCTGGTTCCTCTCCTGCTTGCAAGCCATTTAACCACAATACAAGTGACTACTGAATGTCTGTGGCTAACAATGTTGGCTGATGCCTGCAAACTGTGAGCAATCATAGAGTCTGTGAGTTATGTCAATATCCTACAGGAGGGTACTGATGAAAAAATGCCTGTTGACATGATAATTATCATAAACTCCATGCAAATATACATATGTAGTATAATTTCCATCACTAACACCTATGTACCTGGTAGGTAGTACATCAGTCGCAACATGTGATGTACATACTCATGGGTGATACAAATGGTCACACAGGCCTGGCTGCACACATTTACACCTAATGTGCCTGAGATCACCATGTCCCCCAGGGGCATGATGGGAATCATATGTCATAATTGAGGGCACAGTCACCTGTAATTGACACACTCATAACCACCATGCACTTTTCCCTCAACATGCAAATAACTGAGTGCAATGGCTATTTGGTAATGTACCTTTTTAAGCAGTACAGGTAATTGCACAAAACAGTATGGTCCCTCACAAGGGAACTTCATGTCTTCAGTATCTGTTCAATGGGGATCATCTGAAAGCCTGTGGTATATAGAATATTCAAAGGTAATCTCTGCCTTGCATACAGGCCAATGTGTGACCCCACTTGATTGTAAATGCTGCATATCTGTAGGACATTAACCTAGTATGTGATGATAATAATACATACTGGTGGGAGAGATCTGTCTAGCAGATGTTAACACACTTTTGAAACAGAACCCTGCCTAATGGCAAACAGAGCGCTTCAGTGCACTTCATCACATGCCAGCTGTATGATTGGCTGGGTGACAGCCATTTCCTCACAGGGCTTCTGCCTGTGTTGCTCTTGGACTGGGTGATATGTGCTGATCATGTAAATAAGGGTATAAAGTTGTCTAGGATTGCGATGACTGTATGGCCATTATGCTAGGGAAGTTCAAACTTCCTATGGTTCCATAAGCTGATATAAAATGCTCTAACAGCCACACACACAAACCTGGCTACACTGAAGATAGCACCATTTCCAATTACTGCTTACAGGACATGGCGCACACATACTGCAAGCTGGCTGTATGTAGATTTGAACACCTACCTATCTAATGGTGCACTGTACAGATCACAGTACGTGATGCACGTAACACACCTCATGTCTGCTAATACTATCTCTTTAGGACATATTATGCTTGATGATATCAGCAGTCCTAGCTGTGGTCAGGCATTTGAAGGCCCACTTCACCTGCTACAAACAAAATACTGCAAAACCCTACCTCTTTCTAAGTTATTGAGGTGATCGTATTTATGCCCTACAGATGTACACACACACACACACACACACACACACACACACACACACACACACACACACACACACACACACACACACACACACACACACACACACACACACACACACACACACACACACACACACACACACACACACACACATGCACCAGGTGCCTACAGTGAGATTATAACCGCTACCTATCTTATTTTAAGAACTATAGATCACAGTACCTATTGCACATGCAACAGCTTAAGTCTAATATTACAGTAGCAGCTGGTAGTCTTAAGATAGATGACATCATCAAGTTTTGTATAAGAGGGCAATTTGGAAGACAGCAGCAACTTACAGTGCTAAAAAGTACATACCACTGTAGTTTGATAGCCAATGAGGAATTCTCAGTTATTTTGCAGGGGGATACACCCACACTCACACACCAAGTGACCTGGAGTGAGATTAGAATCCCTACCTTTCTAGTCTTACACACTATAGATCATAGAACTTATCACACTCACCACAGTTCAAGTCTGATATTACAATGGCAGCTGGTAGTCTTACGGTAGATGGTGCAGTGGTACAGTGGTAGTGCTGTCACCTCACAGCAAAAGGTTCTCCGGTTTGATTCTCAGCTGGGGTGCCTTTTGTGTAGAGTCGGCATGTTCTCCCTGGGTTTTCTCCGGGTGCTCCGGTTTCCTCCCATGTTAGAAAGACATACACGTGGAGCATTTCTCCCCAGGCCTGCAAAGAAAATTGGC